>NC_141049.1:44300532-44900532 GCF_041138505.1 Cibotium barometz
TAATCACATTCATTGCTTTTGTCCTTGGACTCCTTTGAATCCTGTTTACCCTTGCCTTTGCCTTTGTTTTTGTTGTTGTTGTTGGTCGAGGTCCCTTTTCCGCCTTTGCCTTTGCCTTTTTTAGAGGCAACAAAAGCAGACTCCAACTTGCCGAAGCATGCACTTGTCGTGGAGATAACTCACAACTTCCTCAAAAGGGGGGAGAGGATCACGGAAATAAATATTATATGGTGACAAGATGGCTCATCATCAGAAGTGCAACATTTGTACAGTTTTAGAACCCAGTAGGATGATATTTGTCGTACGCCGTGACCCCATTGTACATCCTCAGTCCAGGATAAGTCAGGCACGAGCTACGTAGGTCATTCCTCAGCCTTAGTGGGTCAGTCAGTCAGTCAAGTCCCTTAACCCACTTGGAGAGAATCATTCATGCATGTAGAGTCAGTAGAAGCCTTAGGGTTTGCATCAGAAAGCACTCTGCATCTTGCATAATATGCATACATATGCCTGTGCATCATTTAGAACATCCCCAAAGCCTTAGGGAATTTACTGGGATTTATCTGGTATTTTTTCCATATTTATTAGTATTTATTTATCATTATTTGCATTATTGGGCATTTATAAATATTAACTTTATTAAATGACCAACCTCCAGTTAGTATAAATAGGCTTGCCTAGAGCCTCTTTTGCTCATTCAGTCTTCATTGTGCTAAGAGCTCTCCTCTCTCTTGCTTTCAGCCCAAGACTAATCCAGCCCTAGTGCCCATAAGCTTTCTTCTCCAGCCCTTGAGATCCATAGCTTCAGCCCAGCCCTAGGTGCTTGTCTTCAGCCTCATTCAGCCCTGAATTCAGCACTCAGTTCAGGCCCTGATTCAGTCCACAGTTCACCTTCAATTCAACGCCAGTTTGCAGCCTGTACTCACCTGCGTTTTTGCACAGCCGTACAGCAGCAGTGCTGCGTTTTCTGTCCAGCAGCCTCAGTACCCTGCAGCTTCTGTCCAGCAGCCCCAAGACACCTGCGTTTCAGTCCATCAGCACTCCAGACACCTGGATGCAAGATGGAGAAAGAAATGGACTTTTGAATTGTGTGATGTTCAAAAGTTTTGGGATTGTAGGTTGGCTATCTTTTGTTACGTGCACAAGCCAGAACAAACCAGAGACTACATATCACATATGTTTTGATAGTTTTACTAGCCAAATTTTGTCTACACACACCTTGTTTTTGCCACATTTTGGCACTTCAAATGATCTATCTTTTGATAATTGTACTAGATAAATTTGGTATAGGTATACATGTTAGGATTATGGATCAACTATCTTTTGCGAATTGTGTATTGTACATTAAGTTTGACCACACACGTTTAGACTGTGAATCATCTATCTTTTGATAATTGGGTTGCCTTCTTGCAATGAGATGGGAAGCCGATGGTTGTGTTTGATGTTGTAAATAATGAGATGGTTGGTGTATTGAGAAGCAAGATGGAGAAAGTAATCGTCTTATGCCATGTGTTTTGATAGTTATATTATCCAAATATTGTCTTCACACACCTTGTTTTGGCCATGAAGCATAGGTCTTTTAACAACCGTGGCAGGTACAGTATGACTGCTCATGTCTTTTTGGCCATGAAGCCTAGGTCTTTTAAAACAACCGCAGTAGGTATAGTATGTCTTCTCATGTCTTTTTGGCACTTCAAAATGATCTATCTTACTGCCTTGCAAGATGGAGAAAGCAATGGTCTTATGCCACGGTTTGCTTGTGAAACGTGTCATATTTTATCATTAAAGTTCAGTACTTTTTTGAAGAGAGGGACCCTTTTTTCCCACTGCTTGTATTGCTCATACAATTTTGCTCGTTTAATTCTTGCCCCCTTTTTGACATTGACATGGGTTTTGATACTCATATGATTATACCCAATGTGTATACATGTGAGACATAAAGTTTTAAAGAGTTTGGAAATGTGGGTCCCACTGGGATAGGTCAAAACACTAAGCAACAGGGCCTCTTATACATCAAAGTAGTCTACTGTGTGTGACCAGAGAGAAGAGCCACCAAATGTAGTTGCTGTCGGCAACTGTACGGCCAACACCAAGGGAGGAACATCACCCAACTGCTGTATGGCTAGTGCGCCACAAAGAGAGAAGAAAGCTCCAGCTGGCCAGATGATAGATGAGTGTTGTATGGCCAGCATGCTAGAGAGAGAGAGAGAGAGAAGAAAGCTCCAGTTGGCCAGATGATAGATGAGAGCTTGATGATAAAATCAGCCCCAATCCTTGCTTTAATAGAATCGAACTAGCTATATTTGCAGCACTTTTTTCCTTTTTGCCCAAAATAGGTGAACTTGCCCAAAAATAGGTGACATTAATCATGATGTTTGAAAGCTTTGAAAGCATGTGACACATTGAAAGTAGGGGAATTATTGGAGAAGTAGGATTATACCTGAGTTTCAAGGACTAGACTCGGGAAAAATGTCAATGTAAAAGAGTGGTTCATCGTTGTCCTTGTGAGCTTCTTGTAGTTCCTCTTCTATTAGGTCTAGCCTAGATGGTATAGGGAAAGTTGACATTACAAGATCAATTACATGCTCAATGCCAAACTCATGGAGGTCTTCATCCCCCTCATTCTCGTCTTCCTCCTCCCGTTCCGGATAACCGTAGCAACTTGGAGGAGTCGATAGACCAAAAACCCATGGGCTCTCTTTTCACGGTAGCATCTTTACCTCTCTATTGTGTATGGAACCAACGAACCTTTAAAATGACCTATAATAACATGTTCTCAAATTAGCCTATGTCCTTGATCTTCAGCTAACACAGGTGGATACCTGAGCACTCTCTCCAAACTCTTAAAACTAACCCAACTGACTACTCCAATTGTCCCCTAGGTCAGCTTTGACCTCCCATAGCTTTGATCTTCACTTACAAACCTTTAGTTGACTACCAACTGACCAAAAACTCTTTCTGCTGACACTTAGCTGATCAGATGCTGACTGTATTCTGATTGATTCCAGTTGACCCAAGCTGACACCTTTCTTGACCTGACACAACCCAGGGTTAACACAGACCATCCTGTCCACTACCTACCAAGATGACTACTCACAGGCCTCTTATTGTCAGCCCTGAGTTCACAGGCGATCTTCTATTATCTTAGCACCCTATGCTATGGCTAGACCCAAGCTTTCCCAATCAAATTGCATGTCGTCTTCTAAAAAAACACCATACACCAACAACTTCCACAAAGCTCCAACACAAAATCCCCTTGGCTCTCTCACACACTTCTCAACTATGCTATCACCTATCACTCTTGTTCTTAATTTTCTTCCCTATGCTGCTCACAACAATGCACTTCTGTCTTACAAAACCATCACAACCCAATTCCATGAATCTTTTGCTCGATTTCATCTCCCCCAACTCCATCTATCCATGCAGCAGTTCCACCTTCACTTCACAGCAGCAGCAGCAGCAGCAGCTGATAACATCAGTTCACTTGTTTGCAGGTGGCCATGCAACAGTCCTTATTCTCTAAGGTTCTACACACACATGACAATTTATTTTCAGTTTCGGGGTTGGGGTGAACACATCTATTGGGCACAATGATCTTGAATCAAAAAACCCATGATAGTTTTCCCAAGTCCTCCTGGTTAGAGAATTCATGCTTAACCATAGCATGTTGGTCCACCAAAACAATCTCAAAGAAAAGTACATTCACGTTCCAAGAAAAATCTCCAGCATCAGCTAGAACATCTGCATCAGCAGGAAGACTCGTATCCATCCCTTATGAATCCTTCTAAACAGTCATAATTCTGCACCAATATGGCTTGAGCCTGTAGCCATTTATCCTCTTGGAATGCAGCTGGTCATCCAAGTCAACTAGTTGATATGTACCATTCTCATATACATGCACCACCTTGAAGGTACCTTCCCATTTGATCTAAAATTTGGTCTAGAAGGTGTTGTCCAACCTGTTATTGTACCTCAGAACCAAATCTCCTTCTTTAATACCTTTTTCCTTGATAGGTTGATTGAAATCATCCCTCTGATTGCTTAATTGAAGATAGTGGTCCAAGGCTTCCTCTCTGGCCAACTGCATCTCTTGGAGATCCAACAGCCTCTCTTCATACTCATCTAAACCATTTTCTTGATGTTTTAGAAGAAACTACAGACTAGGAATCTCAACCTCAATAGGCATCATGGCCTCTTTTCGAAAAACAAGATGATAAGGTGACACTTTGTCAGCATAGTGTATAGCTCCCCATTAAATCTCTCTATTAGACCATCACACTGAGGATAGTAAGGAGCAGAGTACCTATGTGCAATATGTAACTTCTACATCAGCTCTTGTATAACCTCTCCTCTGAATCTAGGTCCCTGATCAGTTAGTAGCTCCAGAGGCATGTCAAATCTGGCACATATGTCTTCAAATACAAATTTGGAAACCTCTTTAGCAATTATATTCCTTACACATCTAGCTTCAGCCCATCTGGTCAGATAATCTACTCCAGTTAGAATGTAGGTCTTACCCCTAGCAGTAGTGGGCACAGGACCAATTACATTCAGTCCCCACTTTTCAAAAGCTCCATAAGATACAATACTCTTCCTTAACTCATATTGTAAAACCTTTGAGTGTCACGGCTTGGGTAGTGCCTAATGGTGACACTAGACTATTTTTCTTGATTAAAGAAAAAATTCTCAAGTTTCTTGTTTAAGTATCTACTCTATCGGTTGAACTTGAAAATTTCAGAAATTTGTTTATGTCCTTAAATTCTTTGTAAAACTTTTTCTGGTGTTGTTTCTGTTCGTCTATTGTTAAACAAGTTCAATTATTCTCTCAATTTGTAAGGTTTGATAAATTCCAATCTTATGAAGGTATATCTAGGTCTTTTTTGTGTTGCATGATGAATTAAGAATTTCAGGCAAATATAAAAGAGAGGGTGGATACAATAAGAACAAGGCCCTCTTTTTAATTTTGAGATTTGTTTTTTGAAAATTCAATGATGCAGGCTGTGAAGGCAAGAGCAAAGCACATACCTGTAAAGAAACAATCAAAAAACCTGGTAGACAAGTCCAAATTAGCACCATTGAATGGAGGAAAGAGGATGAAGGGTTCTGAGCTCAGCCAAAGTACTGATGTTGTAGAAGATGTTCCATTGATGCCTTTGAGGAAGGATATAGAAAGCATACCAGGGGAGGAGGATGCCAGATTGAACTTGACTGATTCTCCCCTTGCTCCAAAGAGAGAAGCAATACTAAGAGCTTGTGTTGGTACATGTGCTACAATTTCTGCAGCTGGGGTGCTTATCCAACAGGTCATTTTCTGAATACTTTACCTGACAACTAATTTGAAGGAAGGATATGTAATTGAAGAAATATTTGATATGACAAAATTAGTGCGCGCACGCGTGTGTGTGTGTGTGAGAGAGAGAGAGAGAGAGAGAGAGAGAGAGAGAGAAATGAAATGAAATGATATATTAATGTCTCTAAGAGGCCATAATGACCTATGGACTCACACACACAGAAACTTGCACATTAGGGTTAGGTGCAGGAAGAAGAAGCTCACACAGAAATGAGAAAGAAAGAGAGAGAGAGAGAGAGAGAGAGAGAGAGAGAGAGAGAAATGAAATGTTATATTAACGTCTTCAAAAGGCCACAATGACCTATGAGACCAAAAAGTTACATCATGGTGGATCTGATACAATGTCTGGATAAAAAACCAGAAAATGAAAAATAAAGATGATACTACTGGCACCTAGAAAATGAAACTGGAACTGGAAGGTAAACAGAAACCCTTATAGGGTGTGAATATAGTGAGGGGGGGGTACGCTATGGAGGTGAGTGGAGTACAGTGAGGGGATACAATATCATGTGGGACGGGGGGGTACACTATGGAGGTGCCTCCATCTCATAATATGTGCCGCATCGGACGCTGGCGGATCTCCTCAATATCCTCTGTGGTCAACACCCTGACTGGGCCTCATGTACAAACTGTGCATCCGACGAATCTTGCTTGATCATGGTGACAGATTCAATTGCAGCATGCTGCCTCTTGTTACTGTCTGCAGCATTATCCCGGCGAGCATAGGTCACAACAGTCTCAGACATAATTGCAAGAGTAAAGTCTGTACAACACTGCTAAACAACTCCTTTTTTTTTTTTTTTTTGAAAGTTGTATGCTGTATACAGGAGGCTTTGAAATTTAGGCGAGTAGACTTGCAGCTTCGAAGCAAAAGGAGTCGCAGGCGAAGAGGCGAACAAGGTCGCAAGCAATAGGCGAGTTGGGTTGCAGCTGCGAGCAGTCGACGAACAGGCGACCTGGGTCGCAGGCGAGCAGAGTCGCAGCTTCGAGGGCAAAGGGAGTCGCAGGCGATAAGCGAGCTGGGTCGCAGGCGATAGGCGAAGTGAATCGCAGGCGAGCAGTCGAAGAGAGAAACTGGGTCGCAGGCGAGCAGGCCTCTCTCTCACACACGTGCGCACACACACACACACACACGCACGCACGCACACACGAGCGCACAGAGAAGAAAAGCGAGCTAAACAGCAGGTCGTGAACCCTAGAACGCAGCGAACACACACACACACACACACACACACACACACACACACGCATCACACACACACACACACACACACGTGATTACATAAAGGCACCAACATAAATACATAAGCTGGAGGCAGTTCACATGTGAAGCTCCGAATCCAACATTAATGCCTAAGATGTGCCTTATTATATAGGCTACCCAGCACTAATTTTCCCAAGCAAAAAGTGCATACTGCTTTTTTCTTAAAAAATAACAGGTGCCCCCTTCTAGACCCCCCTTAAGTGGCTAAAGTCAGGTTTCTCCAAAAAGTAACAGCACGCATGCTTTTTTTTTTTTTTTTTTGGTTCTCAAAAATAGTACTCTTCCTGGCGGCCTGTGCAGGCACCGCACAACAGCCTGTTGTCCATACCCGCATGCACTTGCCCACAGCAGATATGCTGCTCTCACTGCTCTCTCTGCTGGTCGCCTTGGTCCCACTTTCTCTTACTATCTGCTGCATATTCCCGCCCTGTTGCTGCCCTGTAGGAAGCTGGCATGTCATGCTTTTTTCCACATGATACTCAACTGCTACCCACACAACAACCTAACTACTGTGCGCAGGCTGTACAGGCCTCTGCCACAGTTTCATGGCATCAAATTCAACACCCCTTGCCTACATGTATACAAGACATGTCAAGGGTAGACA
This sequence comes from Cibotium barometz, assembly GCF_041138505.1. Lineage (NCBI taxonomy): Eukaryota > Viridiplantae > Streptophyta > Polypodiopsida > Cyatheales > Cibotiaceae > Cibotium > Cibotium barometz. Next base: position 44,307,748 of record NC_141049.1, read on the forward strand.
ACTGAGTAAAAATCTCAGCATATCTGAGAGTTTAAACCAGACAAAAGCTAGGGTTTCGTAAGGGTGATTCTGCACATCTCCTACATGACTCTCTATATTTCCCCTCTCTCAGAATCCACATACAACCATGTCAGTAACCATAGAAAGCATACCTCTTACGAGGCAAAAAGCAAACTGTGGCGTTGAGAGAAATACTAGGGAATCTTGACGTGAAATAAACCATGAAAGACATGCAAACCTTTGTAGACTTTGCATTTAGGGCTCTCTGATACAAAATGTAAGAGAACTCCCAGGCGTGTCTAACCAAGATCTAAACACAGTCCAAACATGGATATCATAGACCTTGGATGGTGACTCAAATTTGGTTCCTTAAATCCATAACTAGAGACCTCGGAAATATGGTTTAAAGTCTTATCCTTTTCCACTAAAAAGTTATCACCTCATGTGATAGGAACCCAATATTTTTTATTTCATGTTGTTCCTCTTTCTTTAGTCAGGCACTCTTTTTTTTTCTTAATGGTTCAATGTCAAAGTAATCCATGTTAGAGTAGACATGTCAAACCACATCAACCTAATTTTTTTTCTTTAGCTAGGCACTCTTTTTTTTCCTTAATGGTTCAATGTTAAAGTAGTTGACATATCAAACCACATCAACCTAATTTTTTTTCTTCTTGTTCCAACTTTTTCCAATTTCAAATGCAAAGCTTTAGTGATATCAATAAGATTTATAGAGTGTTGTCTTGTTGACACCTACCTTCCCTTCACTAATACAATTCTTTATGCTGTTTTGGATGGTGGCAGGTACAGGGACTCTTACTCTGAAGTGTGCAACAATTTTTGGGAATATTGTGTTCACTTAATTGATAGGATAGTCACATCTCAAATGTTTTCATCTAAATTTTAATAAATTGTCAATATTGTACTTCCTTTTGTGGTTATACTTGGGCTGTATTTTTGTTTTCCAATGTCCACACACACACAACGTATATACACTCTCACACTCAGAGATATGAAAATAAAAATACAAATAAAAAGATAAATAGATAATCAAATATAAGTATATATGTCGTATGTGTGAATGTGTTGGCTGATGATTGGATATCATCACTAAATAATTGTGATTTTGCATTCAAGGATCATCCTATTTATAATTGCTTGTGGGCCACATTGCAGGTAGCTCATTGGGCAGCTAAATCAGGCTGGCCAGTACATGACAGTACATTGCTACTTGCATGTAATGCACCCTGTTAAAAAGTTGTTACATTAGCATATTCGGTTTTATTTTACTATTTTAATATTTTTGCACTCGTTTCATTGCTTCTAAATTTGGATTTATTTTATAAATTTTTTCTTTAGAAAAGAGACTTCTATTAAGTAAAATAAAATCATAAAAGAGAGATCTCAAACCAAAAGGTAGGGAGATCTAAACCAATCGGGGGCACTATGCTATAAAAGTCCCGTAGGAGTGGAGGAGAAGAAAATACCATGGTTCCATTCTCTCATAAATATGCTGTGTTTAGTTTGCACAGCTCTAGAAGATCCCTGTATATGGGCCCAGGTGGCCAAGAGAGTATGAACGATGTCACGACAGATACTGCAAATACATTGGGTATCATAAACATGAATACCCTCGAAGGCCTATGAGCACCTCGTCTTCCACGCATGTCATGCTATGATACTCATAGTCACAAGAAACAGCCGTTTCAGTCCCTAGAAACGCGTTTCTCCATTTCAGGACCTCATCCGTTTCCATGGCCGTTTCTCGTTTCCCAAGTGATATTGTCACAAGAAACGGCCGTTTCCACCCGTAAAACTCGTTTCTCCGTTTCCATTCCTCAAACATTTCCGTTCCCGTTTCTCGTTTTGGTGACTATGGTGATACTATCAATAATCTCCCAGGTGCTGTCAATACTCATCGGAGGTGGTGTGTATTGTAACTGGGTGATATCCTGAAGCAAACATCTCTGAGCTATGCCCCTAGAGACAAGTATAATAGGATTGCTCCCTGTCCTCAAAAAGAAGTTGTGGGCCAGACTGAGTCAACCTTTCAATAGCACCCGAGTAATAAAGATAGGATTACTCCTCAATCTGCTCAAGAGTTGGGCTATAGATACCCAGATCCTCTCCACTCCTGTGCACTCCCATAAGCAATGATACATTGTCTCGGATTTTGGAGTGTTTTTCAAGCAAACATGTGGGCAAACAAGGCAATACCATAGTGTATAAATATTGTACGCAGAAACGTTTGCAATACTTTAGAACCTTCATGCTAACTCAAAGACTTGGCTAGTTCAAAAATTTTAAAACTCTAGAAAATGCTTGGAAATGGCACATTTTTTAGTGCGAATTATAAGCATAAAGATTTTACCTTTATTTCAAAGGCTGCTTGGCATTTAGTAACCTAACTCAGTATTGAACGGCTGACCATGGCACACCCACCCCACCTCATAGGCCCATCCATAGAGCGAGATAAGAAATAGACCTAGATAATTGCTGCTCTGTCAAGTTAGGCAATTGATGGCCGAAATCTACGGAGCTGCAGTAGAGGCATACTTGAATGATTGGGCTGGAAGCAGAGGAGTTGCTATGGGTTACCTGGAGCGTAGATATTTTTGGACCATATCTTTATACTGAGGGCCATCATTGAAGTAGCAAAGCAAAGAGTGCGGAACTCATGTTGCTGCTCTTTGGATCTCTGTGAAACTGCTGATACACGTCCCATGAGCTGGTTCTATTAGAAGGTTGAGGTGGAAATAGCCATCAAGGTAAAACTGTTGATACATGTCCCACGAGTTGGATCTATTAGAAGGTTGAGGTGGAAATAGCCATGAAGGCCTTCATGAGACTATGAGCAGGTTATTTGCAAGTGTGCAGAAGTGAGGGTCTCCTATAGAAGATTTGTAGAACCATTAAAACTAACGGTGAATGCCCACTCTCCCTATCCATAAATTGCTATCTCCAAAAACTTTTAGCAGGAGTGAGCTCCATGTTGGGTGGAGGATGAGCACACAGAATGGGAGGACTGGGAAGCTAGGCAAAAGGCTGAATGATGGACTGGGAAGCTTGGCAAGAGGCTGAAAGGAAGGAATGTGAAGCCAGATTGGATAGAGATCATTAGGAAAGAGATGAAGACTGGAAAGTCCATTTGGTAGAGCTGGCCATTCAACAAGCCAAAGAAGAAAGACTTCAGAAGAACAATGCCAAAGATGACGTGAAGAAGATCACACCACATTCCTAGGAATGATGGACTACACATTGATGATTATCTTTCACTACTCTACATCGAGAATCCAAAGAATGAGTATCTGCAGATAGTGGAGCTAGGTAAGGAGACCGTTACTCAGTTCTCCAACAAGGTGCAGAAGCTGGCAGTGTGAAGACAGACGTACTGGAGGTTTAAGTGTTATGTGCATGATTCAAATTTGCTACCTTTGATGCACTTAATGTGTCCATGTATGGCAAGGACCACCCTCTTCTGCGAAGATCCCCAATAAGCAGCCCTAGAATCAAAAACCTTAATCCAGCAAGAAGGAAGCAAAAGTGGAGACTGGACTCTTATCCTCAGAAGAGGTCAAATTCTTAAGAGGTCTTGAAGATCTTCAGGAACTGACAGAAGAACTGCTACCATGCTGATCTTATGCTAATCCAGACAGGATTCGGAGAAATCCTCGAGCTCTAGCATCTGCACCTGAGGTGGCAATTGATGGTCTTCAAAAAATGAAACCTGTTCTGTCTCTAACCGACATTGGTACTTCCTCGGGATCTTCCACTCGTCTACACTCGGTGGTTGGGGGAACAGTCTCTTGTGCCACTTCCTGTCTGGGAAGCTCTCAGGCATTCTTGGAAACTCCCTTTTGCCGAGTTTCAACCTTAGGTGAACTCCCTTTTGCCGAGTTTCAACCTTAGGTGAACTCTCCTCCTTTGTTCCTTTTTCTACGGACTTCCTGGTTTTGTCAATGTTGCACTACAAACCATGCTCTGTTGAAATTGGGAACGGTCTTCTATGCCAATTCGTGTCCAGGAAGCTCTCAGGAATTCTTGGAAACTCCCTCTTGCTGAGTTTCAACCTTGGGTGAACTCTCCACCTTTGTTCTATTGTCTATGGGCTTTCCAGTTTTGTCAATGTTGCACTATAAACCATGCTGTGTTGGAATCGGGCTTCAATCTCTGCCATCTTCTGTCGGGCTGAGGTTTTGTAGCCATCCTCTTTGGTACGCTTTGGAATGATGTAGAGGTGTACCGGGCATTTGTTAGGCTTCGAGCTGGATGCACGCGTACCAATCTAGGTTAGGGGATAGACCTTGTAGAATATCTCATGGACAGCCATGTACAACCTATCTAGGAGACACCAAAGAGCCCATGGCTATTGGGGCTGCCTAGATGCCTGCCTAGAGGCCAGCCCATAGCATTTGGACAGCTTGATAGAGGCTCATAGAAGCCTGTCGGCCAGCATAAGGCTGCCATCTCTCACACGTGAAAACCGATGCATTTATTGCTGATTTATCCCAGTCGTGATGAGTAGCCGACATCATCCTAGCAAACCGACTTGCATATGGGAGTCCCTCTATAAGCAAGGGTCAACCTTTTGCATAAATCATCTCATATTCTTTGCAAGTGCTGAAGTCCAACAGTTAGAACAGCCAAGAAGGGGCTAAAGGCAAGGTGGAAAGTGTAGATCAAGGGAGCATCTTCAGGCTGAATGCTGTCTCAGCCAAGTGAAGGTATCCAAGTCAATTCAGTGCTGGCTATTTACAGCCAGCAGTTTGTCAGTCTACTCATCAATAAAGTAGATACACCATATGTGGTTGGGGCCCTTCAGAGGGTATTTGGGATCCAATTGTGTGTATTTGTATCTCCTCTCTCTCTGCACTCTTATCTTCTCTACATTGTGCTATTCATCATCAAGAACAAAGGGCTGAAAGTATTTATCAAAGTGTAATCCTTTTCTGTAAGCTTCCACATGTTACAGTCAAGTATGCCCAGAAGACACTCATGGACAATGACAGCATGTCGAAGCCTAATAGAGTTACAGAGCTGTGACACATTTGTGTGCTTGTTTTCGGTGTGTAGATCATATAGAGTTTTGGCACTTGGGAGTGATGCTTGGTCTGGTGGGTATTGTCTCAATCGCTCGTTTTCCAGTGTGTAGATCATATATAATCTTGGCACTTGGGATTGATGCTTGGTCTGGTGGGTATTGTCTCAATTGCTCGTTTTCCGGTGTGTAGATCGTATAGAATCTTGGCACTTGGGAGTGATGCTTGGTCTGGTGGGTATTATCTCAATTGCTCGTCAGCTACTTGTTGGAGTGTGGCCAGAATTCTCCGAGTCAAGTAATGTGGCAAATCAAGAGGTAATGCTTCTTGCTGTTTTTATTTAACTAGGCAGCTGGTCTTTATAGTGAAAAATATTTCGCACTGCATTAAAGACGTAAGTTTTGTAGGGTTTCTTCTTGGTTGAGTTTGCCTACTGTCTTGCCTTGAGTATTGAGAAGATACGTCGTGCAGGTCCTTGGGCCATTAAGATTGGGTGACTATGCTATTGTTGCGGTGCTGCCAGGCATAAGCGAAGTATATTTTGAGGCAAATTACTGTGAAATTGATTAACACAGAAAAGAGAATGCTTGGACTAATCAGTTTGTACTTCACTCAGGAGCTGTTGTTTCGTGGGGCATTGTTACCTCTCTTTGGGCTCGATTGGAAGGGAGTGACAATTACTGGAATTTTATTTGGAGTGCTGCATTTAACTGGTGGCAGAAAAACTGCCTTCGCAACTTGGTAAATTACTGCTAAACTTGCAAGTTTGATTTGGCTGTTCGGAGTTTGTGAATTTATTGTTGAAGGTCTCCTCAACATCATGACAAGTAGCCTGTTGGTACACAAAGAAGTAAAATGATAGTATTGCCCACTCGAGATGGCGAGCTGGAGTTTCACCCCTTTGCCCTCCTTCTCCTGCCTTTCCGCTTCCCGCCTTCCTTCACCTGCCCTTCCGCCTTTGGCCTGCCCTTCTCCTAAGCCCCAGCCCGCCAGCCCGCCCGCCCCTCGCCTTCCCACCCGTCTGACTTCCTGTGTGCCCCTGCCGCCTTCCGACCTCCTGCCCGCCATTTGCATGCCTTCCGTTTTCCTGCCCATCTACCTTCCTGCCAACCTTCTGCATCCTTCCCCCTCCTGCCCATGCTCCTTTGCTCGATTCTTCCACCTGTTGCCCTTCTGCTGCCCCCTTCTTCCCATTCTGTTTTCTCCCGCTCCCCCGCTCCCCTGGCCATGACTTATCTGGCTTTCGCCCTTCCCCTGTCCCTCACCGCCTTGCTCCCGCAGCTTATCCTCCCATGCCCCTTCCTTTTCAGGTTCCAGTGTTTGGGTTGCATTCTTTCGGCGAGTATCCGCTTGTGCTGGTCTCCACCCCCTCAGGAGGACTCCATGGCAGCAGCCACTCCGTCATACCCAACCGATGCTGCCACCCCTTGCTTATTCTCTGAAGCGGACCTCCAGCTCTTGGCATTGACAATCTCCTCCCTCATGGCATCTTCATTGGTGGCAAGCTCGTGGGGAGCCGCCCAACACATGATCAGATTTGGGTGGAGGACTCTGGCGTAGCGGCTAACAGGGTGCTTCAGCGGAGTCCCATTGCGATAGCTTAGGTGTTCTTTGCTTGATGGGACCACGGCTTTGACCCCGTATCCGACCCCCTTGCATGACTGTCTAGCTTCCTCGTGAGTTTTCTTCCCAGGCCTTCGAAAGGAGTATATCCCCCTTCTATAGTCGATTGGTCATTCTATTGAACAGGTCTTGGAATCCCCCTAGACTGCCCCCTCGGTGGTGGTCATGGCAGCTAGTGTTCCCTCTATCAGAGTATGCATTGCCTCTCTGGAGGCTCTCTTGCAGGTCATTGCGCTTCCCAACCTCCTCCAAGAGGGGCCGATTCTGCAGTATTCAGGTCTTTCCGGGCAGTGCTTCATTTGCAGACAAATGGACATCTGGCCAGAGCCTGCCCTTGACGTTAGGCCTGCTGAGGACGTCCCTCAGACCTGCTCTGAGTCTCCCTCGCCCCCCCCCTCGCCCCCCCCCCCCCCCCCCCCCCCCCCCCCCCAAAAAAAAAAAAAGGAAAAAAAGTAAATAAATAAAAAATAAAAAATCATAGGGGAGCTCAGTGTCACCCTGGGAGGGAGTGGGACTTCGAGAGGGCGTCCTCCGCTATCCACTCTCAAGCAAACACTCTTTGCCTCTCCACGTAGGAGACGGACGACTCAGTGATATAGTCCACCCATTGCTAGCCCCTAGCACGCGTGGAGCTAGGAGGGGCAGGGCACCGGAACCGGGATGGATCCCTCGCCTCCTTGAGTCTAGAGGTGGTCTTGTTTGTCTTTTCGCATGTGTCACTGGCGGTACCCCTTACCCCGGCTTATCACTACCTCTATTGTGATGGGTGGAGCCCCGAGTATGCATATAGCAAGGCGAGAGCAGAGTGGGTCTCTATGGAAGGCCAGATCAGGGCTTACGTAGCTCGCCTTCAGTCGTGGATAGATAGCGACTAATCCCCCTCCAAACCGTCCCCAAAGACCCTCCATGCAAAGAGCGTGCAGAGTAGGGCTCATTCCCCCCATCCGTAGCCATGCGGATAGTCTCCTAGAACATTCACGGGATGGGCAGGTCCTGTTTTCATAGCCGGAGAGGGGTCCTTTTGCAAGAGCTACAGAGAGCCATTGTAGGAGGCTCAGTGGACGTCCTTTTCGTTCAGGAGCGCCACCCTTCTACAGGACATACCCATAGAAGTGGGAAAGTCTCGCCAGGCTGTAGCTACACCTTTTGTTGCTCACTTTTGGTCCTGAGGTGAACCAAGGGCTATTTGTATCTCAGTCAGCGAGCAGTGGATACCATCAGTTCTGAACTCTCGCACCATTGTGTTCAGGGGAGAGGTCAGTGGGTGATCATCAAGATTAGGGAAGTGTGGGTGGGTCTCGACTCTCCTTGTCCCCAGCAACGTGATGGAGAGGATGGATTTCTGGATACAGGTGCGACAGGAGCTACCCCAAGCAGATTTTTGGAGCATGGGAGGAGACTTCAACATGCTAGAGGACCCAGAGGATAGAGAGGGTGGTGGGCTGGACAGTCTCGGTGGCCGAGTACGCTGTCTAGGAGTCAGTTCTTACCATGAGCGGACAGGATCCTTGGCACCTACTTGAGTTTGGACGCATCCACGGGAGTCTCCGGTTTTCTTGGTTAGACATGAGGATGCACGGACCAAACCTCCCTCGCATCGTCAGATTTATGTGGATGAGTGGGCTTGCAGCTGGGGAGGGGGCATGATTGGCATCATTACAGGTACCACATTATCGGACCACACCCTTGTCCTCCTTCACTTAAAGAACCAGTGGCGGTTAGAGAGACATCAGAGTGTCCGCATGCTAGAGAGCCTGGACCAGGACACCGAGATTGGCACACAGATCATAGAGATTTGGGCACTCTCACATCAGGCAAGGATCAGCTGCGATGGAACTAGACTTGGGGTTTAGAGAGGTCAATGCGCTCTTACAAAGGGCAGCCCTTGATAGACTCATCATGTTTCGAGAGTTGGAGAGAAGCCTTCGTGCAAGATCCTTCGCAGGAGAGGAGCCTTTGGAAGAGCCTAGCCACTCTTCAGAGGGCAGCCCAGGATAGACTCATCGCGTTTCGAGAGCATGAGAGGAGCCTTCGCAGGAGCCTAGCCTCTCGGAGACTACAGGAGCAGACCCCAGATAGCCTGTGGCTAGAGTCACAGCTGGAGACAGCCCACACAGATACGCTTGATTGAGGAGAGGAGGGTGGATTTCAGGTATCATGCATGTGCATCTCTCTAGACCCAGGCAAAAGATAGAGTCACACATGATTTTTTTTAAGATTACAGGTCACCACTGCCGAGGTGGGGTCCGCAGACTGAGCAATCCAAACAGTTTTATTGAGTCAGATCCCCTACAGGTGCAGGCCATTGCCATAGATTTCTACAGAGGGCTTCTCTCGGCCGGTTCCCTCAGCCCCCAGATCAAGGCAGCGATAGAGAGAGTGTGGCAGCACACAGAGAACGCTCCTATCTTGGATGAACCCTGTCTGTGGTCCATTAATCAAATTTGGGAGGTGAGCTGAAGGCAGCAGGTAATGGCTTTGGTGAGGTATATGTAGGCACAACCAAGGAGGGTGATGGGGTACCACTAACGTACCTCCAAACAGTCACCAGCCTCCTTGGGATCAAGTGAATGAGCCCCTCCAAGTGTGTCCAGTGATCATGATCTCGTTGAAGGCAGCCGGAAAACCAACCTCCATGAGGTCCCAGTGATGAAGGAAGAGAGAGACCGGTAGGCCATCTGCCGAAGCACTTGCTGCAAGGCAACTGCCTGAAGTGCATCACTCAGCTCCTCACTCGAAAGGGGAGAGCTCAAGAAACTCTTTAGACCAAGGGAGACCACCTCGCTCTTGATAACATCTTCACTTTTTGGGAGGCAACTGCCACGACCCGCTTCTGATAGGAGGATATGGCAGTGCTACTCTTGGATTTTGAGAAAGCCTACAACAGAGTGGATTGGGCTTTCCTAGAGGGTGGTGTGCTTTAGATGGGATTCCCAACAAGATGATCCAGGGAGTCTCTGCACTTTATTCTGCCGCCCACAGCCAGCGCCCACAGCCAAGTCCTTATTCAGGTAGCCATGGGGGACAGATTTCCGATCACCAGATCAGTTCGTTGGGGGTGTCCTCTCGCCCCCTTCCTATTCCTCTTTATTGCAGAGGCAATGCAATTTTTTGTTCGCTTAAGGGATTGGGCTACAGGGTCTTTGTCTCTCCCAATCAGATCTCAAGAGGAGCTTCTAGACTTAGAGTCTGCAGATGATAGGGCTGGCTGCCTCTCAGGAGAGGAGGGGTGAGTACTTTTTGGTCCTGTGTGGACGGCGCCTGTGAGAACGGGCTAGTTGGATGTACAAGATGTAAGTTGGGAGATTTCATCCACTATGTTTGTGCACCAACATATGTATGTGAGTTGCACATGCATGGATGACTTGTTTTTGATGCCTGGACATTGCTTGGTATTTTGCCTGTGAATGTCCACGGGCACCAGGGACACCTGGACAACTCGTGGATATGCGTGTGCACACCTGTTTGGGACTCATATGGTTTCCTTATGTGTTTTGCAGGTGGTAAGTGTGCAGACTTAACCCAATTTATTCATTATTTCATGTTACTAAGGTTTATTGGGTGTAGGGTTCACATTCACTTAAAGTGTGGGCGGACACACTTATAATTTTATAAGTGAGTTCACATCAGGCTGGACTATTTTTAATGAACCAAGGCCAATTATGAGAGATGGGCACCCGGGCACTCCCAAATAGCTCCACGAGTTGCTATTTTGGGTGTGGGAGGGCCAAAGTGGGCAAGCCCTAACTTGTAGAGCACTCATCTGGAAGTCGTGGGCTATTAGGAGCTGTTTGGACAGGAAAAACAGCAAGTTTACTCATACGCATGAGCTACAAGTGGAATACATGCGAAGTACAAGGGTCCCAGGGCTGGCTGGCTGCTATTTCTCTCTCTACAAGGCAGGCCGACTGCATCTACAGGGCTGCAGGCTGATAGATTTGGTTCCAGAAGCTTGCGCATGGCTGTTGGGACTGTTTTAGGGCTCCTCTGCTGAGAATAGGGCTTGGACGGAGTGACCAGAGTCTCTACAGGAGCTGGCCAACTGTTGTAAGGGCCTTTAGGTTTGCAGGAGGTTTCTCGCGACGAAACTTGAGCAAACATGTCCCTAGACAAGTACCAGGCCTGGGGATGTAATGATCCATAGTCACAGGGAATGGGCATTTTTAGGCTTGGGAATGTTGGGGATGGCAGTATCTTCCCGTTCCCATTCCCGTCCCATGTCACTCTATAGTCACAAGGAATGGCCATTCTCAATCTTTTCCGTCCCCGTTCCCCGTCCCCATTTCGCATCCCATGTGACTATGATGTAATCTGGTGGAACCTGTGGGTGGCCAATGAGCCAAAACCATGGCTAGTTACTATTTTGCAGGTTTGGGACAGCACTTTGTTAGAGGGTTGGTGATCGCTCCGGTTCAGGTGACGATGCAGCCTTTGAGGCCATAGCAACAAAGATGGGATATGAAGATCCAAGAGAGCTGGCCCTATCTTATTTGAAAAGCAAAAAGGATGCATTGTCACAATACAGCAACATCATGCTGCGAGATGACCTCCGACCCACTCTCCCACCCAATAGACCTGAGGACCATCGCATAGAGTTGGTTCCTGGTTTAGAACCTCCATGCAAGTTTTCCTACCGCCTTTCTAAGGCATTGGAGAGCGAGCTGGAGTAGCAGTTAGCCTAGCTACTCTGGTCCAGATTTATTCGACCGTCTTCCTCACCTTTTTCCACTCCCATCTGTTTGTCCAAAAGAAGCGTAAGTCCGCATGCTTATGTGTGGATTACAGGGTGCTCAATAAGCTACCAGTTAAGAATGGGTTACAGGGTGCTCAATAATCTACCAGTTAAGAATGGGTTCCCTATGCCCAGAATGGAGTACATCCTAGAACGACTCAATGGTGCAAAATTTTTCTCTAAGATACATCTTAAGAGTGGCTACCATCAAGTTCGGATCTTTGCGACCGACATTCCAAAAACGGCCTTTAGGACCGAGCACGGCCACTACGAATTTGTGGTGATGCCCTTTGGCTTCACTAATGCACCAGCGACGTTCCACAAAATGATGTCTTGGTTTTTTCGGGATCTCATGCGTCTTCATCTTCTTAGATGACATTCTTATCTTCTCAGGGACTGCAGAGCAGCACGAGCGAGATGTGGCATAGGTTTTACAACTCTTGTAGGACAATGAGTTGTTTATCAATGCTAAGAAGAGTGAGTTTGGAGTACAGGAAACCCATTATGTGGGATACATCATTAGTTCATCAGGTATTAGCCTCGACCCTGAAAAGGTACAAGCCATTCTCAGTTGGGATGTTCCCACTACAGCCCAGGAAATCCGCTCATTCGTGGGTCTTTGTCAGGCCTACAACACACATGGACAAGTTTTCTGACCTGCAGCACCTCTCAATGACTTGCTCAAGGGTGTGAAGACTCCTTGTCAAAAAGTGTCCGTCACGGGCAAGGCTCTAGAGGCATTCCAGGCAATGAAGAAAGTTGCCTCTGAGTCACCAGTTTGGCATCATGGGACGATTCCTTTTGAGGTGATTACCGATGCCAGTAACCTTGCCATTGGCATTGTTTTACAGCAAGATGGAAGGCCAGCGGGCTTATTATAGCCACAAATTGAATGACGTCAAAAATAATTATTGGGTGTATGACAAAGAGCTCTTGGGGGTGATGACCGCTCTTAAGTATTTGAAGCACTTCCTTTACAGGAGAGACTTCACAGTTAAGACAGAGCACCAGGCACTTAAATGGTTGCAAACCATGCCCAGTGCCCAATGGAGTGATAGGCAGTCCCGGTGGAGTCAATTGTTCCAATAATTTGGAGGAATGATTGAATACGTCCTGGACAAAAATAACCCCATTGCCGATGCTCTTAGTCAAAAGGGCACTATTCAGACATTGCAGGAGTCCACTCTGCTAGAAATTCAAGGCAAAGACTTAGACAGAATGAAGGCATAGTATCCGGATTCGGAAGAGTTCAGGACTTGATATCAGTTGGCCCTCCATTCAGAACTAGGCCACTACAATATAGAGGGTGGTTGGTTGTTTTTCAAGAACCATCTGTGTACTAAAAGAAAAGTGCCAAGTCCTTCTCCATGATACCCATGATTCTCTTGTTGGGGGTCATAGGGGTATCGACAGTACCTTAGAGAAATCAGAGAGGTCATTCTATCGGCCTAAGATGCGATGGGATGTCCACCAACACGTCCAAGCATGTCAAATATGTCAAAAAGTGAAAGTTCCTCGTACCAAACAGGCAGGGTTACTTCAGCCTTTGCCTATTCCTAAGGAACCCTTTCACGACATCAGTATGCACTTCAAAGACCCTCTTCCCACCTCAGCTATCTAGAAACACAATGTATGACAATTGTTGACAGATTCAGTAAGTTTTGCATGCTCATTCCATGCAAGCAAACAGCCATAGCTGAGGACATAGCTCGCTTGTTCATTCGGTTTTGGTACCACATTGGTGGTTTGCCACGGACTATCACATTAGGTAGAGATCCAAAATTCGCGTCCCATTTTTGGAGAGCTTTGTTTGACAATTTTGGGACTAAGTTGCAGTTGTCTAGGGCATTCCATCCTCAAACAGATGGCCAAACAGAAATATACAATGAACTGGCCCTTGTCATTCTCAAATCATACTACCATGACCAGCAATCAACATGGAAACAATATCTTTCTTTGGTTCAGGCAATCCTAAACGATACTCACTCATCCAGTATTGGCTGGACACCGTACGAGACAGCATTTGGTCGCCGGTTCTCCTCTCTTTTGACGAGACAGGTGTCACCATCTCTCGAGGCCAATAAAACCACCGAGACATTCTTGGAAATCATGGAGTCAGTTAAGGAGCGCCTTGTCAAAGCTCAGGAAGCATATACCCGGCAAGCCAACAAATCTAGGTGAGATGTCAACTTTAAGGAGGGGGATTGGGTATATTTCCGCATCATGAAACAACGGCTAAAGCAAGTCGGCAAGCGTTGTTCCAAACTTTTATTCCGCAGTTTCGGTCCATTTCTAGTCATTCAAAAGTAAAGTGATGTCTCTTTAAAGTTAAAATTGCCGGAAAGTTGGACTATGCACAATGTCTTTCAGGTTTCTTGGTTGAAGCCATATGTAGGTCCAGCATTGCAGGATATATTAGAAGAGCAATAACCAGATATGATCGATGAAGCTGAAGTCATAGAGCCAAAGAAAATTCTCCTCCACCGATGGAAGCATGGATCCGGTTGAAGAATACGACAGTTTTACACAGTTTAAAGACTGTGGAACTCTGGTTGGATGAAGAGTTCTTTCAAGAGTACCCCTAGTTGTTGGCGGACTACTTGGAAGCCCTGAACGTGCCACCAAGTTAAGCAGGAGGGAATGTCTTGTGCACCCTGCACTGGGGTACACAGTGACACACTGGCATGATCATCAATGCAGCATTTGTATAGAAGTAACACCTTTTTTAGGAATATTTGTCGTACGCCGTGAGCCCATTGTGAGCCCTCAGTCCAGGGACAATTAGGCACGAGCTACATAGGTCAGTCTTTGCACCTTAGAGGTCAGTCAAGTGTTAGTCCTCTTAACACACTTGGAGAATTCATCAGTTAGTGCATGTAGAAGTCATCCTTAGCATTAGGTCTTGCATCTAGCCAACATTTAGTTGCATTAGGTGCTTATGGGACAGCCAAGGCCACCCCATGAGCATGGCATCAACACCAGCTCGGGTAGCAGCAAACAGTCGGCCAGCATTAATACTAGGTTGAGCAGCAGCAAACAGTCGGCCAGTTTCATATGGGAAAGTGTGTGCAACATTTGATGCTAATAAATAGCGTATTTGGTCCAAACTAAATAGGCCGACAGCCTTCTTCCGGCCGACCAGCACCTTGAAGCCATATAAATACATGCGCTTCAGTCCCCCATCAAACATTCAGGTATTGAGCAAAAGTGCAGAAGCAGATCAACACCCAGTCGACTCCAGGTAACTAAGGAAGCTCCTCTTCACATTCAGCCAGCATATGTGCAGTCCTACAGCTATCCGGACTTGCATCAGTGGCCCAAAGAGTCTTCAGTAGAGCCTCGGATTCGGTGGATACTCAGGCGACGTACGGTCTTCCTCATCCTTGCATTGGGCATTCATATCGCTTGTTTACTCAAGCATTGTACAACATTCTCCAAAGAATAATATAAGCAAATACTCTTGCTTGCGGGGGGAGAAGAAGAAGGGGGGGGGAGTGCTGCTTTAGTGGGTATTTGGGACCCAATACTGTGGCGTCTTCTTCATTCTCATTCTCTTCTCTCTCTAAATTGGATGCTACGGATTCTCACCACATAAAGGTATAAAGAAGGCCCTGTTGTGCGTTATCACGATCAAGCTCAGTGCATGTAATAGCGAGGATCCGACAAATGTTCCTCTCTTGCTCTCTGAACTCTGCAAGTCGACTCTGTGCCGCTTGTTGCAACAAAACAATGATCTCTCCAAGTCCTGCATCTAGGGCCACTACGGCTAAACCAACGTGAAAATCAAGACTCTCTCAAATCTCCTCTATCCTGCTACAAATCTTGGAGTCTTCAATGAGGCACTCGGGGATATGGCTGCTCGAGTGTCTGTCCCGCCTCCATGGAGGGATTGATGGACTGTGCTCCAAAAAGTTGCTCTACTTGCTGTGTTGCTCGGAGTGTGGAGGTTAAGGAAACCCACGTTGTCCTTCCTAATCCTAATGATCACTCATTGCGCTCTCCCTGTGACTATGGTGCCTAAATCAATCACTGTTGGTAAGATTCTTGAAATTGATGTTGGCACCCTTGGCTCCACCCCTTGGATGAACTTCATCCCTTGGAGTGCTCCATAAAATCTTCTTGGTAGCCCCAATTGGATACCAACTCTCATGACATCCTCCCCTTAGGTTTGCCTGACACCAACTAGCTTCTCTGGGTCTTGACACATGCTGAGTTACTCTCCTTGGACCTGTGCGCTTCTTTAGGGACACCAACACCACTTAGCATAGTAGCTAAGCCTGACGCTCTGATACCACTGTGACATGCGGAAGCTTTGGGTAGTCTTCTTTCAGCCCTAAGCAGTGCATAGGAACTTTTGATGGAAGAACAATCAACATAGACACCCAGCTACATGGATACTCATCTTTCTCATGGGGTACGGTGTGCTATTGGTCAGATGCGCAGAATAGAGAGAGAGATGGCTGTGTATTCAGTATATTCATATAGTACAAAAAGGTACATCGTTCTAGCTGCCTTTAGCAACCCCAAAAGTCTATCTAATGGCCAATCTCCATAGGGGAGATAGATATCCAACAATGAGCAATGAGATGCCTTTTATAGACCTTGGGAGGGATAAACCTGCTGTTAGCCACACTAGATTAATGCTAAATTGCTGGCTGACAGGGTCCTGGTCCACACATCATGCCTCCTCATGCTTGTGACAACTGTTGTTGCTCCAAAGCCTGATGTTTTATTTGTTGCAATTCAGGGATTAAGCATGACCATGTGCATGCACATGACAATCCAAACCACGAATGTTCCCTGAGACAATCTGTTTATGTAAGATCGGTGGGAGGTGGAGCTATCGGAACTGCCCTCCACTCTAAGAGTCTTGGGCATGGGTTTGGATGGTGAGTAATCACGATCCGTCCTGGGACGGAGCCTCGCCAGGTGGTTATGAATCTTTCCTTCCATGTGGAACCACTCCAGCTGGGCCCTAGAGTAGGCGTACTCTAGACTCCATTTGTCACAGTGTTGGTATCTATAGGAGAGGGGGGAGGGGTACTTCCATCAAGACATGAAGAAATACAAAGAGGAGCACCTTTAGGTTGGAGGACATCAACTCCCTGCCCTGATCCTTGTAGCCGGAGCCACCCAACTCCATCCACACTAGCGACCAAAAATGAGTGAGCTTGTCAGTAAACCGTAGGTCCTATAGATGGTGGGACAGCTCTATTGCCTGCCCATGAATGGCGGTAGACACCGACTCCGGGCTCCATATCGTCCCTGGAGCTATACTCAGGCGGAAAGAGAAGATCATCCCGTCTCTTTGGGGTGGAAGGCCTATGGTGATGTAGAACCACGCAAATGTAGATGGGAGCCACCGTCTCCTCGAAAACACTGGCTTTCGCGATGGGAAGACATCAAAAGAAACTGCAGTCCATGGGCTGCCCAATGACTCGAAAAGGGGGGGGGGGGGGGGGGGGGGGGGCAACTCTGGGGGGAGAGTTGACGCCGGAGAGGCAGGAATGGTCATCTCGACAGGCTCAGTAAAACGGTGAATCAGTCGGCGCACCGAGCTGATCTATCGTCTCCTCTCTGGATCGGGTGCGGCCGTGGACAGCGAGCATGCTAGGGAGAAGCGGATGGGGGGGTAAGAGGGGGGTTAGACGAAGCAGAGGGGGGCGGAATCACCTGAGCCGCGGGGGGGGGGGGGGGGGGGGGGGGAGATGGGGGGGCTCCTAAGGGGAGTAAGGGAGCGGCGACTTAAGGGCCGGGTCCATTGGGGGTGCGGAAGAGCCAGAAGATCTCCAAGGTATTTGGACATCATGACGAGGCAACAGCCGCTAGAAAGGGAGGACTGGCGCCCGAGATCTAACAGGGTGTGTCCCATCACCGTCCGGGGGCTATTGAGATAAATACTCAAAATGGTCCTCTGACAAAATTGTTTCCTCTTGGGCCCACCAAGCTGACGCGCCTAAAGGTGCCGCTCTACCCTCGGGCCAACAGCAATTTTGCCTCAGGTTGATGGCCTACCACTCACATGTCCCAGGATCTTCGGTTGGTGCACTGGGTCCTGATGGGCTAGATTCCCCCCCTCCGCCCTGATTAGGAGTTGTGGTGGGACCAAGGGAGGGACTGCTGGTGGCACTCGTCTAGACTGACGGCGGGGGCACACTTTAGCAAGATGCCCATATAAGGGCAAATGTAACACTGTTCTAGGGAGGCCAAAGTAATCAACTCTCTGCATAATAGGATCTCGTTGGAGACACGGAAGAGAAATGACATGAGAAATAGACTGTAGAAAGGCGATGCAAGTGCGAAGGGAGGGAATCCTTGCCGTCTGAGCTAGAATCACTCTCCCGACAACTCTACCAATCGCTGGGAGTAGGGGAAGGTACTCCTTCGTAAGGCCAAGAAAGCAAATTGTAACTAGGAAGCCCAAGACACCTGCGAAGGGGTCAGATGCTGGATCGAAGCCGTGCTACCACTTCACAAAGAAGTCTGGGCCGTTCGCAGTGTGACGGGGCTTAGTTGCATGACACTATCCGATGTTGTGGGTGAATCAAACTCCACTTGGTAGTATGCACGCCTAATTTTTGGCTCGTTGATGAGGCAAGCCTGCAGAAGATCCCTGAGCTGTCTACGTGCCGGCGGCTACCCACAATCTTGCAAACCAAGGTGTAGGCTTCCTAGGGAGGCAACTGTCGCGATGCGAGGAGCTGGAGATTGCTTTAGAAAAAGGTAGGCAAGGGACGGCGGCCTTGGTCGGGGATGATAGAGCGGCTGCCATGGAGTCCTCCTGAAGGGGTGAAGACCAAAAAGCGCTGACACTCAGCGAAGAAAACAAACTACCCGAAAGTTGACAAAAGACCTATCGAAGGAGAGGCTGAAGAGGATAGGGCACAAGTAAAGGCGAAGAGGAAAAGGAGGGGGCCACATAGGACGACAGAGGAGGGAGCTGGCGGGCGACACCAAGGGCAGAGGGGAGGCGAAAAGGCAGGGAGGAGGTGGGCACCTTGGGGCGGAAATGGCAGGCAGGAGTGGCAGACCTACAGGTTGGAAATGAGCAGGGGTGCGCTGGAGGCAACAGGTGGGGGCTGGCGTGCGCAACTGAGGTGGGGCGGGCAACGACACTTGGGGATGGGAAGTGTGTGACGGCAAAGGGGGGCGGGTCAGCGGGTCAGCTACGAGGGGAGCTGCAGCTTTTGGTAATGCATGCCTTTAACACTAACCTCTTACCATCTACTAACTAGCCTTCCCCATTCCTTCTAGAGGAACAACAACCATGGACGTTTCTAGTTGAGTGTATCTACAAGGACATCAACAAGCAAGCTTCTTTACTAGATGCCATCCCTCTCGTACCACATCTTTCAATCGATCACAGGGAGGGGGATCGACAACAGGAAGGGGAGAATGTTACCACTTTTCTTGACATGGTTGTCAACACCAACTAGCAAAGATGGATACATCAAGACCGAGAGCAACAAGGAGATAAACTATGTCAACCTATCACGTGCACCTTGCACTGGGGTACACGTTGACACACTGGCATGATCATCGGTGCAATATTTTGTACAGAAGTAGTACCTTTTTACAGGAATATTTGTCATATGTCGTGACCCCATTGTGAGCCCTCAGTTTAGGGATAGTCAGGCACGAGCTACGTAGGTCAGTCTCCGAGCCATAGAGGTCAGTCCTCTTAACCCACTTGGAGAATTCATCAGATAAAGTGCATGTAGCATTAGCCTTAGCCTAGGTCTTGCACTAGAAGCATGTAATAGCATTCAGGTCAAGATGGCCAGCCCATGGCTGGTATTCCATTGGACAGCCAGGTTAAGGGCTGTTTACAGCCCTGAACCTGTTCTAGAGGCAGCTGACAGCATGGGTAGTCTCATGATCCTTGTCGGCCAGCATCAGATTAACTCCAGGCAGCAGGTCAGGTCATGGAGTAGTTGGCCAACAGCATGAGTGGGCAGCAGGAACTGTGTGCAGCATTAAATGCTGGCTGCACAGCATTTAATGCTAATTTTTGGCATTTATTTGTCCAGCAAAACTGGCCGACAACTTTCTACTGGCCGTCCAACAGCCCTAAATCATATGTAAGAAGTCGCATAATTCCCTCGTTAATCATTCAGTAAATTCAGCAAAGACATCAACAGTTCAAGCATCAGATAGTCATCCTACTCTCTCCAAGCAATCGTCGGAGCAACTCTTCAGCATTCAGCCAGCATATGTGTAGTCCTACAGGTATCTGGACTTGCATATGTGTAGTCCTACATCTGCAGTGCCTCGGATTGGTGGATACTCAGCCAACGTACGGTCTTCCTTGTCCTTGCATTGGGCAGTCATACCGCTTTTGTACAGCATTCTCCAAAGAATTAATATAATCAAATACTGCTACTTGCAAGGGGGGCTGTTCAGTGGCCAAGGTGGAAAGGTACGGTAAGGTACGCATTCAGGTACGGGTTGAGATTTTGAGGTACGTTAAATACGTAAGGTCCGTAAAAACATAAAAAATATACTATTTAGTATACATATATACAGAAAAATGAATGAAAAAACAATTCATTTCTGAACATTCAACAACCACACAATTACCAAAATGAGAGCTCCATTTGTCAACATGTTTCCTTCGCTATCATACTCTCAGCTCTAGCTCTGCAATGGTGGTGACCGCAGCAACTAGCACCGCATCATCACCATCTCTCGCTGCAATGTCTGTATCAATGAGAGGAATGGCTATGTTTGCACTTTGCTTAAGTCGGCTAAAATCGGCGACGGCGGCCGGCCTAGGGTTTTTTTTGGCCCAAAATGTTTTTAAAAACTACGACGTACTTGCCAATGAGATGATAGCTCAAGTGATGAAGGTGTTTGCCTAGGACCAAGAGGTCTTGGGTTCAAAACCCCCCTTGGTGCTTCCTCGGCGGCATTGCCTATGGGTGGATAAATAAGCAGCTACAGGTGGGTGCCTACCGGCGGTAAAAAATCGGTAACAACGGAAGGATCTTGGGCCAAAGGTCAGTCTAGGGGGGGTGCCACGTACGGATCCGTATAGTACGGTGCAGTACCATACTATACACTAAAACGTACCTTATAAGGTACGTACGTACGGATGCAACCTTGTCAGTGGGTAAATTGAGACCCAATACTGTGTCATTTGCTTCACTTCTGTGATAATACAAGGACTCTCCCATTTGCACAATTGAGTGTTGTTCATGTAATTTCCTCTTGCTTAATCCCATGCTAGTGAGCATGTGAGTGAGTGTGAGAGAGTATGTGTGCGAGAGGGAAGAGGACTTGTAGATCAAATGTGGCAAGTGACATGCTTGCTGGAGAACGACGAGGCGGCGGCTACACTCTTGCACGTGCACTCTCTCACACTCACTCACAAGCTCTAGCATGGGGTTAAGCAAAATATTAGCAAGGGGGTTGTCATGAGCAAACACTCAATTGTGCAAATGGGTGTCCTTGCATTATGACAGGAATATATATACCATACAAGGCCATAGGTGTTCACACACCCAAAGTGTGTCCACTGTGGGTTCTCATGACATAGTTTGGCTCATAGATAGCCTCATATAACTACCATCACTACAATGGTAGTTTTCATAATACATTCTTGATCTCCATTGCTCTGGAATCTCATGCAAGCTCGTTGCCACGTGCTCTTGAAGCGAGAACTGCAGAGACAACATCTTGACTGTCGTGAGCATCCGTCGTAGTCTATCTCCTTGGTGCTCTTGGTGTTGGTGTGTCTGCTAGTTGATATTGGCAACCATGTTAACAAAAGTGGTTAACAACTTTGTTCATGATAGTGATGATGATCTTCTAGTTGATATTGGCAACCATGTTAACAAAAGTGGTTAACAACTTTGTTCATGATAGTGATGATGATCTTCAGTCATGCATGTAAGCTTTGTTCCTGTCCTTAACACATTTACTAAGTGGAGGCATATGAAAATAGTCTAGTGAGCCTAGCTTCCATGTACTCAGCAATGGTTTTCATTTGGCTTATTCCATGTTATAGTGAATACCGTTGCACACCTTTTGGATAAATGGTGCCTTGATGTACGAGTTTCTGATAACTTTCACATATTCTGGGTTGTTTGAGGAGTGTTATTTGTTTTTCTGTTGGGATCTAGTATGCAAGCATTCTATGTTTGTTGCACTCATCTTGCAGGGCCTCGATTGTGGGAATCCTTTATGGGCTAGGATGTGTAGCAACTCACAGTGTAGTAATCCCAATGGCAGCCCATTCAACAAACAACCTCATTGGAGCGATCATTTGGAAATTGAAGCAACAAGACAATTCTTTCCGTGCAGATTAATGACGTAGTATTGTTAACACATTGTCATGTTGCATAGTGTAACTTAAGCTTTACTCCTCTTGCTTTCATGTATTTTGTGCACTTATTTATGCTGACCTTCTGATCAAGTATCTACATGTAAAGGCTATCCTTAATTTCTAGCCCAGAGCATTCCCATTCCTGCTTTTTCATTATATTGTCCATGAATACTACTAGGGATCACAGTTTGAACTTGTACCACGATGGCCCTAGAAATAGATGGGGCCTGCTGTCAATTAAGCATGGCTATGTATTGGTTTCCTAAGTGCTACACTTTGTGAATTCTTTCTTGCAGAGTGGGACATCATTAGAAGTCCCTTTTAGTTAGTTGGCACAAGAGGAAAAGGAGGGTATAAAGGCAAATATGGTTACATATATTTGTGCATTTGGCTATTGGAAACAGCCTCATTCGCATGGAGTGTATAGGAGGCTCTCAAGACTTTTGGATTATTGATCTTTTCCATATGATTCAACATAAGAAAAGTTTCTAGGCTTTTGAAGGTATAATGCTAGAGTGAGAAACATATATGTGTATGTATGTGATGCTCCAACTCACTAAAACTAAGGTCCTGTAGACTACACAATGGAATTCAAAGATCGTAAAAGAAATCACTTGCTCACACTCCTTGATGCCTCAAATCACTTCATATGAAATCCACAATATCCACAAAAGCATAGAAAATAGATATCTTCCAAGAGTGTGATGCTAATCCAAAATCTGAGGAAGAGAAGCAAATAACACTCTTTGGAAGAGATCGAACCTCTTGACCATCCCCAAGTAGCAACTTTCACTTTCACGCTCACTCGCGAGCACAAGGACCTTAGTCGTGTGTTTAGAAGAGAGTCAAAGGTGCCTCCATATAGGACTTATCTCACTCACTCTCTCACTCTCACTTACATCCCTAAAGAGACTCAATCAGTGTCAAATCGAGTCAAATCTTCTCTTTTAAGAGGACAAGTAATCAATCAATAATATTTCCAGTCTTCAAGAATCATCTTCTCTTTGTTCGATCACAATTCATAGTTCTTAATAATCTCAATAATTATAGATTGCATCTCTTTAATCTTCTTGACAATGATCTCCTTATCGGTCTTCTATCGATGACAATGACGTCAATGATCATAGCTTGTTGATGTCCAAAGCTCCACCTCGATGATATTGCAGATCGATGGTGGACTTGTGATGATGATGATGGAGATGATTTCATTCGGGGTTCCAAGGTCTCCTTATAAGGCTTCACAAAAAGCAGGGTGGAAAAACTATCCTTGAAACTTTTAAAATTGTACTTTTCTTTTCATCAAAGTCACGTTTTTTGGTCCAAAACAACACATCTAGAAAAGCATCCAATCGGATTCCATGTAACTAGTGAAGTCTGCTTTTTCTCCTCAATCAACACAAGTGCACACATCATGTTGGTGCAAGGTGTGGACATCTTCAATAATAGGCATTTTTTTTCTTCTAATCGGAAGGGGGGTACTCACCTTGAACACCTGTCCTTTGGTGGATTCATATGGGGGCTTGTCTTCTCTTCAAAATCATGAAACAAATATAAGAGATTAAAAGAGGCACCTCATTTGTTCCTCCTTCAAAAACAGTAATCCGTAACTTCTATAAAGCCTTTCTTAGATGAATCTTGTGTATTTTTTATACTTAAGTAAAAAAAGATAAAACTTAAGAATACAAGAATAAAATAATCTAAATACAAACATGATTCATCACATGAAAGCTGTAGGAGCATTCCTCAAACCAAAAGGTAGGGTGTAGTGTCCATAAGAAATTCTAAAAGTGGTCTTAAAGATAGCCTTCTCTTTGTTATACATGTGATGATATCTAGATCTTAAATTAATCTTTTCTAATTCCTCATATTAGCTTTATAGCTGAGATATTAGTCAGATTGCAAAAAAACTCTTCTCCACGTATAAAATCTTATCTAACTGTGTCATATTGCAAAAAAAACTCTTCTCCACTTATACAATCTTCTCTAATTGTGTCAATTCAAAGAGCTATTATCCTAGCTTCACAAGCAATCACCTTTCTTTTTCTATGCAACCAATCCATACCTAAAATATCATCGTATTAATTCCAAAAAAAAAAGTAAAAAAAGGCCTTAAATTGTAGGTCACATAGTTTGAAATTTAGTTTAGAGAACTACCTACTCTCGTATAGTTCTTTTTTCCATTAGCCATCTCTATTGGTTGTGTAAACTTTTAATCTATTTCTACATTTGAAGCCTTAACTACTCTCCGATAGGATATATGAAACCATGATTACTATCCAAATCAAGTAAAAAGTAAATTTTTAAAATCAAGACTCATTCGATTATTGAAGATTACGTATGTGCTTTTTTGGATTTCAATTCATTAGGGACAAAAAGGTGGAATGATGGGCCATGTAAGAAAAGGATTAGGAAGTTGTTTAGTTAATTAATCAAGGGTGTAAAGGAAGATAACTAGCCTAAAAAGTGTTACTTTCACTCCTATATTAGGGGCTAGTGCGCCCTACTTCTACTTGGAGGGTAGTGCATAAAAAAGTGGTTGTCTAGTTTTTGACTTTTTTTTGACAAAAATTGGTTCTTTCTAAAAAAAAATGCCCTTTTGTTGAATATTTTGAATCCTCTACCCTTATGGTTAGATTACACACTCTTGAGCACCATCCACTTCTAGCCTTTTTGATGATATTCTTAGATGGTTGGTGGGTCTGATAGATGTTTGCTAAAAAAGAGCCTCTATTTGCTCAAAAAGAGCCTTTGTTTGGATGGTTAGTGGGGTCTCATAACTATTTTCTCAAAAAGATCCCCTGTTGATAGTAATTAGCAAGGGTGGTTTCTCATGAAGGGTGGTCAAGGTGAGGCACCCCCAACTATGTTGGAGAGGATTTTGAAGGATTATCTTGGACTTTTATCGAAGCATAGGCATCTTGTTGATTAGCATGGTCAATGGTGAGGTTTCCTTTGAAGGGGAACCTAACAGGAAGGGTTTGTTGTAGAAGAGGTGTCATTTTTCCTTCCTTAAATCTCTATCGATTCGGGTTCTTCTTCCATCATGAGCATCGTTACTTGCCCAAAGCAATGCTATGTAGTGAGGCTATTCTTGAAGCCCAACCTATTTGGCATCTCTTATGCCAAATAGTGAGGCTATTCTTGTATTTGGCACCTCTTGTGTCCCATCCGTATCCACCCCAGTCTATTTGGCATCTCTTGTGCCCCATCCATACCCGCCCGAGGAGGACTTTTTATGTTTCTAATGTGGAACACAATAGAAAATGCTTCATGGCATGCAACTTTAAAAAAATATATAGTTTTGATCCGTGCCTAACTAGGTGCTAGTGTTGGTCGACCTAATGAGCACCAGGTTTCATGCAACATGAGGTTGTGGAGTGTCAACTAGAGCAATCCAATCTTCATGTTCATGGCTAGTTTGGCCGAAAAAATAGAAAAGTCAGAGTGTGTGTTGACCAAAAAAAGGTTAATGCCACCACCATTAGGGACCACTATCCCCTACCATTCACCGAACACGTGCTAGAAAGAGTAGCGGGAAAGGAAGCTTATAGTTTTCTTGACAGATTTTTAGGATACAACTAGGTGCTAATCGATCCAAAAGACCAGCACAAAATGGCCTTTGCCACTAAGTGGGGTACATAGGCATACCGAGTCATGCCCTTCGGGTTGACCAGTGCCCCTGGAACCTTCCAACACCTCATGTGTACGGCTACAAGGAATATCTTTGGAAGTTCCTTAAAGTCTTCATGGATGACCTTTGTGTCAATTCCTCTTGGAAGGAGCACCTAGCATGTCTGCGCATGCAAGTTATATCGCATCTTGTCGAACCCTCTCAAATGTCAATTTTGGGTTTGACATAGTGTAATCCTGGGACACATTGTCTCCAGGCAGGGAATTTCCACTGTGATGACAACAAAGTGCGGTTCATTCTCGTGTTGCCGCGCCACCCACCAACTTTAAAGGTGTCCAGCGCTTCATGGGGCATGGCGGCTATTATCGGTGTTTCATTTTCATGTACGCTGATATTGCTCGACCCCTTTACGGACTCCTTATTGTTTTCAAGCGGACTGAAGAATGCTAAAGGGCTTACACCACACTAAAAAAAGCCTTGGCAAGCGCTCCAATTCTCAGATCCCCCAATTGGGAGCTCATCTTTCAGGTCCACATTGATGCCTTAGCATTAATGTATAACATGTAGAATCACCAGGTGGCTGCTTATCTTGCTTGAGTTTGACTTCACCATCACGGTAAGGAAAGGCTCTCAGCATGTTCTTGCAAACCACATGTCAAGGATCCCCAATAGTGTGAACAGCCAATGGAAGTAGGATGACGATTTACCAGATGCCGCCCTATGGGCGAAGAAGTAGCTCACTTCGTTGCTAACGGCTTATCGGTTGTTCATCTCCTCATCAACAAGAACTATGCCCATCGTTTAATCAAAAAGGCGGCCCCTTACCAGCTTATTACGGGGGCCAACTTTACAAGCAGGGCAAAGACAAAATTCTAAGACGTGTTCGAGAAGACGAGTATGTCTTCCTCCTTGAATAGGCTCACTTGCCTATGGTGGGAGACACTTTGCATTGGATATCACTACCCGCAAGGTTCTCACAGTTGGGTTATGGTGGCTGATGCTGCTGAGTGTGGCAAACGATGTGATGAAAGCCAGCGTGTAGTAATTCCTCGTTTCAAGGATCACATGCTCATGAACCCCATCATGTCCTTATAACCATTCGAGAAATGGGGCATAAACTTCGTAGGACCCATCAGTCCGGCAACCAAATACACTCAAGCCTCATATATAATTGTTGCCCCACAGATTATTGCACCAAGTGGGTAGAAGCTTGTGCAACCCGCAAGGCTGAATCAACGGCTAAATTTCTCTATGAGTCTGTGATCACATGATTTGGTTGCCCTTTCGAGCTTGTCAGCGAGACAATGGGACACATTTCATTAATGAGGTAATTAAATTCCTTTTACAAGAGTTCCTTGTCACCCACATGAAGTCCTCGCCATATTACTGCAAGAGAATGGCCAAGCTAAAAGCACAAACAAAATCCTGTGTGCCATTCTCACCAAAACCGTGGAGGCCAGCCACAACGATTGGGAACAGAAGTTGCCGATTGCACTTTGGGCTTATATAACTTCATATACAAAGCAACCAACGCTACCCCTTTCAATTTAACCTACGATACTGAAGCAGTCATTCTCATGGAGTTCTTAGTCCCAAGTCTACGTGTCGCAGTGCACAAAAAACTCACCGAAAATACTCTAAGTTGTCACCTGTTGGAGCTTGAAAAGCTTGATGAAACACGCCTCTTTACAGTCTACATCATGATTATAGAGAATTAAGGCGCAAACAATGGTTTGACGAGACCAACCAAGGGATAAACAGATGAATGAGGATGACATGGTCCTCTTATTCAGTACCAAAACACACAAGAAAAATCTCAAGCTCAAAGGCTTAGGATCTTTCCCAGTCTCTGAGATAAACCCACAAGAAGGCGCAGCGTGCATTGAAACACTTGATGGTGTTGAGATGGCTGGTTACTTTAATGGTAGCAAACTTAAACGCTACTATGGACCTCTCATAGAGGCCACCTTAAAATCCATCCATGATAAAAAACAAAGAAAGAAAGACCATGAGGATATGAAAAAAGCTGCGCAAGAAGAGGCCAAAGCAAGCCAAGCCAAGCTTAGGCAAAAACATATCATGGTCAATATGGCCCAAGTGGTCGACTTAGAAGAAGAAGATTGGGAGGTGAAGCCCACTCAGTTGTGGTTAGGAATGACCACCCCAACCAGCCTTGTCCAAAAATTAGCTCTTGTTGATACAGGGGCTAGTTACAATTTAATGTCATATGAAACATAGTGTTCCCTCGAGGAACCTACACTAAAAGTAACCCCCGCCATTGTCACAACATGTTCATTACATTCACACTTTTATTCCACATTGGAAATAATCCCCCGGAAGGGAAGTTTAATGTGATGCCTGCAGGAACAATGCGTGAAGAGATCCTCCTAGTCCTAGGCAGGGGGTGGATGGGCCATAACAGATGCAACATCGACTGGGATGCATGGACAATGACCCTACAATTTGCTTCTGGCCAAGTCACTTTTCTCATGACAAATCGACGCCAACGTAAGCGCTCTTCAAGGCGTTCTAACCCTCGATCAAACCCTCAACCCACGCAATCAACCCTTAAGTGGATCCCAAAACCTCTTCTCTGAGCCCAAAATTACTATGAGGGCAATCATAACATATGGATCCCCAAACCTCTCATGTCACACCATTGCCTACCCATCAATGGGTACCCAAGGCAACATCTGCAGTGAAGACTGTTTAGGACAAAGGAAAGTAGGTCTTGTATGACATAACCACCCCCATTCTACTGCTGACGGACTTCCTTACAGATATACCTTCGACATCAACAATCCCCTCGCCTATCATTCAGAGGCTCGACAGTACTACAAAGCTACCATCAACTCCCTCAGCCTCAGCTACTTCCTTACCACCCTCATCCAAATCCCTTCAGGAAGATCTACCCTCTACCTCGCCATTGCGGCCTAATTGGAATAGACTCCTTTCCTTGGCCAACAAGGCACACGGTCAGTACAAAACCCGCAATGGGGTGCTGGTAGCATAGCCTCTGTGTACAAAACCTGTTTCAGGATGCATTAAAAAAAAACTGCCATGGCCGTACCAAGTTTGCCACGGCCATTCTCTTCTCAGATCCTGAATTGCCACGAACGTTCCAAGTTTGGAACGATCGTTTCATCTTCACCCCATTGCCATGGCCATTCGCTAGTGAGTCCACAACCATTTCTCTCAAGCCCGTGGACGTTCCTTCTGTTTCCGCAAGTGCACGCCCGTTTGCTTTTCCAAGTCAATTCCCACGCCCGTTTGCCCGACTTGCCACGCCCGTTCCTTCACAATGCCACACCCGTTCCCTGGACTTGCCACGATCGTGCCCTCCTCCCAAAACTATAAATATGCCCCCCCCCCCTCCATTTCCTCACATTTCCCTCTCACCCTAGCCAAACTCTTGCATATTTTTCTCTCAAGCTCTCACACTCACAGGTAGCCACCAGCAAGATGTCTGATGCTTGTGACTCCTCCCAGGAAGTGCTCCATCACACCTCTCTCCAAAGGAGGAGACCTGTCGGAGGCCGCTTCAAAGAGTATGCCAAGCACCCCATCCAGCTCTATCACCTGGGCGAAGCACTAATGAAGCAGGTCAATGGGCATATCGTCCATTCATTGATGAAGAACCACTATAAAGTAGAGCATAAGCTCCTTTACTACACAGGTCCATGCTACAGAGCTATTGTAGTAGCTGACCCCGTTGTGGTGCACAAATTAGAACAGCTTGGCTTGGGGAGACTGCCCACCTTGGAGCCTTGGGGACTAGACCTATACAACACACTTTATTTCACAGAGACTTATGACGCTAATCAACACACAGGGGCAAAGTCTTGGACAACGAGGGGTAGTGTGGAGCTTGTGCAAGATGCTCTTGCACTTCCCCATATGGAGTAGCCATATGTACGCCTCAATAATTCCACAAAGCTTACCAGAGGCCTGTACAGGGGCAACCTTAACAAGGATGGAGTAGAGTGGGGAAATATAGCCCAGGAAGATTTGGTCATGCCTGCCCACGCATTACAATTTTTACTCACTACAAGGTGGACCGACCGCTTCAATAGATACAACTTAACCACATTATCTTGAGTTCATTAGGGCCAGATGGTGAATTGGGCAGATTACCTTTTCTGTGAGCTGCATGCAATATGCTCGAACCCCTAAGGCAAGCTGGTGGCAGCAACCTTATTGACGAGGGTCCTCTATTATGGCATCGGATGGGTTGAATTGCCAAGGGCAACCCAGCTAAGCGGGACAGATGCGGCGGTGAGCTCTCTACCCTCACCATCCACTTCTCCTAATCCACCACCAATGACGAGGCCCCATCATGCACTAGATGTCACAGAACAGGCTCTGCCCACACCCAGTCCTGGGCCAACACATAAAGATTTGGCTACAGCCGAAGCCACCAAAAAGGCTGCCAAAGATGAAGAGGAGAGGTTGAAGCAGGAGTTTTTTAACAGAAATCTATTTGAAACCAAAAAGGCCATCCTATGCTGAGGCTAGGCCTTCCTCCCCCAGTGCTACTACCCAGAATACTGTGAACACTCTCCATTGGGTGCACTCGGGTAGTTTCCATTCCAGTCAAGCTTATGTAGAAAGCATACATGCGGCCCACGGAGATGTTCTGAACTTTGCCCTTGGGTTTTCACACATGGCGTGGGAGCTCATCACTCAGATGACAGACTGTATATACAGACAACAAGAAGTGGCCCAAGTCTCCCAACAAGAGATGCTTTTAGCCAAGGCCCAGAAGAGAGCTGTGTCTGAAGACTTGTACTACCAGACTAACTTACAGTTTATGGAGCTCCAGAAGAAGATTGACTAGCAAATAGAGCAGTTGGGAACTGCTATTACACACATCACTGAGCTTCAGCAGCAGCAGGTCACCCAAGCCCATGCAGTGGCTGAGAGAGCTCATCATCATGAACGTACAATCATCGAAGGCCTGCATCAGGAGGCCATGAGACGCGCACAAACAACGGAGGATGCTCTAGCCCACACTACCACCAATTTTGCTAAGCATTAGGACCTAACAGAGGCCACCCTCCACCACTTGTAAGAGCAGCTCAGAGACACTAAGGCCCAGGCAACCCAACCTCCATCCACTCCATCGGCTCCTTCTTGTAGTACACTAGACTGCAAGGTGGACATGCTCATGGAGACTGCCACCGACCTCTCGGTTTTGGCATTCCCCCCACAAACCCCTTGCCAATTCCTTGATCTTCAATTCCGAAGACTTAACCTTTTGTTGCAACATAACATTTATGTCCAACAAGCCACTCTTCCGCCACCAATATGCATATGCCCTAACCAAACTCCCTATTGATAGCCTAACCCTAATCCCACACTTCTTCTTCTAGGGGCTTCTTTCGTTCCAACACCCCCATGATTCTTTTGAACTCCCTTGCACCCTCTTCAAGCCATACTGACAGGCTGGAGCCTTCTCCTCCACTATAGCTTTCCTTTTGACCCCACCCTCCCCGCCGACTTACTAGATTTATCTATCCCTGACGGCGTATGCCCTTACCCATACCCCTCTGACATCTCCAAAAGGGCACTGACGTACTTTCAAATCGTCAAGTGGCATGTGGTCAACGACGCATACCTCTCTCCTTCACATGATCCTCTTCCCCCTTACTCTGCCGCCGCCGGCGGCAGATTGCTCCTTCTGTACCACAAGTGCTTCCTTCAGATCAAAGTTATGGTAGCCACTGGCATCTGCCAGTTTGATGATTCGCCATGTTGCCTTCCCTTGGGAGTTCAGTTTGATGATTCGCCATGTTGCCTTCCCTTGGGAGTTCAGTGAAGCCGAGGCTGCCACACCACAGCGGTTTAATTCTTTTATGCTAACGGTCCTCAGGCTGCTACTGCTGAAGTTGGCCTTGCCCTGGATGACAACAATGATGGCAATGATGGGTAGGGCAGCTTGCCACCTCCACCCCAGAGAACTTCTTCCCCCCCACCTCCTCCTCCCCCATCAAGTTCATCTTCTGCATCTCACCAGCCACGAACAACCCCCACCCTCACCACCCCCCTTAAGCACTTCTACCCTTCCTCTTTTTTGTGCAACACCTTCTTCTCCCCCCCTTCACTTTCCTACTCCATCTCCATCACCCACATTCCCCTTGCCACCTTTGCTATCCCCCAACTTAGGAATGCACACCACACTCCGGGATATTCCCTCCATGTCTGCCAAACCCCCACCTTTTCTCGATGTCGTCCTCACCACATGACCCTCATCATCAACCACCCCTCCACCCCTGTTCGCCAGCTCAGCCACCCACTATCCCACCACTCAAAGAAGGAGAGATCCCGTCGTCACCCCCATCTGAGTGCAAGGAAGTCAATAAAACCCTCTGAATTGGCGAGATCCTCTAGGACCACACACAGAGTTCGAGCAGGCAATTGCCATCCTGCTCAGTCGATAACTCCCGGTTAACCCATTACCCATGTCACTGACCGCCTTGATATCCATTTCCTTCACCCATACCTTCATGCGAAACACACCAACTGGCGGCGTGAATACCCACCCCGAACTCATGGCGGCTACCATCGGCCACCCGCCGGTGCTCATCCGAACATTCAATCTCATGGGCAAGTATCCAGCATGGCGGCAACCTTTCCTCAACAAACCATTCATTTGGGAAGTCTACTGTAACGTGCCACGCGCAATGAGGATCAGCCCCAACTACCTTCCCATTCGACGATGGTGGGCCTGAAAGACATTCCACGAAGAGCAGCAAAAAAACCCGAAGTTACATTTCAACTCCCGTGGTTCGCACCCCTGTTCGTGCAACATCCATGCACCGAAAAATCTATGGTCTAGCGTTTCCATGATTTTATTCGCCACTTCGACCAGGTCCCCAACCCAACGGGTGATCGCAACTATACACTTTTTCAACCTCATCATCACCTTGCTAGAGTTGTTCCCCACATGGAACCATCCCGCTCCTACCTCATCGTGCCCCTCCCACTCCTACCTCACGATGGGACTTCGTCCGCACCTATTCCATCTACTACTACAGATAGCTCTGACCAGTTCCGAGGGGACGGACCTGCTTTAGGGAGGGGGGGTATGTTAACCACCATGGTTAACATGACCTTCGCGCGGCTACTACAGCTTTTGTAACCATGCAATGCGCTAATTGTAAATGAGACATGGGGTGACCGAGCTTACGGCATGTGTAATGCCAATCATGAGGATTTTGTACATAGAGCTAGCAAAACTAGGAAGACTAGTTTTGGGCCCCCATTTGTAATATGAGCTCATGTATATAATACATTTAATGAAATATAAAAAGGGACAATCCCATTTGTCTCAATTGAGTTTTGCCTTCTCTCTCTCTCTCTCTCTCTCTCTCTCTCTCTCTCTCTCTCTCTCATTTGAGTTTATGGTTGCTTGCTTGCTTGTGTTGTGGCTTGCTTGCTTAGATTGTGAGTGTATGTGAGTAGGAATGGTAGTGCTCTCCCTTCTCTTCTCTTCTACCTTCTCATTGCTATCTACCATGCCCCATTTACATACAATTGACATGAGGTAGAGGTTGAGCTCTCCATATGTAAGATTCCTCCCCAGCCTCTCAAGATGTTCAGTATCTTCCCCTATAATCAAATCCCTCTTCAGATATATAAAAGATCTTGTTTCTACCTATTTTGGCCTAGAGAGAGAAAATATTTTAGAGAGAGCTTATTCAGATTTTAGATATTTTTGGATGGAAAAATATCTCTTCTTATTCAAATAAATTTCCTCGAAACAGAAGTTCAAAAAGATTTTCAGAAGGTGCATTAGAAATCAATCTATTCAAAAGGCCTTATCCTAGGGGTCCAGATTTTTTGAAATTTTTAAATTAAGCTTCTGAGGGACCAATCAGATTCATCCAAATGTGTGGAGGAGACAAATAGAAGAAATAAAGAAAATCCCCCCAAAAATGAGTAAATACTCACATAAGATGAAGAGTGGACTAAGGACCAAAGAAAATACTAAAAAAATGAATTTTTGACACCTCAAATGTGGGGATTTTTTCTCATGAAGGAGGCACCTATTTCACATGTGTGATGGAGTTTTAAATTCTCAAATATTGAGATATTTCATCTCTTCTCTCTCCTAATTCAAGTATAGTTCCAAAAAGTAAGCTAAACTGACCCAAAAATGGTCAAAAATTGACCAAACTGATCTGGAAAATTCTAGAAATAGTTTGCTTCGTTAGAAGCTCACTTTTTCCTATAAATAGAAGCCTCCCTCTTTGTTGAAGCTTAATAGTGTTTTATGCACTGTTACTCTACTCCACCCCAGAGCCAAGAACTGTGAATTTCTTAATAATTCACTAGTTTTTGACCTTTCCCTCTTCTAAAGAACTGGTGGCCACTCTTGTTGCAAACAAGAGTAGATCTCTCAAACCATCAAGCCAAAGGAAAGCTCCCAGATTTTCATGTAAGTTAGAAATCCTACTTTTTCTTATTCTTTAATGGTTTTCTAATTTTTTTTTGTTATCTTAAAATGATAAACATATACTATGCCTTGTTGGAAAGGCTTTTCACCTCTTCTTTATCCTAGTTAAGTAATCTAATTGTTGGGATTAAACTTTTCATATTATTTCTCTTTTAAAAGTGAAAATTGATTAGTTTAGAATGCTTTAATTTTTAAGTAATTTTAGGATAGAAAATTTGAAAAATGGTTAGCCATACAAAGGAGGTTATGGTAAAATTTTCTTAAATTTTGTGAAATAAGTATTACCTTTTATTATTCAAAAAGAGTAATCTCCATCGTTTGTGTATTCTAAAAGTATTATTTTCATTCTATGCATAGAAAAATGCATAGTAGAATTATTTCTATCACAAAAGTGTTATTTCTATTAGATTTAAATTCTATGCATTGAAAGATGCATATTGATTATTTTTTTATTATAAATAGTGATTTTCATTAGCTTTAAACTCTATGCATAGAAAGATACATAATGATTATATTTTTTAATTATAAAAGAGTGATTTTCATTAGATTTAAACTCTATGTATAGAAAGATGCATATTGATTATTATTTTTTATTATAAAAGAGTGATTTTCATTAGATTTAAATTCTATGCATAGAAAGATGCATATTGATTATTTTTTTATTATAAAAGAGTGATTTTCATTAGATTTAAATTTTATACATAGAAGATGTATATTGGATAATTTTTTTATTATAGAAATGTTACTTTCACTAATATTGATTTTTATGCATAAAAGAATTTTTTTATTATAAAAGTGTTACTTTCATCATTATTGATTTCTATGCATAAAATGATATATAAAAGAATTTTTTTAATTATAGAAGTGTTACTTTCATCAATATTGATTTTTATGCATAAAAGATTTTTTTTTATAAAAGTGTATCACCAATATTGATTTTTATGCATAAAAGATTTTTTTTATTATAAAAGTGTTACTTTCATCAAAATTGATTTTTATGCATAAATAGATGCATGAAAGGATTTTCTTTTATATAAAAGTGTTATTTCCATAGAAATTGGATTTTATGCATAAATAGATGCATACAAAATTTTTATATCAAAATAAGAGTTGTTTTTAATCTTATGTTTAAACCCCATGAATATTGGAAAATGAATAAGTAAATACTCAGTGAAGGAAAATTATACTGTTTAATATTCTCTAGGATGGTAATGAGAAAATTCAGAAAAACTATCGAAGTCAGAATTTTAGATAAATGATTAAATTATTCCTCATAGAAATTCGTGTGACTAGTTTTGAATTCAGTTAAGCAAAATACTCAATGAATGAAATTCAGTAAAGTAGTAATTAAAATATTACCCTTCAAGAAAGATAGTTCAGAGAGAACCTTTCCAGACTCAAATCCTGAATCAGACTATGACCAAGACGTAACTCTTTCGTCAGTTTCAAGAAAAGACGATGTGACCAGTTCAATATTCTTCACTCAAATCACCCACCGAATCTGAAACTAAGTTGAGATCTTTGATTTTGATCTGAGGATCAAGAATTCAGAATTCGAGGAATTCTGCTTGGGAATATTGACCTGTGATCTAAAAGTCTTGGGATACGGAATTAAGATTTACTCATTGTATTCAAAAGAAAAATCAAAACTGAAAACTTGCATAGAAACCCTGTTTTTCTTAAAGGACTGTCTTACGCCAGAATGCTGGAGGGAGCATTTGGTATATGTGTTTTCTAAGGGAAGTTGGGTTGCAACAGCTGGCGGGGAGTGTTCAAAGGATAGCTCACGTGGCAAAAACCTACCCAGGTCTTGACCAGCCTGGGTATGGTGTAAAATGGTGTGCTTCCGGTAGTACGATGGGCGAGGGCCAACGAAGCGGTCCTTGAGTGAAGTGCCAAGACACCTAAGGAGGATCCTAGAGGGTTCTAACTAGGCGATGCACAGGCTCGCGGTGCTTAGGACACCCATGCGTATGTCGTGGAAGATATATTATGTATGATGACGAGAAAAATATTGTAATCTGTTACTGGATCTCGTTGCTAGCTTGCTGTTCTCAACAACGGAGAGTCCAAAGTGATACTATTTTGTGAGAAACAAGGATTGAATAGAAATTTTGAGTTATGTTATCTGTAACCAATAATTGTTTGTCAATGGATTGTTTTATAAATTAAAGTTTAAAGAGGAGTGTGCGCATATCTGTATTTTAAAGCAAAAGTTAAGAAAGACATTCAATTATGGGTGGGTGAGTACATGTCTGGTTTTACCAATTCCAGTGGTTGGGCGGTGGCTAACCCATGGGCCGGATGGGGTTACGCTAGAATCAGTAGAGTTTTAATGATAAAATTGATCAATAGGAATACGCTTAGAACTCGAATAGTTAAATAATAACCTGAAGACTTCTCAAATGAATAGATCAACGGTTGTGCTTGATTAAATCGAGAAAAAAGCGTTGATTCCTTCAAGGTAAGTCTGTAATAGTTTCCCTTCTATCTAGTTTATATCAGATGAAGATTGGTTCAGTATCTTGACCTTGTTAGAAAAATTCGTTAAGAAATTCAAAATGGTGGAATCGTCCCCGTTTTTTAGGCATGGGAAATTTTTCCGGTTTCGATTTTCGGAATGACCACCAGCTTAGTCTCGTGCTCGGACATTCGAGGGCGAGGTCCCGAGTGGGAAACCCTGCCCCGCACAAGAGGGAGCTGCTTCCGCTCCAGCAATCCGAGAATCTGGTGCGCAAAGGGGGTAGTGGGATCCCACAGTTGGTATCAGAGCGCTGTTGTAAATTTACGTAACAGCATCAGAAATTGCTTTAAATTTTAAAGCAAATTTGGGAATAATATTTTCACTTGTTAATATTATGTTGAATGAACTTCAAAAATTGAAAACTCATAAATTGAATTGGAAATTTATAGATGGATACTCCGAATTGGCATTCCTGAACTCTCCCAGAGTCAGGATATGATAGTCTTTGCATTCGAGCACCTCATCAACTCTGCTACGACCCAAGTAAGCAGAGTGAGACTCGCACGTCATTTTGAGAGTCTTTACTTTCTTGATTCTCTTGAGCGACGTCGGTATATGTGGTTCTGTGGAGAACGATGTATTAATGTCAGTACCAGTCAGCGTGAGGCTCAGGCAAAATATTTCCTTAGCCATGATTCTGATAAGAGGCTAGGGCTTGTTTAGCATGTACAACTCTTTGATCATTCACCTAGGAACTTCAGAATTTCATGCCGAGTTTTTAAGCTTCTTAGCCGCTTTATATCTAGAAATAGAATTACAGCACCTCGTTTTGTAATGAATCGTGTGTACCATGGTATGTCTCCTTCACAGTTTCGCTTCTTTATGCATATACGATTGAGGCAGTGATTTTGGGAGCTGTGATGCTCTATATATATATCGAAAACTTTTGATAATAAACGATGTTTTGTAAAAAAAAAATTCAAATTATTTTCATGATTGTTGTGAATATGGTTAGTAAAATTATCAGAGTAAATCTTATTTCATGATGTATGATGAAATAATTATCTGTTTTAAGAATAAATCGTAAAAATTAAATAATCATAAATCTGTTGTCAAAGTTAAGTTGACGAAAATCTCGTTTTACTAGTCATGAGACGCGCGGCCCGTGCAAGGCAATCGGATCCTCTAACCGATGATGAAGAGTTAGATCCAGATGTTCGAAAAGCCCTGCACAGATCCCAACCTGGTCCCTTCAAGGGTGAAGGGGAGCAGTTAGGTGAAGTAGTGGAAAAGTGGTTTGAGGCAATGGAGGAATACTTTGATGTAACTGGCTACAATGAGAGAAGCAAGATGGCTCTCACCAGGTTAAAGATTGTGGAAACGGCCAAGGTCGCTTGGAGGAATCACTGCGAGACTAACCGTCTCGACCGAAATACCCAGACCTGGACCGATCTTAAAGCTTATCTCAGAAAGAGGTTTTGTCCTCCAGGCTTCCTTGAAACTAAAATGAATGAGTTCTTGGAACTAAAGCAGGATAGCCGAACAATTTAAGAGTACCATCAAGCTTTTGCCCTTCTCCTCAAATATTCTCCTCAATTGGATGAAGAGCAGTTGATGGTCAGGTTCATTCGAGGAATGAACGAGCCATTGGACACCTTAGTAAAGAATGCTAAACCTGTCTCAATGGCCGAAGCAGTAAGAATGGCAAAAGACTTTGCCAAAGCCTTTGTAGTTAAGGTCCCGCGCCGAAGCCTGCACCCTCTAACTTTAAAAGATTCCAAACCTCGGGAAGTACTTCAAACTTTCCTCTCCCAAAGAGGCAGCAAGGCCCAATTTAGAATCAGGATGCGGGAAGATTCAGAAGTGAAGGAAGACCCTTCTCTCAGAACACTTTCTCAGGAGCCCCACCTTTTTCAAGGATTCAGAGGAATGAGCTCAGAAGTGAGAATCGGTGTTTTGGATGCCAGCGTTTTGGTCACCAGCTGAAAGACTGCCCGACTCCTGCTATGTCAAGGGGACAGGGAAGTCAAGGATCGAGATTGCAGAGACCAACCCCTTCCTATCAGTCAAATCAGGATCCATCTCACCCAAATCAGGGAAATCCCAGGGGAACTCCAGCTCAGTCGTCTGCCTCTGTCCAGAGTAGCCTTAGAACTCCTTCCCAGAACTGGGGCAACCAAAGAGAAAGAGTTTCGTCTCAAACTGCAGTAGCCAGAGCAGTCACTTTAGCAGAGGTAGTGGAAGAGGAAAGAGGACAAATTTATGCAGCAATCCAAGGCCCAAACCGTCAATTCTCCGTCATCCATACTCTAACTGAGTATCAGGGTAAGCCTTTTAAGCTTTTGATTGATTCAGGTAGTACTCATTCTTTCATTTTTCCTAGATGCTTGTGTAAGCTAGTCATCGATCAGAAATCAGAAAAACCTATGCAAGTTAAATTGGTAAGTGGAAAGATTCTTTTCACTCACCTTGAGACGACAGATCGTATTCAGTTCAATCTAGATGGAAATTTAACTAACTGTCACTTCAAAGTTATACCTTTGGGAGTTTTCGACGGGATCCTTGGAATGGATTGGCTCCACAAAAATCAAGCCGACATTCACTGTCATAATGGAACCATTTTCTTCCGTGACCTTCACGGAAATAAAGTTCAAGGAACCGGAATTTCACGATCCCCAAGTCTGCAGTTAGTAAAGGCTTCTAAGTTACTAAAAGGACTTAGAAAGAAGCAGCTCATTTATGTTGTCAAAATGAATCCAGTAGACTCAAAATTAAAAGCTAAAGAACTTGAATGGTTAAGTGAATATGATGATTTATTCCCAGCAGAATTAACAGAGATGCCTCCAATTTGGGAAGTAGATCATGTGATAGAATTGACCCCCGGAGCTCAGCCCCAATAGCCCTGCGCACGTACAAAATGCCAGTTCCTAAAGCCATCGAACTCAAGGAAACACTTAGACAATTGTTAGAACAAGGGTTTGTAAGACCCAGTGTTTCACCTTGGGGTGCGCCAGTTCTCTTTCAGAAAAAGAAAGATGGAACGCTAAGACTCTATGTGCAGAGGTCTCAATCAGTTGACAATTAAGAATATCATATCCCCAGAATTGATGAGCTTCTGGACAGGTTAAGTGGAGCCCAGATCTTCACAAAGATAGATCTCAAATCAGGGTATTATCAGATCAGGATTAATGAGCAAGATATCCCGAAGACAGCCATCAATACTCGGTATGGGCATTATGAATTCACTGTCATGCCGTTTGATTGACAAATTCCCTAGCTACATTCAATCGATTAATGCAAGACATTCTCAGAGAATACTTGGATGATTTTGTTCTTGTTTTCTTTGATGATATTCTGATTTACTCAAAGAATGCAGCTGACCATGAAGCTCATGTCAGAAGAGTTCTTGAGATCCTAAGGAAGCACCAACTCTTTGCAAAAAAGAGCAAATGCACTCTCTGTGCCGACCATGTTGAATACTTTGGCTTTTTGGTATCAAAAGATGGAATTTCTCCAGATTCCGCTAAAGTCCAAGCAGTCATAGATTGGCATGAACCAAAGACAGTGAAAGAAGCCAGAGGATTCTTGGGATTGACTGGTTGGTATAGAATTTTTATACCAAAGTATGCTCTCATAGCTTCTCCTCTGACTAAGCTTCTCAAGAAGAATATCCCGTTTCAATGGTCTGCCAGGTGCCAGAGTGCTTTTGATAAGTTGAAGACCGCCTTGGTAACCAATCCCGTTCTAAAGCTGCCAGATTTCTCTCTACCCTTTGAGGTAGTAACTGATGCCAGTGGTTTTGCCCTGGGAGGTGCACTCATGCAGGAAGGTCATGCAGTGGCCTATGAATCCCGAAAACTTAGAACGCATGAGAGGAATTATGCTGTCCACGACCTCGAACTACTTTCAGTAGTATATGCCCTGAAGTTGAGACATTACCTATTGGGTCAAAGATTCACTTTGATGACAGATCATCAGAGCTTAAAGTGGATCTTCACTCAGAAGGATCTCAAAATGCGCCAAAGAAGGTGGATGCAGACCCTACAGGAATTTGATTTTGAAATCAAGTACCACCCAGGAAAAGAAAATGTGGTAGCAGATGCCCTCAGCAGAAAAGCCTCCTTGCTTGCAATTACTGTAGTGTCAAATCCTTTGGTTATTAAAGCAAGAGAGAAGATCTACAGGATAGATTCTTTGGCCCTATTGCTACCCTACTTATGCAGGAAAGCAAAACTCCACAGGAGTTGAACCGAGTTCATGGGTAGAGCCTGGATGATGGAATTATGTATTATAATCCCAGGCTATGCATTCCCAATGATGAGGAAACTAAGGATCAAATTCTGAATGAAGCCCATGACAACATCCACATTCACATTCACATCCATACATCTACATCTACATGCATACATCCACATCCACATCCACATCCATACATCCACATCCACATCTCCATGCATACATCCACATCCACATTCACATTCACATCCATATATCTATATCTACATGCATACATCTAGATCTCTATGCATACATCCACATCCACATTCACATTCACATCCATACATCTACATCTACATGCATACATCCACCTCCACATTCACATCTACATCTATACATCTACATCTACATGCATACATCCACATCTCCATGCATACATCCACATCCACATCCACATCCACATTCACATTCACATCCATACATCTACATCTACATGCATACATCCACCTCCACATTCACATCCACATCTATACATCTACATCTACATACATACATCCACCTCCACATTCACATCCACATCTATACATCTACATCTACATGCATACATCCACATCTCCATGCATACATCCACATCCACATTCACATTCACATCCACACATCTATATCTCCATGCATACATCCACACATCTATATCTCCATGCATACATCAACATCCACATTCACATTCACATCCATACATCTACATCTACATGCATACATCCACCTCCACATTCACATCCACATCTATACATCTATATCTACATGCATACATCCACATCTCCATGCATACATCCACATCCACATTCACATTCACATCTATACATCTACATCTACATGCATACATCCACATCTCCATGCATACATCCACATCCACATCCACATCCACATTCACATCCATACATCTATATCTACATGCATACATCCACCTCCACACACTCACATCCACATCTATACGTCTATATTTTCATTCACATCCATACATCTACATCTACATGCATACATCCACCTCCACATTCACATCCACATCTATACATCTACATCTACATGCATACATCCACATCTCCATGATTACAATAAAATTCTTTTAATTAATCTAGGATGATAATTCCTAGAATATGGTAGGAAGTCCTCTTTTCATGCTTTGAATGAAATTATTTTATGTGTAATTTTTATAAAAATTTTACCATAGCTCTACTGCTATGATTGATAAATCTCAATTATCTTAAAAGATAAAGCTTATCATTAAGAGAATGATTAGAATGATCCCTAATTGGATCATTAACCCATAATGGATTGAATCATCAACATTCATGAAATACATAAACTAAAAGCATAGGAAAAGCCATTAATTTAGTCTTAAGCATAGATTAATCTTGGATTAAAGAAAAGCTTTATTTAGATTGAGAATAGGTCATGAGTATGACCATTTCTTGAGTGAGAGAGAGATATTACATAAAAACCATTAGAATTAAGCATAAATGTAAATTTATGTAATTCTTTACTATCATTCATTAATTACTTCAATAGTATTCAAAAACCATTCTAATTAAGCTTCTCAAGCTTGAGAGGGGTTGAGAAGAGAGAAACATTGAGAAATTATAGAAAAGATCAAAATTCACCGCTTACCTTACAAATTGCTTGATTCTTTGTTCATGGTAGAGGCTCCCAACCAATTAATTGGTTTAGTATGTTGATGGAGCCACCAATGGAGATTGAACAAAGAGGGAAGCTCTAATTTTTTCAATTTGGAGAGAATTTTAGAGAATAGTAAATATTAGCATTATTTCAGCATAGTTCTAGAATAGTAAAATTCTCCTCTTCCTTTTTTTTGAAAGGACTCATGTTCTATTTATAGGAGAGGGAGGCTCTAACCAAGGCTAACTGATTTCTAAAAATTTTCAGATTCAGTTTGGTTAAATTTGGACTAGATTTGGATCTAGTTTGGTTACTTTTTTGATTCGGTTTGATTCCTTTTTTATTTAGTTTGGTTCAAGAGAGAGGAGAGAAAAATATCACATTATCTTTGAGTTTAAAACTCATTCAAGCATGTGAAATATGCACCTCCTTTAATGGACTCCCCTTCCTTACATATGTGTCAAAATGGAATGATTATACCCAAAATATCTCATATTTTTAATATTGCTCATAGTTTTTTACTAATAAACCTTGTACATTTTCAACTCTTCATCTTATGTGAGCATTTACTCATTTTTGGATACCCAAAATATCTCATATTTTCAATATTGCTCATAGTTTTTTACTAATAAACCTTGTACATTTTCAACTCTTCATCTTATGTGAGCATTTACTCATTTTTGGATACCCAAAATATCTCATATTTTTGATATTACTCATAGTTTCTTACTAATAAACCTTGTACATAGTCAACTCTTCATCTTATGTGAGCATTAACTCATTTTTGGGTATATCTTCTTTTACAAAATTGGATTTATCTTCTCCCTACACGTGAATTGATCCTATTGGCCCACAGGAACCTTAATTGGACCATAATCTAAAGATTTCTGAAAATCTAGACCCTTACACTAAGGTTCTTTATACCCATTTTCAATTAATTTCAATTGCACATTGAAAAGTTCTTTTTGAATTTCTGTTTCAGGAAACTTATGTTAATAATATGAAAAAAAAATTATCTAAAAATATTCAAAATCTGAATATTCTCTCTAGTATATTTTCTCTCTCTAGGTTCAAACAGTTAGAAACAAGATCTTTTATATTTCTGAAGAGGGATTTAATTACAGGGGAAGATGCTGGACATCTTGAGAGGCTAGGGAGAAATCTTACATTCTCTCCCATTTGAAAAATGCGAGATGTCCTCATCTCGCAAACTGGGGGTAATTTCGCAAGATGCACGAATATGAGACTACGAGAAAATTTAATTAAGATTAACCACCAAGAAAAGTCTCAAAGAGAACAAGACTCAAGACAAGGACAAAGATTTCAACTTCATTCACTCTTGGAACATATACAGCAAAGATAGGACTTTTTACAGTTCTATAAGCCCGTCCATCATATGGTCACAAAAGCAGCACTCACAAGCTGCACACGTATAAGGTAACTCATCTATGGAAATAATTCGGTCGGTTATTGCAGCACCTACCTCAGTGGTATGAGGTGATCTAACAAAAGGACCTCTGAGAGGTAAGCCAAAAACGGGGTAAAGGCATATCTTCTGGTGAGGAAGAAAGCACGTTAGTAAGAAGACCCGCTCAGAAAATCCACCATGTCTTGATCTCATCACGCAGTAGTATCGGGGACCCAAACCCAAAGCTTCAATAACCATAGGCAAGCGGACATTGTTACGGAAGTGCTGTCGCCCCCACGGTGTTACTCTAGTTATATCTCGACAGGTTCGCCATTTGGTCTGAGCTACAGAAGTTCCCAAGTGAGGGAAAAGTGAGCGCTCATACAGTTCTATAAAATCCTTCTTCACAGACTCGCTTGCGTCTTGAAGGTGAGAAATCATCATGGATAAAACCAATTTCTACTGCCAAGCCATGCAGGAGATCGCTGGAAGTAAGATTACTGTGAGCGACAAGTAAAAGTTACGACTTATATAAAGGAAGGAGCTAGCGTAACCTAGAAGCCAACGGTATCTTGCCATTGAAGTTTTACCGTCTTTCCATGATTTGGGTTTGGCACATATTTCTATAGAAGGCTTACATGAGATACATTATGAACTTTGAGATGAGGAGGTAAAAGAAGCTCGTAGGCTAAGTCACCTTCTTTCTTTGAATTCAGATAAGGCCCACAATATCTGGGGATAACTTTTTATACTTCCCAAGAGATAAAGAACTTCTTTTGGGCCGTACTCGAATGAAAACCAAAACCTTGGTATCCAAAACACCGATTTTCACTTTTGAACTCATTGTTCTGAATCCTTAAAACAGGTGGGACTCCTGAGAAAGTATTCTGGGGAAAGGTTCTTCCTTTTTTAAACAGAATCTTTCTTTTATTTTAGAGAGAGAATAATTATAAGATCAGAAAGGGAGGTTCTTACTCCTGTATACCTCGAAGGCTGGGGGAGGAATCTTACATTCTATCCCTCTTAAAAAGTGCGAGATGTCCTCATCTCGCAAGTAGAGGACAACACTTTTTCTTAAGATCCAATTTATTCTGGGGTTCCTTATATTCTGGTCAACCCAACAGAATACGGGGATAAATATCCCTTATATAGAACTCATCATTAAATAACAATTCATTCAGATCATAACATCCATATTTTTAACACGATAATGATCCATTAGACCGAAAAATTTCTTTCTGAAC
Source organism: Cibotium barometz (assembly GCF_041138505.1). Lineage (NCBI taxonomy): Eukaryota > Viridiplantae > Streptophyta > Polypodiopsida > Cyatheales > Cibotiaceae > Cibotium > Cibotium barometz. The sequence continues at coordinate 44,352,563 of NC_141049.1, forward strand.
ATTTCTCCACGGAAATTTCAGTCAAGCAAGTTCTCAATTTGTCATCCCTTAACTTGATCTACCGAGTCAAGTGTTAACAGTAGTAATTCGACAGCACAATCCACTAATCTCATAGTGATTTGCTGAAATCATTATCATCATTCTAGTTAAGAACATCATCACAGGGACTCGTCCCATTCATCCTCATTGTGGTTTCGCTCAGGTTATTATATTTCAACTAAATTTCAGAAATCATCATTTTTCAATCAGAATCCAAATCAATTCATCAATTCTCAAACAGAATTAAAAATCAGATCAACCACATTCGAAATCATCATCTAGATAGTATTAACGCTTATAATTTCAAGTCTTAGATTTACTCGTATATACTGTCAGTAAAGAGCTGCAGTTATGCTCTCGGTATATACGGGTAGTCATGGCCCTTGGAATTATAAGGTAAATACCATCATGTCTAGGCCTCAAGCAAGTCAGGGATTCTATATAATTGCGGTACTTCCATCTGAAGACCCAATTACCAAATTACGAATTTCAGTTTGAATATCAAATTGTATGAATTATATCACACAATTACAACCTTTTTGTGTTTCTTGATAAATTTTTGACATATTTGTCTTCTCAGTTGATCTTTATTAGCCAATTGACTCTGATACCAACTGTGAGATCCCTGTTCCCATCGCGCAATGTATTCGGGGTACTAGCAGCGGAAGTAGCACTTCTTGCGTGAGGCAGGGTCCCACACTCGGGGCCTCGTCCACGGATATCCGGACAAAAGACTAATCCGTCGATTTTTCCAAAACCGAACCCGGAAAAACTTCCCTTATCCGGAAAGCACGGGAGATTCCTCCAGGATAACTTTTTACTCTAACGTAGTCAAGACCATTAGTGATCAAACTGATCTGACTACACCTATAAAGATACTCGGTCAGATTAAGGAAGAAACTTGCACTTGGATCATTGGGATCAACGCTTTTTTCCCCATCAAGAGGCACAACCGTTGATTCCTATCCATAGAACAATTACTATCCGGGACTTACTTCATCTATCGTAATAACAGAAATTAACTCTCGATTTACGGATCCATCAGTCCAGCCTAACCCCATCCGATCCCATGGGTTAGCCAACCGCCCAACCACTGTAGTGATGGGATTCAATTTAGAATTTGATTTTTGTCCCGGGTACCAGGGAAAAGAGTTCCCAGGCCCCCTGGCCGGATGTTCATGCAAAAATAAAACTAGTCACACCACTTACACCCAATATGAAATTGCCTTTTTCACAGATTCAACCAGTTTTAAAACAATCCTTTAATGCAACCATAGTATCACTGATCACAATCTTCCAAATTATCCGGTTGATTCTTAATTTCCCATCATTCCTTCATCAGAGTATCTATGGCATCATTGGCAACCAGAACGCTCACCACCTGTCCACTCAGGGGCCTTTTCAATAGTTCCTAGCCCATAATACTCGGCAATATAATCACTTATAAAAATCAAGATGGACTCTCGTTGAAGATCAGCAAGATCAACCAACAGATCCATATAAAGAGCCATGGACTCATCCATTGAAGACCAGCAAGGTCAATCAACCAGATCCATGTCCGGTTTCAGAAAACAACTCTTACTCCTTGTTCCAATATCTTCCTCGACGCACGTGTGAGTATCCTAGGCGACCCAGAGCCCGAGCACCATATGGTCAGCACCCTCCTCTAGAATCCTTCGCAGGTGACCTAGCGCTTCACTCATAGGCCGCTTCCTTGGTCCCTCATCCACTGTACCGGAAGCTCACCATTTTAATCGAACCGAGGCTGATCAAGACCTCGGCCGACTTTGCTACGCGAGACGTCCTCCATTGACTCTGCGTCAGCAGTTGCAACTTTATCAGTTAGGTCTCCACGACTTAATCACAAGACGGTCAAAATGCTTCCCCAGCATTCTTGACATAAAACAGCCATTTACAAACAGCAGTTACAAACAGTTTACAAATACAGTTTCTATATTAACTCTCATTTTTCCACATTATCCCTCATCAATCCACATTACTTATTCCATATTCCATTTATATGTGTACTCATCCCATCACACCATTTTCCATCTCATCACTTCAGATTCCTTCACATCACATATCATATATTCACATCCATACATATATCCACATCCACATCTACATCCATACATCTATTTTCACATCCACATCTACATGCACATTCATGCATCCTCATCCATACATCCACATCTACATGCACATTCACATCCATACATCCACATCTAAATGTGTACATTCACATCTACATGCATACATCCACATCCACATTCATACATCTACATCTACATGCATACATCCACCTCGACATTCACATTCACATCTATACATCTACATCTACATGCATACATCCACCTCCACATTCACATCCACATCTATACATCCACATCTCTATGTATACATCCACATCCACATTCACATTCACATCCATACATCTACATCTACATACATACATCCACATCTCCATGCATACATACACATCCACATTCACATTCACATCCATACATCTACATCTACATATATACATCCATATCTCCATGCATACATCCACATCCACATTCACATTCACATCCATATATCTACATCTACATGCATACATCCACATCTCTATGCATACATCCACATCCACATTCACATTCACATCCATACATCTACATCTACATGCATACATCCACCTCCACATTCACATCTACATCTATACATCTACATCTACATGCATACATCCACATCTCCATGCATACATCCACATCCACATTCACATTCATATCCATACATCTACATCTACATGCATACATCCACCTCCACATTCACATCCACATCTATATATCTACATCTACATACATACATCCAACTCCACATTCACATCCACATCTATACATCTACATCTACATGCATACATCCACATCTCCATGCATACATCCACATCCACATTCACATTCACATCCATACATCTACATCTCCATGCATACATCCACATCCACATTCACATTCACATCCATACATCTACATCTACATGCATACATCCACCTCCACATTCACATCCACATCTATACATCTATATCTACATACATACATCCACATCTCCATGCATACATCCACATCCACATTCACATTCACATCTATACATCTACATCTACATGCATACATCCACATCTCTATGCATACATCCATATCCACATCCACATCCACATTCACATCCATACATCTATATCTACATGCATACATCCACCTCCACATTCACATCCACATCTATACGTCTATATTTTCATTCACATCCATACATCTACATCTACATGCATACATCCACCTCCACATTCACATCCATACATCTACATCTACATGCATACATCCACATCTCCATGATTACAATAAAATTCTTTTAATTAATCTAGGATGATAATTCCTAGAATATAGTAGGAAGTCCTCTTTTCATGCTTTGAATGAAATTATTTTATGTGTAATTTTTATAAAAATTTTACCATAGCTCCGCTGCTATGATTGATAAATCTCAATTATCTTAAAAGATAAAGCTTATCATTAAGAGAATGATTAGAATGATCCCTAATTGGATCATTAATCCATAATGGATTGAATCATCAACATTCATGAAATACATAAACTAAAAGCATAGGGAAAGTCATTAGTTTGGTCTTAAGCATAGATTAATCTTTAATTAAGGAAAAGCTTTATGAAAAGCTTTATTTGGATTGAGAATAGGTCATGAGTATGACCATTTCTTGAGTGAGAGAGAGATATTACATAAAAACCATTAGAATTAAGCATAAATGTAAATTTATGTAATTCTTTACTATCATTCATTAATTACTTCGATAGTATTCAAAAACCATTCCAATTAAGCTTCTCAAGCTTGAGAGGGGTTGAGAAGAGAGAAACATTGAGAAATTATAGAAAAGATCAAAATTCGCCACTTACCTTACAAATTGCTTGATTCTTTGTTCACGGTAGAGGCCCCCAACCAATCAATTGGTTTAGTATGTTGATGGAGCCACCAATGGAGATTGAAGAAAGAGGGAAGCTCCAATTTCTCCAATTTGGAGAGAATTTTAGAGAATAGTAAATATTAGCATTATTTCAGCATAGTTCTAGAATAGTAAAATTCTCCTCTCCCTTTTTTTTTCAAAGGACTCATGTTCTATTTATAGGAGAGGGAGGCTCTAACCAAGGCTAGCTGATTTTTAAAATTTTTCAGATTCAGTTTGGTTGAATTTGGACTAGATTTGAACCTAGTTTGGTTACTTTTTTGATTCGGTTTGATTCCTTTTTTATTTGGTTTGGTTCAAGAGAGAGGAGAGAAAAATATCACATTATCTTTGAGTTTAAAACTCATTCAAGCATGTGAAATATGCACCTCCTTTATTGGACTCTCCTTCCTTACATATGTGTCAAAATGGAACGATTATACCCAAAATATCTCATATTTTTAATATTGCTCATAGTTTTTTACTAATAAACCTTGTACATTTTCAACTCTTCATCTTATGTGAGCATTTACTCATTTTTGGATACCCAAAATATCTCATATTTTCAATATTGCTCATAGTTTTTTACTAATAAACCTTGTACATTTTCAACTCTTCATCTTATGTGAGCATTTACTTATTTTTGGATACCCAAAATATCTCATATTTTTTATATTACTCATAGTTTCTTACTAATAAACCTTGTACATAGTCAACTCTTCATCTTATGTGAGCATTTACTCATTTTTTGGTATCTTCTTTTACAAAATTGGATTTATCTTCTCTCTACACATGGATTGATCCTATTGGCCCACAGGAACCTTAATTGGACCATAATCCAAAGATTTCTGAAAATCTAGACCCTTAGACTAAGGTTCTTTATACCCATTTTCAATTAATTTCAATTGCACATTGGAAAGTTCTTTTTGAATTTCTGTTTCAGAGAACTTATTTTAATAATATGAAAAAAAAATTATCTAAAAATATTCAAAATCTGAATATTCTCTCTCTAAAATATTTTCTCTCTCTAGGTTCAAACAATTAGAAACAAGATCTTTTATATTTCTAAAGAGGGATTTAATTACAGGGAAAGATGCTGGACATCTTGAGAGGCTGGGGAGAAATCTTACATTCTCTCCCATTTGAAAAATGCGAGATGTCCTCATCTCGCAAACTAGGAGTAATTTCGCAAGATGCACGAATATGAGACTAAGAGAAAATTTAATTAAGATTAACCACCAAGAAAAGTCTCAAAGAGAACAAGACTCAAGACAAGAACAAAGGTTTCAACTTTATTCACTCTTGGAACATATACAGCAAAGATAGGACTTTTTACAGTTCCATAAGCTCGTTCATCATATGGTCACAAAAGCAGCACTCACAAGCTGCACACGTATAACGTAACTCATCTATGGGAATAATTCGGCCGGTTATTGCAGCACCTACCTCAGTGGTATGAGGTGATCTAACAAAAGGACCTCTGAGAGGCAAGCCAAAAACGGGGTAAAGGCATATCTTCTGGTGAGGAAAAAAGCACGCTAGTAAGAAGACCCACTCAGAAAATCCACCATGCCTTGACCTCATCACGCAGTAGTATCGGGGACCCAAACCCAAAGCTTCAATAACCATAGCCAAGCGGACATTATTACGGAAGTGCTGTCGCCCCCACGGTGTTACTCTAGTTATATCTCGACAGGTTCGCCATTTGGTCTGAGCTACAGAAGTTCCCAAGTGAGGGAAAAGTGAGCGCTCATACAGTTCTATAAAATCCTTCTTTACAGACTCGCTTGTGTCTTGAAGGTGAGAAATCATCATGGATAAAACCAATTCCTACTGCCAAGCCATGCAGGAGATCGCTGGAAGTAAGATTACTGTGAGCGACAAGTAAAAGTTACGACTTATATAAAGGAAGGAGCTAGCGTAACCTAGAAGCCAACGGTATCTTGCCATTGAAGTTTTACCGTCTTTCCATGATTTGGGTTTGGCACATATTTCTATAGAAGGCTTACATGAGATACATTATGAACTTTGAGATGAGGAGGTAAAAGAAGCTCGTAGGCTAAGTCACCTTCTTTCTTTGAATTCAGATAAGGCCCACAATATCTGGGGATAACTTTTTATACTTCCCAAGAGATAAAGAACTTCTTTTGGGCCGTACTCGAATGAAAACCAAAACCTTGGTATCCAAAACACCGATTTTCACTTTTGAACTCATTGTTCTGAATCCTTAAAACAGGTGGGACTCCTGAGAAAGTATTCTGGGGAAAGGTTCTTCCTTTTTTAAACAGAATCTTTCTTTTATTTTAGAGAGAGAATAATTATAAGATCAGAAAGGGAGGTTCTTACTCCTGTATACCTCGAAGGCTGGGGGAGGAATCTTACATTCTATCCCTCTTAAAAAGTACGAGATGTCCTCATCTCGCAAGTAGAGGACAACACTTTTTCTTAAGATCCAATTTATTCTGGGGTTCCTTATATTCTGGTCAACCCAACATACGGGGATAAACATCCCTTATATAGAACTCATCATTAAATAACAATTCATTCAAATCATAACATCCATATTTTTAACACGATAATGATCCATTAGACCGAAAAATTTCTTTCTGAACATTTCTCCACGGAAATTTCAGTCAAGCAAGTTCTCAATTTGTCATCCCTTAACTTGATCTACCGAGTCAAGTGTTAACAGTAGTAATTCGACAGCACAATCCACTAATCTCATAGTGATTTGCTGAAATCATTATCATCATTCTAGTTAAGAACATCATCACAGGGACTCGTCCCATTCATCCTCATTGTGGTTTCGCTCAGGTTATTATATTTCAACTAAATTTCAGAAATCATCATTTTTCAATCAGAATCCAAATCAATTCATCAATTCTCAAACAGAATTAAAAATCATATCAACCACATTCGAAATCATCATCTAGATAGTATTAACGCTTATAATCATCATCTGGATAGTATTAACGCTTATAATTTCAAGTCTTAGATTTACTCGTATATACTGTCAGTAAAGAGCTGCAGTTATACTCTCGGTATATACAGGTAGTCATGGCCCTTGGAATTATAAGGTAAATACCATCATGTCTAGGCCTCAAGCAAGTCAGGGATTCTATATAATTGCGGTACTTCCATCTGAAGACCCAATTACCAAATTACGAATTTCAGTTTGAATATCAAATTATATGAATTATATCACACAATTACAACCTTTTTGTGTTTCTTGATAAATTTTTGACATATTTGTCTTCTCAGTTGATCTTTATTAGCCAATTGGCTCTGATACCAACTGTGAGATCCCTATTCCCACCGCGCAATGGATTCGGGGTACTAGCAGCGGAAGTAGCACTTCTTGCGCGAGGCAGGGTCCTACACTCGGGGCCTCGTCCACGGATATCCGACACAAAAGACTAATCCGTCGGTTTTTCCAAAATCGAACCCGGAAAAACTTCCCTTATCCGGAAAGCACGGGCGATTCCTCGAGGATAACTTTTTACTCTAACGTAGTCAAGACCATTAGTGATCAAATTGATCCGACTGCACCTATAAAGATACTCGGTCAGATCAAGGAAGAAACTTGCACTTGGATCATTGGGATCAACGCTTTTTTCCCCATCAAGAGGCACAGCCGTTGATTCCTATCCATAGAACAATTACTATCCGGGACTTACTTCATCTATCGTAATAACAGAAATTAACTCTCGATTTATGGATCCATCAGTCCACCCTAACCCCATCTGATCCCATGGGTTAGCCAACCGCCCAACCACTGTAGTGATGGGATCCAATTTAGAATTTGATTTTTGTCCCGAGTACCAGGGAAAAGAGTTCCCTGGCCCCCTAGCCGGATGTTCATGCAAAAATAAAACTAGTCACACCACTTACACCCAATATGAAATTGCCTTTTTCACAGATTCAACCAGTTTTAAAACAATCCTTTAATGCAACCATAGTATCACTGATCACAATCTTCCAAATTATCCGGTTGATTCTTAATTTCCCATCATTCCTTCATCAGAGTATCTATGGCATCATTGGCAACTAGAACGCTCACCACCTGTCCACTCAGGGGCCTTTTCAATAGTTCCTAGCCCATAATACTCGGCAATATAATCACTTATAAAAATCAAGATGGACTCTCGTTGAAGATCAGCAAGATCAACCAACAGATCCATATAAAGAGCCATGGACTCATTCATTGAAGACCAGCAAGGTCAATCAACCAGATCCATGCCCGGTTTCAGAAAACAACTCTTACTCCTTGTTTCAATATCTTCCTCGACGCACGTGTGGGTATCCTAGGCGACCGAGAGCCCGAGCACCATATGGTCAGCACCCTCCTCTAGAATCCTTCGCAGGTGACCTAGCGCTTCACTCATAGGCCGCTTCCTTGGTCCCTCATCCACCGTACCGAAAGCTCACCATTTTAATCGAACCGAGGCTGGTCAAGACCTCGGCTAACTTTGCTACGCGAGACGTCCTCCATTGACTCTCCGTCAGCAGTTGCAACTTTATCAGTTAGGTCTCCACGACTTAATCACAAGACGGTCAAAATGCTTCCCCAGCATTCTTGACATAAAACAGCCATTTACAAATAGCATTTACAAACAGTTTACAAATACAATTTCTATATTAACTCTCATTTTTCCACATTATCCCTCATCAATCCACATTACTTATTCCATATTCCATTTATATGTGTACTCATCCCATCACATCATTTTCCATCTCATCACTTCAGATTCCTTCACATCACATATCATATATTCACATCCATACATATATCCACATCCACATCTACATCCATACATCTATTTTCACATCCATATCTACATGCACATTCATGCATCCTCATCCATACATCCACATCTACATGCACATTCACATCCATACATCCACATCTATATGTGTACATTCACATCTACATGCATACATCCACATCCACATTCATACATGTACATCTACATGCATACATCCACCTCCACATTCACATTCACATTCACATCTATACATCTACATCTACATGCATACATCCACCTCCACATTCACATCCACATCTATACATCCACATCTCCATGTATACATCCACATCCACATTCACATTCACATCCATACATCTACATCTACATGCATACATCCACATCTCCATGCATACATACACATCCACATTCACATTCACATCCATACATCTACATCTACATGTATACATCCATATCTCCATGCATACATCCACATCCACATTCACATTCACATCCATATATCTACATCTACATGCATACATCCACATCTCTATGCATACATCCACATCCACATTCACATTCACATCCATACATCTACATCTACATGCACACATCCACCTCCACATTCACATCTACATCTATACATCTACATCTACATGCATACATCCACATCTCCATGCATACATCCACATCCACATTCACATTCACATCCATACATCTACATCTACATGCATACATCCATCTCCACATTCACATCCACATCTATACATCTACATCTACATATATACATCCACCTCCACATTCACATCCACATCTATACATCTACATCTACATGCATACATCCACATCTCCATGCATACATCCACATCCACATTCACATTCGCATCCATACATCTACATCTCCATGCATACATCCACATCCACATTCACATTCACATCCATACATCTACATCTACATGCATAAATCCACCTCCACATTCACATCCACATCTATACATCTATATCTACATTCATACATCCACATCTCCATGCATACATCCACATCCACATTCACATTCACATCTATACATCTACATCTACATGCATACATCCACATCTCTATGCATACATCCACATCCACATCCACATCCACATTCACATCCATACATCTATATCTACATGCATACATCCACTTCCACATTCACATCCACATCTATACGTCTATATTTTCATTCACATCCATACATCTACATCTACATGCATACATCCACCTCCACATTCACATCCACATCTATACATCTACATCTACATGCATACATCCACATCTCCATGATTACAATAAAATTCTTTTAATTAATCTAGGATGATAATTCTTAGAATATGGTAGGAAGTCCTCTTTTCATGCTTTGAATGAAATTATTTTATGTGTAATTTTTATAAAAATTTTACCATAGCTCCGCTGCTATGATTGATAAATCTCAATTATCTTAAAAGATAAAGCTTATCATTAAGAGAATAAGTAGAATGATCCCTAATTGGATCATTAACCCATAATAGATTGAATCATCAACATTCATGAAATACATAAACTAAAAGCATAGGAAAAGCCATTAATTTGGTCTTAAGCATAGATTAATCTTTAATTAAGAAAAAGCTTTATGAAAAGCTTTATTTGGATTGAGAATAGGTCATGAGTATGACCATTTCTTGAGTGAGAGAGAGATATTACATAAAAACCATTAGAATTAAGCATAAATGTAAATTTATGTAATTCTTTACTATCATTCATTAATTACTTCAATAGTATTCAGAAACCATTCCAATTAAGCTTCTCAAGCTTGAGAGGGGTTGAGAAGAGAGAAACATTAAGAAATTATAGAAAAGATCAAAATTCGTCACTTACCTTACAAATTGCTTGATTCTTTGTTCACAGTAGAGGTCCCCAACCAATCAATTAGTTTAGTATGTTGATGGAGCCACCAATGGGGATTGAAGAAAGAGGGAAGCTCCAATTTCTCCAATTTGGAGAGAATTTTAGAGAATAGTAAATATTAGCATTATTGCAGTATAGTTCTAGAATAGTAAAATTCTCCTCTCCCTTTTTTTTTCAAAGGACTCATGTTCTATTTATAGGAGAGGAAGGCTCTAACCAAGGCTAACTGATTTTTAAAATTTTTCAGATTCAGTTTGGTTGAATTTGGACTAGATTTGAACCTAGTTTGGTTACTTTTTTGATTCGGTTTGATTCCTTTTTTATTTGGTTTGGTTCAAGAGATCTTTTATATTTTTGAAGAGGGATTTAATTACAGGGGAAGATTCTGGACATCTTGAGAGGCTGGGGAGAAATCTTACATTCTCTCCCATTTGAAAAATGCGAGATGTCCTCATCTCGCAAACTGGGGGTAATTTCGCAAGATGCACGAATATGAGACTAAGAGAAAATTTAATTAAGATTAACCACCAAGAAAAGTCTCAAAGAGAACAAGACTCAAGACAAGAACAAAGGTTTCAACTTTATTCACTCTTGGAACATATACAGCAAAGATAGGACTTTTTACAGTTCCATAAGCCCGTCCATCATATGGTCACAAAAGCAGCACTCACAAGCTGCACACATATAAGGTAACTCATCTATGGGAATAATTCGGCCGGTTCTTGCAGCACCTACCTCAGTAGTATGAGGTGATCTAACAAAAGGACCTCTGAGAGGCAAGCCAAAAACGGGGTAAAGGCATATCTTCTGGTGAGGAAGAAAGCACGCTAGTAAGAAGACCCGCTCAGAAAATCCACCATGCCTTGATCTCATCACGCAGTAGTATCGGGGACCCAAACCCAAAGCTTCAATAACCATAGCCAAGCGGACATTGTTACGGAAGTGCTGTCGCCCCCATGGTGTTACTCTAGTTATATCTCAACAGGTTCGCCATTTGGTCTGAGCTACAGAAGTTCCCAAGTGAGGGAAAAGTGAGTGCTCATACAGTTCTATAAAATCCTTCTTCACAGACTCGCTTGCGTCTTGAAGGTGAGAAATCATCATGGATAAAACCAATTCCTACTGCCAAGCCATGAAGGAGATTAAGAAAGAAAGGAGATCGATGGAAGTAAGATTACTGTGAGCGACAAGTAAAAGTTACGACTTATATAAAGGAAGGAGCTAGCGTAACCTAGAAGCCAACGGTATCTTGCCATTGAAGTTTTACCGTCTTTCCGTAATTTGGGTTTGGCACATATTTCTATAGAAGGCTTACATGAGATACATTATGAACTTTGAGATGAGGAGGTAAAAGAAGCTCGTAGGCTAAGTCACCTTCTTTCTTTGAATTTAGATAAGGCCCACAATATCTGGGGATAACTTTTTATACTTCCCAAGAGATAAAGAACTTCTTTTGGGCCGTACTCGAATGAAAACCAAAACCTTGGTATCCAAAACACCGATTTTCACTTTTGAACTCATTGTTCTGAATCCTTAAAACAGGTGGGACTCCTGAGAAAGTATTCTGGGGAAAGGTTCTTCCTTTTTTAAACAGAATCTTTCTTTTATTTTAGAGAGAGAATAATTATAAGATCAGAAAGGGAGGTTCTTACTCCTGTATACCTCGAAGGCTGGGGGGAGGAATCTTACATTCTATCCCTCTTAAAAAGTGCGAGATGTCCTCATCTCGCAAGTAGAGGACAACACTTTTTCTTAAGATCCAATTTATTCTGGGGTTCCTTATATTCTGGTCAACCCAACAGCATACGGGGATAAACATCCCTTATATAGAACTCATCATTAAATAACAATTCATTCAGATCATAACATCCATATTTTTAACACGATAATGATCCATTAGACCGAAAAATTTCTTTCTGAACATTCCTCCACGGAAATTTTAGTCAAGCAAGTTCTCAATTTGTCATCCCTTAACTTGATCTACCGAGTCAACTGTTAACAGTAGTAATTCGACAGCACAATCCACTAATCTCATAGTGATTTGCTGAAATCATTATCATCATTCTAGTTAAGAACATCATCACAGGGACTCGTCCCATTCATCCTCATTGTGGTTTCGCTCAGGTTATTATATTTCAACTAAATTTCAGAAATCATCATTTTTCAATCAGAATCCAAATCAATTCATCAATTCTCAAACAGAATTAAAAATCATATCAACCACATTCGAAATCATCATCTGGATAGTATTAACGCTTATAATTTCAAGTCTTAGATTTACTCGTATATACTGTCAGTAAAGAGCTGCAGTTATACTCTCGGTATATACGGGTAGTCATGGCCCTTGGAATTGTAAGGTAAATACCATCATGTCTAGGCCTCAAGCAAGTCAGGAATTCTTTATAATTGCGGTACTTCCATCTGAAGACCCAATTACCAAATTACGAATTTCAGTTTGAATATCAAATTGTATGAATTATATCACACAATTACAACCTTTTTGTGTTTCTTGATAAATTTTTGACATATTTGTCTTCTCAGTTGATCTTTATTAGCCAATTGGCTCTGATACCAACTGTGAGATCCCTGTTCCCACCGCGCAATGGATTCGGGGTACTAGCAGCGGAAGTAGCACTTCTTGCGCGAGGCAGGGTCCCACACTCGGGGCCTCGTCCACCACGGATATCCGGACAAAAGACTAATCCGTCGATTTTTCCAAAACCGAACCCGAAAAAACTTCCCTTATCCGGAAAGCACGGGCGATTCCTCCAGGATAACTTTTTACTCTAACGTAGTCAAGACCATTAGTGATCAAACTGATCCGACTGCACCTATAAAGATACTCGGTCAGATCAAGGAAGAAACTTGCACTTGGATCATTGGGATCAACGCTTTTTTCCCCATCAAGAGGCACAGCCGTTGATTCCTATCCATAGAACAATTACTATCCGGGACTTACTTCATCTATCGTAATAACAGAAATTGAGTCTCGATTTACGGATCCATCAGTCTAGCCTAACCCCATCCGATCCCATGGGTTAGCCAACCGCCCAACCACTGTAGTGATGAGATCCAATTTAGAATTTGATTTTTGTCCCGGGTACCAGGGAAAAGAGTTCCCAGGCCCCCTAGCCGGATGTTCATGCAAAAATAAAACTAGTCACACCACTTACACCCAATATGAAATTGCCTTTTTCACAGATTCAACCAGTTTTAAAACAATCCTTTAATGCAACCATAGTATCACTGATCACAATCTTCCAAATCATCCGGTTGATTCTTAATTTTCCATCATTCCTTCATCAGAGTATCTATGGCATCATTGGCAACCAGAACGCTCACCACTTGTCCACTCAGGGGCCTTTTCAATAGTTCCTAGCCCATAATACTCGGCAATATAATCACTTATAAAAATCAAGATAGACTCTCGTTGAAGATCAGCAAGATCAACCAACAGATCCATATAAAGAGCCATGGACTCATCCATTGAAGACCAGCAAGGTCAATCAACCAGATCCATGCCCGGTTTCAGAAAACAACTCTTACTCCTTGTTCCAATATCTTCCTCGATGCACATGTGGGTATCCTAGGCGACCCAGAGCCCGAGCACCATATGGTCAGCACCCTCCTCTAGAATCCTTCGCAGGTGACCTAGCGCTTCACTCATAGGCCGCTTCCTTGGTCCCTCATCCACCGTACCGGAAGCTCACCATTTTAATCGAACCGAGGCTGAAGACCTCGGCCGACTTTGCTCCGCGAGACAACCTCCATTGACTCTCCGTCAACAGTTACAACTTTATCAGTTAGGTCTCCACGACTTAATCACAAGATGGTCAAAATGCTTCCCCAGCATTCTTGACATAAAACAGCCATTTACAAACAGCATTTACAAACAGTTTACAAATACAGTTTCTATATTAACTCTCATTTTTTCACATTATCCCTCATCAATCCACATTACTTATTCCATATTCCATTTATATGTGTACTTATCCCATCACATCATTTTCCATCTCATCACTTCAGATTCCTTCACATCACATATCATATATTCACATCCATACATATATCCACATCCACATCTACATCCATACATCTATTTTCACATCTACATCTACATGCACATTCATGCATCCTCATCCATACATCCACATCTACATGCACATTCACATCCATACATCCACATCTATATGTGTACATTCACATCTACATGCATACATCCACATCCACATTCATACATCTACATCTACATGCATACTGTAATTTTTATAAAAATTTTACCATAGCTCCGCTGCTATGACTGATAAATCTCAATTATCTTAAAAGATAAAGCTTATCATTAAGAGAATGATTAGAATGATCCCTAATTGGATCATTAACTCATAATGGATTGAATCATCAACATTCATGAAATACATAAACTAAAAGCATAGGGAAAGCCATTAATTTGGTCTTAAGCATAGATTAATCTTGGATTAAGGAAAAGCTTTATGAGAAGCTTTATTTGGATTGAGAATAGATCATGAGTATGACCATTTCTTAAGTGAGAGAGAGATATTACATAAAAACCATTAGAATTAAGCATAAATATAAATTTATGTAATTCTTTACTATCATTCATTAATTACTTCAATAGAATTCAAAAATCATTCCAATTAAGCTTCTCAAGCTTGAGAGGGATTGAGAAGAGAGAAACATTGAGAAATTATAGAAAAGATCAAAATTCACCACTTACCTTACAAATTGCTTGATTCTTTGTTCACGGTAGAGGTCCCCAATCAATCAATTGGTTTAGTATGTTGATGGAGCCACCAATGGGGATTGAAGAAAGAGGGAAGCTCCAATTTCTCCAATTTGGAGAGAATTTTAGAGAATAGTAAATATTAGCATTATTTCAGCATAGTTCTAGAATAGTAAAATTCTCCTCTTCCTTTTTTTTTCAAAGGACTCATGTTCTATTTATAGAAGAGGGAGGCTCTAACCAAGGCTAACTGATTTCTAGAATTTTTCAGATTCAGTTTGGTTGAATTTGGACTAGATTTGGATCTAGTTTGGTTACTTTTTTAATTCGGTTTGATTCCTTTTTTATTTGGTTTGGTTCAAGAGAGAGGAGAGATAAAAATATCACATTATCTTTGAGTTTAAAACTCATTCAAGCATGTGAAATATGCACCTCCTTTAATGGACTCCCCTTCCTTACATATGTGTCAAAATGGAATGATTATACCCAAAATATCTCATATTTTTAATATTGCTCATAGTTTTTTACTAATAAACCTTGTACATTTTCAACTCTTCATCTTATGTGAGCATTTACTCATTTTTGGATACCCAAAATATCTCATATTTTTAATATTGCTCATAGTTTTTTACTAATAAACCTTGTACATTTTCAACTCTTCATCTTATGTGAGCATTTACTCATTTTTGGATACCCAAAATATCTCATATTTTTTATATTACTCATAGTTTCTTACTAATAAACCTTGTACATAGTCAACTCTTCATCTTATGTGAGCATTTACTCATTTTTGGGTATCTTCTTTTATAAAATTGGATTTATCTCCTCCCTACACATGGATTGATCCTATTGGCCCACAGGAACCTTAATTGGACCATAATCCATAGATTTTTGAAAATCTAGACCCTTAGACTAAGGTTCTTTATACCCATTTTCAATTAATTCCAATTGCACATTGAAAAGTTCTTTTTGAATTTCTATTTCAGGGAAACTTATTTTAATAATATGAAAAATTTTTCTATCTAAAAATATTCAAAATCTGAATATTCTCTCTCTAGAATATTTTCTCTCTCTAGGTTCAAACAGTTAGAAACAAGATCTTTTATATTTCTGAAGAGGGATTTAATTACAGGGGAAGATGCTGGACATCTTGAGAGACTGGGGAGGAATCTTACATTGGAGTTCTTAAATTTCAAGCTTTCAACTTCAATTCTAAATTGGCCTATAGTCTTAGCTTCTGCACAATGTTACGACCATCTTGGCGGCTAGTGTGTTAAGCACCCACATTTTCGTGTATTTAGGCCATCGCTTAACAACTCTCAAAAGTGGAGAGAGACGATGAGGTATTGTAGGTGCTAGAAGAAGGAACATGGAAATAAACACCATCGCTTAACAACTCTTAAAAGTGGAGAGAGATGATGAAGTATTGCAGGTGCTGGAAGAAGAGACATGGAAATAAACAATCAACATGACATAAGGAGAATGTTCCGCCCCTTAAGTACCTTAGGTGATGGGCACCCATGTGTAGTCGCTCGTCCACACTTAGCTCTCGTGCGTACACACCATTGAGCCCCTAGCCAATTGCCATAGCCTAATATCCCCAATCCTTTGGCTTCTTGCCTCTAAGTTTTAAGTCACACTTGCAATCTTGTGAGAAGAATTGTGTATTCTCATGCCTTAAAGAACACTTTCTTTTGCACAACTTAGGTTCATAAAAATATATGGCCTAGATCCTCAGATCTACAACATTGTCGATGACAAATTCAGGGCAAAGCAGCTTCCGAAGTTGGATCACTTTAACAATTTTCTTCACTGAACAACTAGTAACTATTTGAAGAAGCATGATCAACTTATTGTGTTTAAAATCAATCACGTGCATTTCTTGTGTGGGCTTTAATACAATTTTCTTGTGTGTGCATGATCAGCTTAAGGCAACAGTGCTTGGGTACACAAAAAGGCCTGAGTTCGATCCCCTCCCTGGCACGTACATTTCTTGGGGAGCCATGGTCTCTATTCAACATAGTAAAACACACCGACACAGTGTAATAGGCCAAAAAGGTCACGTGCAAAGTTATGTAGGTAGCTGCTATGGCTTCTTACCGGAAGGCGATGGGCAACTCAACACCAAGAGCACTTAGCGAGCGCTTATGGAAGGAGAACGTCAGGGATCCCTCGCAGTGGCGGGACAACCGCGAAAGAACAAAGTAATGGGTGTGGGTGTGCCGTTCCCTTTCATTTTTGCGGAGAAAGAAGGTGCTCTGATCCCCCAGGTCAGAGATGAGGTCTTTGCGTGGTACAGACAGAAGACCCAAGGACCCCAGATCTCTTGCAAAAACACACCAGTGAGTCGCTATGATTGGACGTACGCCACAACCCGAGCTGGGTTGAAGACAACTCGTTGACGCCGAAGAGCCTTGTGCCATGAAGGCACATGAAGAAGTTATCAGCCAAAACAAGATCCTCAGTTGGGAGATGCTAGCCTAGAGGAGGCACTCCTTTCTCTTGTTGAAAAAGGAATGCCTCCTCTGCCTTCTGTTGAGGACTTTGCAGTCATCTTGCACAAGTGCAGAAAGGAGAGAAACCCAGCCCATGCACTACGTTTGCGCACCTACATCCGCGAAAAGGGGCTCGAAGCCCATGCATCACTCGGAAACTATCTCGTCTGCATGCTGGTGGATGTTGGAAGCATGTGCCATGCGCAGCAGGTCTTTGACATGCTGGTGTGTCGGGATGAGTGCTCGTGGAATTCCCTCATCACAGGTTATGTTAAAAACAGGGAGTCACGGCATGCTCTAAACCTGTACCAGAAAATGCAGGAAGATGATTCTCTATATTCTAATGGATATACTTTTTTGGCATTGGTGAAGGCTTGCACTAAGCTGAAAGATCTGGAAGCAGGCCACAAAATACATGTTGAGGTTGCCAAAAAGGGTTTGCTAGAAATGAATGTTTTCATTGGAAGCGCCTTGGTCGATATGTATGCCAAATGTGGCTCCCTTGCAAAAGCACAGGAAGTGTTTGACAAGCTCCGGGTTCGAGATGTGGTCTTGTGGAATGCACTGATCACAGGATATGTGGAACACTGGCATGGTGAGGAAGCACTTGATCGGTTTGAATGGATGCAACATGAGGACGTCTGTCCAGATGTGGTCACATTTGTTTGCATCTTGAAAGCCTGCAGCAGCATAGGAGCCACGGTCAAGGGACGGAAAATACATGCTGAGATTGCCAAAAAAGGTTGGGAAAGAGAGCTTCTAATTGGCAACACCTTGGTCGATATGTATGCGAAATGTGGTTCACTTGCAGAAGCACAAGAAGTGCTTGACAGGCTTCCAGTTCAAGACGTGGTCGCGTGGACTTCACTGATTGCAGGATATGCAGAACATGAGCATGGTAAGGAGGCACTCCAATGTTTTGAACAGATGCAACAGAACGGCGTCTCCCCTGATGCAGTTACGTTTGTTTTCAGCTTGAAAGCTTGTGGCAGCCTTGGGGCCACACTCAAGGGAAGAGAAATACATGCTAAGATTGCCAGAAAAGGATTGCTGCAAAGAGATATTTTTGTTGGCAGCACCTTGCTTGACATGTATGCTAAATGTGGCTCCCTTGGAAAAGCTCAGGAGGTGTTTGACAAGCTTCCAGTTCGAGATGTGGTCTCGTGGAATGCTCTAATCTCAGGATATGCAGAGCATGGATTTGGTGAAGAAGCACTCGATTGTTGTGAACAGATGCAACATGAGGGCCTGTCTTCCGATGCTGTCACACTTGTCTGCAGCTTGAAAGCTTGTGGCAGCATAAGAGCGACAGTCAAGGGACAAGAAAAACATGCTGAGATTGCCAGAAAAGGTTTAGAAAGAGAGCTCCTTGTTTGCAACACGTTGGTCGATATGTATGCTAAATGTGGCTCGCTTGCAGAAGCACAAGAAGTATTTGACAAACTTGCAGCTCGAACTGTAGTCTCATGGACTGCACTTATTGCAGGATATGTGGAACATGGGCATGCTGAGGAGGCACTAAACTATTTCGAACAAATGCAACATGAGGGCCTCTCTCCGGTTGCTGTCACATTTCTTGGCAGCTTGAAAGCTTGTGGCAGCATAGGAGCCATAGTCAAGGGACGAGAAATACATGCTGAGATTTCCAGAAAGGGGCTGGAAAGAGAGCTTCTTATTGGCAACACCTTGGTAGATATGTATGCTAAATGCAGCTTGCTTGCAGAAGCACAAGAAGTGTTTGACAAGCTTGCAGTTCGAAGCGTGGTCTCCTGGACATCACTAATTGCAGGATACGCCCAGCTTGGAGAGAGTGAAAATGTTTTCTGCATCTTTGACAGAATGGTTGGAGAAAATATAAATCCAAATTTTGTTACATTCCTCAGTGTTCTTAGTGCATGTAGTCATGTAGGTCTAGTGGATAAGGGTCAGATGTACTTTGAGGCCATCAGTAATGACTTCATCCCAACTCTTGAGCATTACACTTGCATGATCGATCTCCTTGGCCGCGCTGGTCATATAGACAAGGCTATAGCATTGATCACAAAGATGCCATACCATCCGGGTATTTTGGTGTGGCATACTGTGTTGGGGGCTTGTCAGAAGTGGGGCGATGTGGAGCTTGGAAGACATGCATTTGAACATGCAGTGCGATTGGATGAAATGGACGCTGCAGCTTATGTCTGCATGTCTAACATCTATGCTGATGCTGCCATGCAGGAGGAGGCTTACAAGGTCGAGGCAATGCGAGTGGAAAAACAAGCATGGAAGAGTCAGAAGGACACAGATGGTGGACATACAGGCGGGGACTTGTGCAGTCCTTTTTGGTTGGGGATAAAAGACATTCCCAAAGAAAAAACAATGATGCAACGCTCGAGGATCTTCTGCCTAAAATAATGAAGGTTAAATTCCAGGTTTTCACTCGGTTTTTCTGGACATTTTCAATGATGCAAAATATGGTGTGTTGTGCAGGCACAATGATAAATTGGCTATCATGTATGCCTTAATTAATACGCCCAAAAGGATATCCATAAGCCTTAAGGGCTGTCGAAAATCTCGGGTTTTGTGATGAAAGCCATTCAACTATGGCACTCCTATCAAAGATAAGAGCAGCGAAGGAATCTTGTGATCAGGGGTGCAAACTGCACACATGTTTTTTGAGGAGGGCAGTGTGCTTGTGGGGACTATTTGTGATGGTAGTGCAATGGAGGTATCCAATCCCATTTTATTCAAGTTCTGCTGAATGAAGGTGAGGCTGATGGAGTGTCAAACAAGAACTTCACATGGAGGTGGAAACAAACTCTAGTAGTGGGCATGGAGACTTTAATGCCAACGACTGCATAAGCAAGGCTGCTACAAAACGTCCCTGGATAGAGAGTTGTGTATTGTGTACGCATCACTGCTTTTTGTCACTGTGGTACCACAGGCTGGATGTAAAGCATTCACTTACAGCGGTTCGTGGCTTCACTCCCTTACCTTTCAAAGGTATGCTGGACAGAAGGGAAGGGGGATGGTGTTCTGGTTCATGGTTGAGGTTGCATCCTTGGCAGCCAGATTGTCTTCAGGTTTACTCCAGACAACATGGGAAAGATTCAAGATCCTTAACGGGATCAGGAAAAACATGAACAAACCTACTACTAATTAAATAGAGTAGTGCTCATTTCTTTAATAAAAGAACATTCAAGCACAGCAAGAATAAGCCAGCACAAGGGGGTGGTGGCATTAGTTTGTCCTCGTGGTTGGCCAACTTATAGGTGCTTAAGTAAAGCTTGTGGTGATTCCAATAAGCTTGTTTCAAGAAGTTAAGTGGTTTCTGTGTAGCCAACAGTATGTCCTCATTAAAGAGTAATCTAAGATTTTGTTATCACAATGGCTTAGCCACATGGTAATCACAAAACCTTACAATGGTAGTAGTCAACTTATTTCAAAATGTAAAGTGGTTCCTGTGTGCCTAGGTCTCGCCAATGATCATAGTTCCAATAAAGATTAACTAAACAAGATTATGAGCATCCAGTTTGGGAGTGTCCATATGTGTTACATGCAAGGTAATGTGTCCATCGGTTCGGTGCCCATGCCATAAACTATCCACGTGTTTTAAAAAACTGGTCCAAATCATATGTATTGTCTAGTCTCTTTCAATGAAGTGTGGACTTGTCAACCATAGTTGTCACATTACGAAAATACGATATTGTATGGTACGGGAAATGATATGAAATTTTGGGATACTGTACGATAAAATACAGGTTTTTTTAACACTTACAAACTATGGAGCTTCAAGCTTGAAAGTGAGGGAAGGGGGTGGGGGAAGGAGTCAACAGTGCTTGAGGAACCAGAACATGGAGATGTGTCTCTCCCGATTGGATCTCCCAATTGTCTCCAAAAAAGAGTTTGCATGGGTAATGGGATACCAAAGGTCTTCCAATGTAGTGTTTATGACTAAGGGACTGTCCTTGCACAGATACGGGTAGTGCATCTAGGGTGATAGGTCTAGGGGCTCCTCTGAAGATCAAAATGGCCTTGTCATAATGCACTCCTAAACTTGGAGAATCACACATGAGCTTTTTTGTACACCAAGGATTCTACCTGCCATCTAGTACACCATGTGTACATGGTTGGAATCCATACATGCATCATGGATATTGCCTAGTCTTCACAGAACACTATTGGAGTGGAGACTAAGATAGCAACACACACATACATATGCAGCAAGCAAGTAGAGATAAAGAGAAGCACAACACTCAAACTAGATTGCCGAGATGAGTGAAGTATAAGTGAAGTGACATGATAAGGCCACTTACTCACTCATAAGATTGTGTACACATGCTTAGGGAAAAAACCTTTTAAAGAGGAAAAAAGTGTCCTTGACTCACCATTAGCCTACATTCACACATCACTACCATATAAATGGCTACAAATCTCTCATGTAATGTAGTGATGATGTGAACATGTACATGGATCATATGGTTGATCAATCCCCAAATGGTAATAAGCCCAAAGCTTCAAACTTCTTTCATGAGAGCCTTTGTGAACATATTAGGCACATTATTGTGTGCAGAGACATGAGCCAGGTTGATCTCTCCTGCAATGAGTCTCTCCTTGACATAATGATAATATACCTCAATGTATTGTGCGAGCATGAAACACTAAGTTTCTCGTAATGGCCAATGCACTTTGGCTGTCGGTGAAGATGGAGGTGGGGGACTACTGTGTCCAACACCAAGATCTGCCAAAGGCATCTGAGCCCTACACACTCTATAGTCGCTATAAAATCTTCCTTGTACTTAGTTTCATAGCTCGAAGTACACCATTTCTTGTAGCAGCTTCTTGCTAAGCTGTGATATACATAAATCACTAAGATAAAAGAAAAAGCCACTAGCGGACACTTATATGTCACAACATCCAACCCAGTTAGAATCACTATTGAAATCATGCAGCTCAATCCAATGAAAATCACTAATGAAAGTACGCAACTTAATATCACCCCCCTTAGAATAGAATAGCCCAAGGGACTAAGTGCCTTATAAGTATCGGAATACTCGCTTGGCAGCCAATGCTTACTTCCAGGATTGTGTATAAACTTGCTATAGTGGGAGACCCCAAACATAATGTCTGGCCTCGTATTGCATAGATAGATAAGGCACCCAACAACCTAATGCTGATAAAGTGATGCATCAAATGGTTCACTTGCATCTTAGAGACTGAGCATAAGACCCGTCTCTACTAGTGTAGCATACGCTTATAGTCTTCAAAATCGTGTAAATAGTCTCTGTATGATTGCAACGTCACAATACCATCAACACATTGCATAAATTGTATGCCCAAATAATAATGCAATGAGCCCAAATTTGTCATCTCAAATGACACACACAATTCAGCCTTGAAGGCTAAAATCTTCTTCTCCTTAGGGCATGTGAGGAGCATGTCATCAATGTATAAAACGATGACAAATAAACAATCTTTACTCCTCTTTACATAGAGAGTACTCTCAGTTGGACTGTTATAAAAACCATTTGCAACCAAGTATACATTTATCTTCTCATACCATGCTCTACTTAAGGCTACATGAAGATTTTCTTCACATTCCTAGGAGGATGCCTCAATTTGAGACAATGACTTCCATGTCTGCCTGTAACTCTCACACTAGTAATCTAATTGTAGCTGTCACACATCCTGTCATCCACTGGCAGCATATCAACCATAATCTCACCAACCACGCCAGTGGCATAAGTGCGGAAGTTGTCACCAAGCTTGGTCATCAATGTTCGTAGACACTTGAGCTTGATATCTCAACACACTACATCATCCACAATTGCCTCATCAATAGGTTGATTTGTGGGTTAAAATTTGAGCTCATTTTTAGCCGATATGGACTGATTAACATCACCTTGTCAAGTATTCATTTGCTCCACGTATGGTTGTACTACATTGTACAAAGGTAGAAGTGCATCAAAGATGTCATACATTTTGTTGTTTTTTGCATAAAAGCATAGGTTGAGCTGAGTTTTTAAGATACCACAGTGATGTCTCCATCACTCTAGTCATAAACTGTACACCTATTATCAACAAGTATGACTAGGCATGCATTAGCAATGGCACAAACTAATAGCAAGTTCATTTTCAAGCCTGGAACAAACAAATAAGGCTTCTAAGAGAGTGATTGTCCCAGCCCTTGGAGCAGTGAGCACAACCTTAACAACTTCTTTCACTAGATGTGACAAGTTGTTTGCACATGTGCGTGTGCCTTGAGGAGCAAACTCAAGGGAGAAAATCAAATCACACTGAGAAGTAATGTCCTTACTAGCACCACTATCAAAATACCAAACATAGACATAAGGTTCATAACTATAGTGCATAGTGAATGCCCAATCATCATGTGCATAATTTATTGACGACTTCTTTTTAGCAATTGTTGTTGATGCATTAGCCACATCCATGCTTGACTCTTTCTTCTTCTCCTTCTCTAGCCTTTTCTCAGCATCCTTGCTAGAAAATTGGGCTAATTCTACCTTTGGCTTGTAGCCACCCTAAAAAAAGGCTTTGCCTTTAACTTTTTGACTAGCAAAACGAATGCTTGATCTCCCACAAACAGACTAGTTCGGTCATTCTAGGATTGTTGTTGCAAGAACACTGTAACCGACTCATCAAACGTAAGGGCATTGGGGATACCCTTCAGCATAAGACAAAGTGTGGATGCAAAACCCTAGTATGAATTTGATAAAGCTGTGAGAACAATAGACACCAATGAACTATCCGGATAGGCCTCATCAAAACATGCTCTCTCTGAGATCTTTGATCCTTGTGAGAAACTCATCCATAAATTTTCCCTCATTCATATGCTCGAACTCTAACTTCTTGTTACACAAGTAGGCTGCCAACGCCTCTTATGCACTGAGAAGAATATAGGGGAGAAGATAACCTTGAGATCCTCACACGCACATGCACACGCGCGCACACACACACACACACACACACACACACACAAGAGTAGACAAGCACACAAGAGAGATGGATGGACTCTTTTATGGGTAGGTCCTTTCTTTTTCTTCTTGGTGGTCAATGGGTACAGCTTCCTAACCATCATGGAAATCCACATGCTACCCTCTTCTATGGGTACAGCTTCCTAACCATCATGGAAATCCACATGCTACCCTCTTCTTCTTGGTCAATGGGTACGGCTTCCTGACCCTCTTGGAAATCTATATAATACCATTATCTTATGCTTAGAGTTCACTCTCTCTGGCACCCACCCTTCCTATCTTTTTTGATGATAGGCTTGCATGGTCGGTGGGGTCTCATAGATGCTTGCTTAAAAAGAGCCTCTATTTGGATGATCAAAAGGGTCTCATAGTTGTTTGCTCAAAAAGAGCTTCCATTTTTGGATGGTCGCTGGGGTCTCATATCTGTTTGCTCAAAAAGAGCACATGTTTGGATGGTCAGTGGGGTCTCATAACTATTTTCTTAAAAAGAGCCTATGTTGAGCTGTTAGTTAGGTGGTTAATAGAAGTAGTTATGTTAGTAGTTTGCGAGGGTAATTTTTCCTTTTCTCTTCTTCTTGGTCAATGGGTACAGGTTCTTGACCCTCTTGGGAGGTGTTAATTGGCAAGGGTAATTTCTCCTTTCTTCTTCTTCTTGGTCAATGGGTACAACGTCCTAAACCTCTTGTTAAGGTGTTAGTTGGGTGGTTAGTTGAGGTGTTAGTTGGGTGGTTAGTAGAAGTAGAAGTGTTAGTAGTCGGTGTGAGGGTAATTGGTTATTTCTTTTTCTTCTTGGTCAATGGGTATGGCTTCCTAACCTTCCTGGGAATCCATATTCTACCATAGTAGATGTATCAATGATTGATAAATAAAAGATATAGATTTCCTATGGGAATTGATGGAATAATGGCAAATTGTTTCAATGGTCTTCTGCAAGCCTTGATGAATTGAAGGGTTTTGTTTCGACATGAAGAGGGGCTTTTCTTGACGTTTATTAAATTTTTGAACATGAAAGGGGGTTTTGTTGAAGAGCTCATATAATAGTTGGCTCAACCACCCCCACAATGGTGGCATAAGATTTTTGAGATGTCAACAAGCAAGATGCACTTTTATATGTATTAACATCTTTCAATTCATCCAAGTGGGATCAAAAGCCTCGAGTAGAATGCCGTTGGTTATCAACCGACCCAAAAATGGGGTCTCTATAGGAAAGGATTAACTTCCATTTGAGCTGTTTACATACCCGTGCCTACATCCACACATCACTACCATATAAATGGCTACAAACTTCTTGTTTACATTTCTCTTTCAACTTCTTTGGACACCCCCTTCCTTTTTTCTCAGCCAATCTCAACATATTTGCTAATAGGGGTTTGTAGCTAGACAGGTTAGTAGGGTTGGTACATAACCACCCCCTGACATTCTTGGTGTCGTAGGTACAAAAGGTGTAGTTCCTAGGAGCAAAACTCGGGTTGGTCATGTGCTTCCACAACACCCACATATGTCAACCAATGAGTTTCTGAGTTGTCTGGGAAGACACAATTTTCTGGCCCAGGGAATCCCTCCGGCGGCCTGTGAGTTCTATGGGGAGCATGTACTCCTTGATGGCTTTGCTCTAAAAGCCTGTTCAAGCTCTTGGGTGGCTACATTGGGAAGATATGTTGAACTGAGCATGTATAATGATGTAAGCTCTTGCCCATCTGTTGTGGCAAACCTTGTACCAATGCGTCGAGGTAGGATTCCAGGGTAGCAAGGATATGCATCTAGTTTTCAGAGTCTTCGGTCTTTGGGAGCAATGCGCAATCCTCACTCTCCCTTTCATCTTCGAGCGTTTTATGGCATGTTTGGAATAGATAGACTTCAGTAGTTCGTGTTATTGTGACCGAGTCCTCTACAAATGGTTTGCCACTCATGGGATGTACCTTCCACGTGCATAGATTGATCTTGAAGGTAAGATCTTTTCTTCGAATGTAAATTGTAGTTAGTGTCAAACATGCTATAACCAGGGATTTCATAAACGTGTTCACAAATTCATGATCACGTTAACAAAACGTGTTATTAACATTCTAAAACATGTGATCACAACATATATTCACAAGACTTGATCTCTTACCGGCCAAAACTTACTATTCCTGTAAACCCGTCGGGATTCTTTGTTTCTCGGCGGGCCCCGGCGGGCATATTTCTTATTAATAAAAGGCGCCCGACACCCTTCAGTCGGCTTTTTGGGAAGATTGTCCTTGTTTTGGAGGCGTCACATCTTTCCTTGAAGTGCTTATAGAGCTCCCGGTTGGCTAGGAGCGTCCTCTAGGGAAGAACGTCCTTATCTTAGGGGCTATTATCTTTCCTTGGCACTCCTAAGGCTACTGAGCCACTAGTCCTCAATTCTTTGAATTGTGGGCAGAGTGTGGTTCGTAGCTAATACTCGTGGAGATTAGTATTAGCTACGAACCACACTCTGCCCACAATTCAAAGAATTGAGGACTAGTGGCTCAGTAGCCTTAGGAGTGCCAAGGAAAGATAATAGCCCCTAAGATAAGGACGTTCTTCCCTAGAGGACGCTGTCAATTACATGTATCTTAATCTTAGAATACACATTTATGCATTCATCTTGTCTTGTCGTGACGCTAAAAGTCTAGCAAAAATTAATATCTACAGTTCTGTAAGTTGAAAAATAAAATTCCTATAGGCAAAAAACTTTCAGTCATCCTTTGCAGTTAGCATGAATCGTCATGGATGTCTTTCTCTTTTAAAATAAAAACAATAAACAACATATATGACGATCAACATATATGACGATCTTTTATTTTTGTCAAAATCGATTCAAACTAGTTTCAGATTTTTGCTTGGCTACATTTTAGCTTTTCAGTTAATCACTTGGTTTTTTAAGGCTTCTATGTTTCTGTGGTGATATATGTTTTGTAATATGTGAGTGGCTTTGTTGTTACTTCGTTTGTGTATTCATTATTGTATGCTTGCTTGAATAGGTTATTTGAGATGGAAGAAAACATTGGACAGTAGCGATACTTCTAATAGAGCCCAAATTCAGAATAGCAGAAAAAAAAAGGCACCAGGGATAGAGTGGCAATATGCAATTAACATCGGTGACCGATTCATAGATTGGGAGTGTAAGCTATGCCACGCAGTAAGATCAGGTGGGGTGCCTCGATTAAGAGAATACTTTTTAGGTGGAGTGAAGAAAAAAGGCCGAGGATGTACGTGGACCCCTCTGCACCTACAGTGGCCAAACGTTTAAGAGACGAAATGCAGAAGAAAGACGCAAGGAAACTGTTCTCATCTACTATGCCAATGTATCGAGGCAAGAAGAACATTATTGTTCTAATCATCAAACTCCCGAAGCATCGCCGGCTTGTACTCCAAACTTTAATGTGCAACCAGAAAGTAATCTACCCAGTGCATCTTCTTGCAAGCGTCACTTTAACATACCCATGCATCAAACTTCATTGCAGGAAAGCTAACGTAACGGTCTGCTCGATGATGCACAGCTCGCCCTTGCTGAAGTGATCTACTTTTCAGGGAGTGCTATGGTGATGGTGGAGAGTGAGCATTGGAAGAGAGCATGGAAGAAAATTGGTGAATTTGGATCAGGGTTTTCACCGCCTTCGTATCATGCTATGCAAAATGATCTATTGGAGAAATGCTATGCTCAAGTGAAAGAACGTGTACATAGAATAATTCTTAGCAACATAGAGCTTTCTGGATGTAGTATAGTCAGCGATGGATGGTCCAATGTACAAAGAAAACCATTAATTAATATAATGGTTGTTTCACCTAGAGGTGAGACTTTTATGCATACCGTGGATTCGGCTGGTGCAATAAAATATGGGGCGTATATTGCTGGTATCATTGCCTCTGTGATAGAAGAAGTGGGTGCCAAAAATGATGTCCAAATTGTTATGGACAATGCAAAAAATTGCAAGAATGCATCCAAAATCTTAAAGCGGTAGTATCCACATGTTTTCCCGTCTGGCTGCAATACTCATAGTTTGAATCTTGTATTGAAAGATTGGTATAAAAGTGATGATACCAAATGGTTTGCCTCAATCGTCGATATTGTTTGCAAGCTTGTGAGATTTATGCTCAAGAGACAGAGAGTGTTAGATATTTTTCGGCCTCGCATGTCAGTTATGTTAAAGCTTCCTGCTCTGCGGAGACCAGGTTTTGTACTCACTTCTATACTTTCGAGTCTCTTCTTCGAAACAAAGATGCAGTTTGTGAAACATTTACATGTATGGCATTTCATGATTGGGAGAGCACTCAATCTGAAAGAGTGAAAGAGAAAATCAAAGTCTTAAAGACGGCGCTCAACGAAGAAAACCTGGTGGAACAGTGTAATGGATGCGTACCACTTAATGATGCCTGTTATGTATACGATACGAAATCTTGATCAAAGAGCGCTAATCTTGGAAAAGTATGGATGCAATGGTGGACTGTCCAGCAGAGTTTAGAGTGTCCTGAGAAATTAGAGCATTCGGTGGTTGAAAAGCATTGGTGTGTACCATTCTCCAGTCGACAAAGAAAAGTCCTATTGAAGTACTTCCATGCCAGATGGATTGGAGCGCATACACCATTACACAGTGCTGCTTATATGCTAGATCTTGAATACTGGAATATGGATTTGATGTCTAACGTTGAGGTGGTTCAGGATTTCTACACACTTTTTATGACAATGTTGATGATCATGTAAAATGTATAAAAGAGATGTCTTGTTTTTGATTGAAAGAAGGTCTATTTTCCAATTCCCTTGTTCAACAAATGGCTAAAGAGCAACCTGCATGGAAGTGGTGGATGATGAATGGTGGTGAGCACTATGCTTTGTTGCGCAACCTTGCCGATGAAGGTTCTAGGCTAGTGTTCTTCGAACTCAGGCTCAGAAAGAAACTGGAGCATGTACAAATATATTCACAGCACTATCGACTTCTTTACAGACCGAGCTGATAAACTTGTTTACATGTATTGCAATGAAAAAATCATGCGACACATTGAAAGCGAAGAATATGAAGAAGATATGCCCAAATGGATGTACGATTGTGATGATGTAGAAGACGAGCACTTTGACGTTGGACCTATGTTGTGCACTAGCCTTGAGATAGAAGATAATCTGAGCATTGACTCGGATGAGCTCAATCAAGCAGATGGGAGAGTAGACAGTGAAAGGATTTTAGAGCACGATGTTGACATAGGGGAAGAAGGAACTTGAAGTTCCTTAAAATTAAGTTCATTATATGAATTATCAACTCAAATGAAAGATTTCAATTTGTCATTACAAGTTGTCATTACAATTTGTCAGTACAATTTGTCATTACAAAAAGATTGCCATTACGCAAGAAGTGTTTGTACATTTAGCTTTCGTCTTGAAAGAGATTGCGAAGTACACTAGGAGTAGCAGAGGGTGACCCCGGTGGTTTGTATTCCTCATTAGCCATACCGAACATAGCATAAATACCACGGTTAATTGTTATGCCGCACAATGCACATGTGGACACATTCTGCATCTATCTCACCAAGCATATCAAGTGATAGTAGTGGCCACATGGTAGAACATAGTGGCCGCTCCAACCGTTGAATGGTTTGTAGCACACGGGACATTGCGAGGTGGAGGAACTAGTAGCATCGCTAGCAGCCCCCACAAGCTCAGGATGCATCAAAAAATGTGAAATATGATTCCCTTGACGCATAGGATTTAAACGTGTAGATAGTCCTTGCACATCTTGGCTAAGCCAGGTCAGCTGCTCTTGAACCTCTCTGTTGGCCGGGGGGGAGTTTAGGCCTGTGACAATCTCACTGCTTCTTGCTCCTTCTCTGCGAGCTTTGCCCCTAGGTTGTCTCCCCTTCCACCATGAGAGAAAGCTCCTCTCTTGTGAAGGTCACTGTCTCTTCACGCAAATCGTGGGTGTTGACAGTGACCTCTCTAGAAGCGAAGTCCACAGGCATTTCCAGGACAAACTGGGCATACAACATCTTGGCAAAATACAGTGGAGCGTCTACATTGTGGAGAGGACGACCGTACACTTCTAAGAATATTCGTTCGGCATTATTTTTGATGTCGTCTTGATTGCACCGTGACACCTTCCACCTTCCCTACTTGATCTCGCCATCTGGGCATGGCCATATCTGTTTAATCATATCTGTGGTTATTTTTTTGTTGATGTCTTTCCATTGGGCATAAGAAGGGTTTGCCCATTTTGACAACCGGCACGCCGTTCTAGTCACTCCATGAGCAGTCAATCCGTGTGCAAGGGATTTCATGCGCTCGTACGACTTCTTAGCCAGCTCGTGGCGCTCGTTCGCTTTGGGTCTCCCATGTCTACACGAATAGAGGAATAAAGATGACTTTAGGCTTTTAGTGAACTATAAAATAAAACGTACGACAAATTCATCATTATCCTCAAAAACTTAATTTTAAACACCACGGGATGAAAGATGAAATGCAAAGACTCGAAAAGTATCCACTTAACATAAAAATACTTCAAAACATTGCACACACTAGAAAACATTGGTCATTCTTCAAAGTAAGGCGGACACCATGTTCAATTACATAATAGGATTAAATGATACAGAAAGCTCAACCAGTGGTGGACGTTGCGCCCTTACTGGTTCAGTCTTAAGTGATCTAAAAAATTCTGCTACTTGCAAGAGAGATTTTCTCTCATCACGATTAGGCAAGCACATCCAATTTCTGACTTTATATATAATTGCATCCATGGTGGCTTTGTCGTGAGTACTGCCACCCATCCACAACTCCTGCACTTTCCTCCAAAAGTCATATAACACCTCTAATAAATATCCCAAGGCGAAAACATCGCTCGCAGGAGTGTATGCATATTCCAAGAGAGGATCAAAAATCTCTGGAGCTATCCATGGTCGCTTGTTCCGCTCCCTGTCGGCATAAGCTTGAGCCTCTACCACCTTTTTTGGATTTTTACTAGCTTAGAATACAAAATTGAGCGATACTCGCTTTTTGGGCGCTCTCAGCAGAAGGCCCCAGTCAATAATACCAATGTGTGCTTTTAAATCCTTTGTAAAATCTAGCACAACATTGAAGGGATGTAGGTTAGTGTGAATGATGCTAGCCATGTGTGCAGCTGCTAGGCCATCCACCAGGGCATGCATAATGTGAGGCATATTCAAAGACACCTCCTTTATCTGAGCGAGCTGCACCTTACTTAATTGTATGTCAACAGGCGGGAGCTTTTTCCATCCCTGATCCAAGCAGTACATCGCTCTGGTAAACTCACTGTATCTGAAAGAAACCTTCAAGAGCATGTCACCCAGCGAGCCACCGTTATATAACGGAAAAATAGTGATCCACGGCGATTCCTTGGTGAAGGCTATGCATCGCACGATGGACGGGTGTAGAACCTGCATGCCCTGCTCTGCCTGAAAGCTCTCAAATCTTGAGCTGCCTTCTCCCTTGTAAAGCTTTCCGCAAAAAGTAACGTGCTCTGGAAGAAATGAGATGCCCTAGACCTTATACTCCTTCACTGTGCCAAAAGCTCCTGACCCTATTGTTTGCCCCTCGATCAAGGCCTCGTGCGGAACGTCGATAAGGTGTGTACATCACTCGTTGAAAATGGTATGCATGATTGCGCCCGTCCCTGTCACATCCGGTTGTTCGGACGGTGCAGCAGCTATATCTTGGGCGATGCGCACTCTTTTGGGAAGTGTGTCTGCAGAAGAACTCTCATACGTTTTCTCTTCACCTTCTGCTCGTTCCACGTTGCGTCCCACAGTTGTAGACGGCGTAAGTCGGCACCAGAAGGTGGTGCGGCATCTCTGAGATCCTCGTATGCCGAACGCATACTCCCCAAGATCGTGCGTATCCTGTGCTGGTAGTCAAAGTCGACTAACTTCCGTCTTTCACACAATTCAGCGTTGCCTTCGCATCTGAGACGACACTGTGCATTTTCCCAGATCTGCACGACGAGGTCTCTCATGAGGATATCTGACTCATTAGTCTTTCTGACAGCTTCTTCTGAACATTGTGACACTATGATAACTGCCTCTATGCGAATGGCTCGCAGGATGATCTTTCGCTCTTCGGTGGAGAGCATGGTGGCCATCGTCGCGCAAATCTAGCAAATATCTTTAGATACAGAACAAAAACAGAATATCAAACAATAGTATTGAAAACAACATCAAGCAATGCATCAACATGTTATCCATTTACGCTTTACACTAAATAGGTAAAACAACCGTAACAAGTGTGTCACATTAATTATCATTGATCAAACAAAAGAAGCATCCATTGTTGCACATTCACTGAACTGCTACCACCAATCAAGTAGATCAAGAGAAATATATGAGAGAGAGAGAGAGAGAGTATAAAGACACAGATAGAGAGGAAAGGCACTGAACAGTCAAGCTAAATATTCATTGTCAGATATACATATCCTTCTAGCCATAATCACGTGAATCGAGGGAGAGAGAGAGAGAGAGAGAGAGAGAGAGAGAGAGAGAGAGAGAGATTAAAATGCCGCAATATGCAATCAAAGCATATGCACTAGCAAATGACACCATTTTGCTGCGTTACCAACAAGGTGCCGCCCGAATCTATGGGAATATAGGAATTGGATACGGACATAAATTAGCCGCGTTACCGACCATATGCCCGCATTTGATAAAGGGAAGGGAAGGTGACATCGTCATAATGATACTATGCTTGCCACGTTATCGACTAGTACCATTACAACGTGCCATACTTACCATAGGACACAACTCGGCCGCATTACCGACCATGTGCCCCATGATAAGCACCATTCCGAAGAATGGCCTTACACACACACGCATCTCTCGTGTGGTGGACCACCCACATCTAGCCGCACACTGCGACTGTGGGGCGGCTGCCCGCACGAGTACTCACACACCCACACTACCCACATGCAGATAAGACATTACCTGTGTCAAGTAATAAATCCCCAAGGGGCCCCGCGGGCTTCATATATATAGAAATTTGTTGCTTGGCGGGAATTCTGACGGCCCCGGCGGTTCCTGCCGGGTTTTTTTTGAATCCCGGCGGGATTTTGGTCGGTTACCAGGTAACCAGCAACCTGCTATTTTGTGAACGTGTAATCATATAAACATGTTATTAACATGTTCACATGTGTTATTAACAAGAAAAAACTTGTGATCACGTGAATATTAAATCCCTAGCTATAACACATCCTTTTTAAGACCAAGCCAAAAGAAACTCTTCTTTATATCCATGAAAGTCTTCACATAGCCGGGGTGTCCTGCTCTAGGGCTATCATGAGCACTTCATTTAGAATCCTCTTCTTGAGATCCTATCCTCACGAATGTACAACCTATTAATAAAGTATATACATCCATCTTCTAATCTGAATCCTTGAACTTTCTTCACTTTCTAGGCCATCTTAATTTTTTGCTTAAGTAATTCAATCATAGGGTCAAAGAATTTATTTATTCAATCTTCTCCTTAATCTTGGAGATTGATAAGTGCTCTGTTTGTTGGTGGTCATCTTTTTAAGTGCAAGTACTAATGAGTGTTAATTAAAGCTTGGTCAACCCTCAAAATAAGACTATTTAGCAAGAAACAATGGCTACACATGCCTTGGACCTAGAACCACATCACATGCTCACCTCAACTCTTTATCCTTATGATAATTATTTGTAGTGATAGAGAAGGAAAATGTGGAAAGTTCATAGAGCTTACCGCTTTATGAGAAAATTCTCTTGAGCAAGAACAAGAGAATATGAAAGTAGGCCTAGTGTTGGTAGGCCTAGTGTTGGTAGGATAACAACGGTAATGTTATCGTCCTTAAGTGAACTATATTAGTACATACACATGAATTTGATTACAATGATAAATAAGCATGCCTTTTATTTAAATTG
The DNA here is from genome assembly GCF_041138505.1 of Cibotium barometz. NCBI lineage: Eukaryota > Viridiplantae > Streptophyta > Polypodiopsida > Cyatheales > Cibotiaceae > Cibotium > Cibotium barometz. The sequence continues at coordinate 44,387,319 of NC_141049.1, forward strand.
TGGGATGGGGTTTAGTAAGCAAAGTATTATAAATAAATCGGTTATTGGGATGTCAGTAGAATTCGACAAAAACCAATTTTCTTTCTCAAGACTTCATGAATCATTGAGGCTGACAAGCTGCACTACCCTCCTTAGAGTAATGACTTGATAGGGGTGTGCTTCATTGTACCAACATGGTCCTAAGGAAAAACCTAGGAGAAATAGTGGGGAAACCTTAGAGCATGCGAACAAGTCCATGAAACATGCTCGAAATGCATAAAAATATCGTTAACGTCTAAGAGGATAACTCAAAGGATACAATCAAAAGAGTAACTCACCAAGGAAAAGATAACAAGGGGATGAGGACTAAGAGAACCTATTGTTATACCAATTGTTGGAGTGGAGATTAAGGTAATAACACACGCATAGATGTAACAAGAAAGTAGAGATAGGTGGAAGCACAACACTCAAAGTAGATTGATGAGAATGAGTGAAGTATAAGTGGAGTGACATGATAAAGTCACTCACATACACTCATAAGAGTGTGTACATACGCTCGGGGGATAAAACCTCCTAAAGATGAAAAACGTTCCCTAGCCCATTTTTAGCCTATGTCCACACATCACAACCATTTTAATGTCTACAATTTCCTCAAAATATTTATTACATTGCTAGGGGAAGATCTTAATCCTGGGATCCAAATAGCCAAAAAATGATGATACTAGCCTATAATTACAAACCTTCTATGAGGGAGATATAGACTAAGATGATCTAGCCTGGCTAAATACTTGTCTAGGATAAAAAGACTTCTCCTGTGTGAATTCTCTACTCTTTTACAAAATCTAAACTCTTAATACTCAATGAATCTTCAGGTTCAAACTCTAGAGCTTGTTTCAAACCATATAAAGCTTTATTAAGCTTACATACCTTTTATTCTTGAATAGATTGGGTAAATCAAGCTAGTGGACTCACATAAACATCTTCCTACAAGTCACCATTCAAGAACATTATTTTGATGTCCAATTGGTGCACTTTCCATCCATGATGGGCTGCCAAAGCAATAATAAATCAAATAGTGGTCATACAAGAAGTGGAAGCAAAAGGTTCATCATAGTCAATCCTTTTTTACTGCTAGGCATAACCTTTTGCAACAAGTCTGGCCTTGAATAATGAATCTGTCTACCTTTCTCGTGACTTTAAAAACCCTCTTAGTACTAATAGGTTTCTTGCTAAATCATAGATCCACTAAATCCCAAGTACCATTTTTTTGAATGGAATGAATTTCATCTTGCATGGATTTCCCCCAATTTGGATCTTCTTGAGCTCTTCAAAAGGACAGGTTCATCTACATCAAGTAGAGGACTAAGAAATGCAAACTCAAGGTTCAAGCACTGTATCTGATCTGGTTCTACTCTATTAAGGAGCAAACAATTTTCTAAGAAAATACCAAGGTTCATCTACATCGTGTAGAGAACGAAGAAATGCAAACTCATCAATATCTATTGAAGAAGTGGTTTGAGCATTGGATCTAGTTTTACGCTATAAAGGAGCAAACAATTTGCTATCCTATAAGATGCTTCTTCTAACACATCTAGGCATAACCCTATATTCATTGATTATTGTTGATCTTTTAGCATTTACTATATCTTCCAACTTGGTGCATGAATTCCCTTAGCATTCCCCTGGCAATAAACTAGGATCAGTAGGCAAAATTTGTTGAGAATCAATAGAAAATGGCACAAGTAATAACCCATCAAATATACCTTGAGAATTAGCATAGGCATGCTTATGAAATTTCATCATTGAATAGATAGAATCCTCTACAAAAATAACATATCCCTACTAATAATAACCTTCTTTGTGAGAGAATTGTAGATATGATAACCTTTTCTTTCAACACTATGACCAATACAAATGCATTTCACTGCCTCGTCAAGCTTAGTTTTGCTTTGTGTGTTGGCACACAAGCATATGCCAAACAACCAAAAACATTCATTTGTTCAACCAAGCCTCATAAGATGTGATAGTCTTCAAAGCTTTAGTGAGGCACCTGTTCAATACATAGGGAGCACAAAGAATTGCTTTTATATAAACTTGTGTGGAAGTTGTTGACCTTTAACCATAGGTAGCACAAAGAATTACTTCTATCCAAACTTATGTGGAAGCCTACTGATTGAACCAAGCTTTAGTGGGGCACATAGATACAACAAAGAATTGCTTCTATACAAAACTTGTGTAGAAGCTGGTGACCTTTAGTGGGACACATAGATACAACAAAGAATTGCTTCTATACAAAACTTGTGTAGAAGCTGGTGACCTTTAACCATCTCTATGAAAGTCTTGTTTTGTCTCTCAGCAACACCACTTTGTTGTGGTGTATAAGGAGTTGTACACTGGTACTTAATGCCTTTTTGTGCCAAAAAATCTTTGAATACATTGGACATATAGTCCCCACTTTGTCTGAATAGAGAGTTTGAAATTTTAAGCCAGTTTCATTTTCAACCATAGCAATAAAGTGTTGAAAATGGAAAAATGGTAAGGCTAGCCGTACTTGCTATAGTCATTAATGTAACAAAGTATAAGTTTCCTCTCAAAGAAGTAGTCCTCACATTAGACCACAAACATCATATGAGCTGTAATTTTTTATCAGCCCTATCCACTGCATTCTTTGCGAAAGATTGGCGAGCAAGTTTGCCAAGCATGCATCCTTTCGCAAACATATCACATATCTTGGTGGTGGATCAAGTTGAGAAAGATCTTCTAATATCCCATGTTTCTACAAAAGCATTAAACCACCAATATAAGTATGGAAAAACCTAACATGCCACAACTAGGCATCTTTCATTTTTGCAACATCACACTTGTCACATACATGTTCAATTTTTACAAACCACTAGTTGTTAAAGATATGATAAGAACAATATGTTTATCTTTTTCTCTATCACAAAAAATGCATTATTCATCTATAAATTTAACATTAATAACCCCCTTGCTATAGTGGACATAAAAAGCATATTCTTTTGAATTCCTCCAAAAAAGTATATTTTGAAGACAAAGATCCTCACCACTTGTAGTAGAGTGAGAACTATATCAGTGATACCTTTGACCGAGTAAGAGGCACTATTGAGAACTATCTCAAATGTATTGGTGAGAACTATGTTACCAATACCTTTGATGGAGTAAGAGGCATTATTGAGAACTATCTTAAAGGTATTGTGAGAGCTATCTCACCAATACCTTTGATGCGGTAAGAGGCATTGTTGGCACATGTAATAGTAGCAGTGTGACCATCTTGCACAATCTCCATATGTTTCGACCAAACTTTGTTGAGAAGTTATGTTCTTAGAAGCATCACTATTAAGAAACAAATTGTCAAAAGAGACAGATACACTGAGACATGGATCTTGATCAGGATTATAACTATAAATAGTAATTAGTTAGAGTCTTGATATTAGCAGAGTCCTCTTTCTTAGAACTTTAATTGTCAAAAGAAGATGGTTAGAACCTTTGTTGGATTCCTTTTTCTTCCTTTCCTTATTTTAAAGTTTGAAGCAATTTTCAATTTCATAGTTAGGCTTCTCGCAATACCGACAAGTCACCACCTTTGGCTATTCCAAATCACCTTTAGACTCAGAAGTTTTGTTGGAATTGGTCTTGCGCTTAAATCTCTTATCCTTATCCTTGGTGCACTAAAGCATGATCATTGCTAGAACATAGAGGCAGGTGGCTCAGGCATGAAAAATACCATAAGAGTCAAGTACCACACATTGTTATCAGAGGAAGCGATAAAAAAAATAAAGGCCACTTTGAAAATGAAATCTATGGTGGAAGAAGAAAAGCAGAGGCACGAGCACAAGCATGAAGTTTTCAAGATCGAATTGCGCACACGTTGGGTGTTCCAAGACTTGCATGCTAATGTGTTGGATTTTCTCTTACACATCCTAGAGCACAAGCAATCTGTCATCTATTAGCTTTATTGGGATAGTGCAATTGCATGTCTTTATGTAAGTTTTCCATTAAATGGGGATTAATTTGTGCCTACAAATCCACAATTCAACATCAAGTAAATTTTATACATGGGAACCTTCTATATAACACTTCTTCTAGCTATTGAGAAAGTTTCTTTTCATTGGGAATATCATTTCCAATCAAACTTTGCTCTGAAATTCAGCCAAAGCATTCATACTTTTCTAAAATTTTAAACTTTTTTCATGACTCTTATTACTTCCTCAAGAGATTTTTAACCTTATGTGCAATCAAACTTTTTATGTGTGATCAACCTTATGTGTGATTAACCTTTTTATGTGTGATCAACCTTATGTGTGATCAACTTTTTTTTCTCAAGTGAATTTCAACCTTTTTATGTGAACCTTTTTTTCTTACTCGATGATTTTCAAACTTACATGCGATCTACCTTTTTATATGGGATCAAGTGAACCATTGCACTACATTGTAGAAGGTTTTTGCTATAAATTCTAGGCCTCAAAATGGAAGGCTAATGGTGAATCAAGAAGGGTAAAGACATTAGTAGTTAGTGAACCTATTGGGTTGCCACTAGCTTTTGCATTGCTTTTTTCTTAGACATCATGAAAATCGCTTCCACTCATTAATGACCAATATTAAACTTCAGCATAGATTTTTCTTTATTCAAAAGGTTTTTAAGTGAGGAAGCTTTATTGTTTGTGTGACCAATTTCCTTGAGCAAGGTTCATAACTCGATGAAGAGGTGTACTCTTGATGCCAAAGTCTATTGTCCTTTTGTTGCAAGCCTTGACATTATCCCATGAAGACTTACACCACCATGTTAGAAGCAAATTTTGTAATAGATTTAACAACGTAACAACATATCTTCAAGATTTTTTTTCCTTGTAGAATGAATCTTCTTTGAATAAAACTACCATCATTTATCAAAGGGCGTGCATTGATATTTCTCCATCTCATTAGAGACAAATTAGGAGCCATTATCCTCTAACTAATGCATCGAATATATAAAAATGTGTCTAGAGGTGTATTTTACAATGATTTGTGGTTGCTTTATTACTAATTAACATTATTATTACCAAGGAATAGCTTCACATGATTATACCAATATAAAAACATGAATGTGAACCCTAACAATAGTAAAATGAGAAACGTCAGTGACGTTGATTTTGAGAGGAACCCTACTCACTCTACCACATGTGACTAAAGGGTGTGAGCCTTAGAAAGTATGGAAACTTAATAGGTGTTCTTATAAAAATTAAGCAGAATTTGCAAAGGACTTTCAAAAATTATTTGAAGGTTTCTTTTAACCTAATTGTATCTTTGAATATATAATTAAAAAATACACTTTTGCATGTAGTTTCTTTCATGTCTATGATCGATTAGTAATTTTACCTTATCCCCACATGGTTTTACAATGGATTTCAAGGACAAGGTAGGACATGAAATTTGGAGGTACCCCCCATGATTAACATGTCTTCTCCTCTTTACAGCCTTTAAAGAGTTGAAGATTTTGAAGGATGGGTGGGTAGATATGTAAAGGCCCTCACACATACCGTTATGATAGCTCTTTATATAGGAACAATGTCGAACTATTTATCATTATGGATGTACCTCAAGTAGTACTTGAAAACTAAACCTTATGTTTGGAATGTTTATGATACTGCTTTAAGGAGACTAATTTTGTATATTTTGCACTAGTTCAGACTCAACAAAGGGCTAAATTGTGATCTTATCCATAAGAAAATTGAGAAATTTTTATGTTTTTAGTTACAAACTTGATGGAAGAAAAAAAATTACACTCGAATCTTGTCCTTTTTTCTCATTGGCTAGGAATAAAGTTTATTTCAAGCAGCCGATGGGCATGCAGCCCACCAACGGAGATCTCAAGCTCAAATCCCCGTAGGCTCCCATTGTAACTCGTGGCTACTTTGCTACCACAAGTTGTAATGCCTTTGGGCAAGAAGACCAAGCACGCACAACTATTAAACCTTGCGATGATTACAGAAATATCTCCTCATTGAAAAAGAGTGCAATTATTTTTCAAGCTTTGCATTTCGAGATTTTGTGCAATTTTCAACAAAATTTCAAGCTTTTTTTGAAATCTCCTTAGTATAGAAAGGTTAAGTTTATAGTACTCACTATTGGGAGCATAATTGTTACTCAATCATTTTTCGTTATAACCATAAATTAACTACTTATAGGTATCTAGACACATTGATACGACTTTTTGTTGTCCACATAAACTCTCTCTCTCCATTATCTGTACTAGTATTGGACCCGTGCATTGCTAGGGCGACCAAGGTTCTAGAAAAGAACTCATTCCCTCTCTACAACCATCTCTCTCTCTCTCTCTCTCTCTCTCTCTCTCTCTCACACACACACACACACACACACATGCACATGCACATGACCCTCTCCCTTTCTCTCTCATGTACACACACACACGCTCTCAAATATTGAAACTCTCTCTCTCTCTCTCTCTCTCTCTCTCACACACACACACACACACACACACACACATGCACATGCACATGCACATGACCCTCTCCCTTTCTCTCTCATGTACACACACACACACACACACACACACACACACACACACTCAAATGTTGAAACTCTCTCTCTCTCTCTCTCTCTCTCTCTCTCTCTCACACACACACACACACACAAACGCGTGTAAATATGAGTATATATAATATTATGTTTTAGATACATAGACACATATATTTATTTATACATACATATATACATGTATTTAAAAATATAAATACACACACATATACATAATTTTAATTAATTTTGATTAAATTTTAATGTGTGGAGATGGGTGGTAAGGTGTGCTCACTTTTAAATATATAGATAGATATATTATACACACACACACACATATATATATATGTGTGTATACATATACATACATACATACATACATACATACATATATATATATATATATATATATATATATATATATATATATATGTATATATGTATATATGTATGTATGTATGTATGTATGTGTAAATAAAAACACACATGTATACATACATATACATTTTTTTTAAACATTTATATTTATATTTTATTAAAAGCTACTTTTTAAAAATATAAATACACACACATATACATAATTTCAATTAATTTTGATTAAATTTTATTTGTGGAGATGGGTGGTAAGGTGTGCTCACTTTTAAATATATAGATAGATATATTATACACACACACACACACACACACACACACATACATGTATATATATATGTGTATACATACATACATACATACATGTATGTATGTGTAAATAAAAACGCACACATATACATATATATTTTATTTTATTTTATTTATATTTATATTTTATCAAAAGCTACTTTTTATTCTCTATCTCTCGCTCTCTTTCTCTGTCTTTTCACTCTTTCCCTCTGTACACCTCTCTCTCTCTCTCTCTCTCTCTCCAGGCTCTTGCATCATCTCACTCTCTCTCCTAAGCACACAAACATAGATGTAGATGTATGCACACGCATGCATACACTCTCTCATCCCACACTATCTCACACACACACACATGCACTAATGTAAACACACACTCTTACATCCCACACTATCTCACATAGAAATTCTCTCTCTCTCTCTCTCTCTCTCTCTCTCTCTCTCTCTCTCTCTCACACACACACACACACACACACATGCACTAATGTAAACACACACTCTCTCATCCCACACTATCTCACATAGAAATTCTCTCTCTCTCTCTCTCTCTCTCTCTCTCTCTCTCTCTCTCACGCACAAACACACTCCCTCTCTCTTTACACACACTCTCTCACACACATAGAAACTCTCTCCCTCTCTCTCTCTTACACACATGCATGCACATGCATGCATGCACTCTCTCTCTCTCTCTCTCTCTCTCTCACACACACACACACACACATAATTTTAATGGTGGGGATGCATGGTGAGGTGTTCTCTCTCTCAAATAATTTTAATGGTGGGGATGCATGGTGAGGTGTTCTCACTCTCAAATAAATGCATCTTACATGTAATCTCTCTCTCTCTCTCTCTCTCTCTCTCTCTCTCTCTCTCTCACACACACACACACATACACACGCACACATCTTACATGTAATCTCTCTCTCTCTCTCTCTCTCTCTCTCTCTCTCTCTCTCTCTCACACACACACACACACACACATACACACGCACACATTGTCAAATGTTGAAACTCTCTCTCTCTCTCTCTCTCTCTCTCTCTCTCTCTCTCTCTCTCTCTCTCTCTCTCACACACACACACACACACACATGTACACACCTGCACATGCACTAATGATGCAAACACACACTCTTTCCCCCCCCCTCCCCCCCCCCCCCCCCGCACACACACTCTCACACATAGACTTCCATGTCCCTCTCTCTCTCTCTCTCTCTCTCTCTCTCTCTCTCTCTCTCTCTCTCTCTCCTCCAGTCACACACACGCTCTCTCTCTCTCTCTCTCTCTCCTCACACACACACGCTCTCTCTCTCTCTCTCCTCACACACACTCTCCCACATATACAAACTCTCTCTCTCTCTCTCTCTCTCTCTCTCTCTCTCTCTCTCTCTCTCTCTCTCTTACATACATACACGCACACGCACACAAAAACAAACTCTCTTTCTCATGCACACATGCACTCTCTCTCTCTCTCTCTCTCTCTCTCTCTCTCTCTCACACACACACATGTAAATATATATTATCTATAATATTATGTTTTATTATATTTAAAGACATATACCTATATATGTCTTTATAAAGTAAATAAACACACATACACATATATTTTTAATCAATATCAAATTTTAATATGTGGGGATGCATGGTGAGGTGTGCTCACTCTTAGATAAGTGTATCTTACATAAAATGTCTTTTGTCTTTTCTTTTGCACGTTAATGTGTGTAATTGTGTGCACATACACGTATGTGTGATTGTGTAATGTCGACTACATGCGTGTATGCATCCTGCAAATTTCTTTTGCACGTTAATGTGTGTAATTGTGTGTACACATACACATATGTGTGATTGTGTAATGTCGACTACATGCATGTATGCATCTTGCAAATTTCTTGATTATGCGCATATGCTAGTGTGTGTATGGTGTGAGTGTGTGTACGTGGTGTGTATGTTTGTGTTTGTGTGTATCCATGTGCGAGTGTGTGCATGTATGTGTATGTGATATCCGTGTGTACATCGTTTTTTGTCTATGTGTCCACACGTGTACGTGCATATGTGTGTGTGTGAGTGTGCACATACCATGTGCAAATGTGTATGTGTTTACGTCTATGTATACATGTTTGTGCATGTCCACGTACTTATGTAGGTGAGTGTATGTATGTGCGTATATGTATGTGCTTATGTGCATGTATACGCATGTATGTGTATGTGCAAGCTTGAGTGTGTTTGTGCATGTAACTGTGCATATCTCTGTATGTGCACATGTGTCCATGCGTGCGAGTGTGTGTATGTGTGTGTTTGAAAGATCCTTGTCCCCTCCTCCGTGCAACAAATTCACAGGTGCTAGCAGCGGAAGTAGCACTTCTTGCACGGGGCAGGGTCCCTCACTCGGGGCCTCGTCCATGGATATCCGGACAAGAGACTAATCCATCGGTTCTTCCAAAACCGAACTTGGAAAAACTTCCCTCGCCCGGAAAGCACGAGCGATTCCTCCAGGATAAATTTACTCTAACGTAGTTAAGAGCCTTAACTAACTGAACTGATCTGACCAAACTCGTAAGTCCCATAGTCATATCAAGGAAAAGACTTGCACTTGGATCATAGAGACCAACGCTTTTTTCCTCATTGAGAGGCACAGCCATTGATTCTTTTCCATAGAATAATTTTTATCCAGGATTTACTTCATCTATCGTACCATAACAGAATTGAGTCTCATATTTGGTTAGGTTTTGTCTCGGGTACCAAGGAAAAGAGTTCCCAGGCCCCCTAGCCGGATATTCATGCAAACTTAAAACTAGTCACACCACTTACACACCCAATATGAAATTGCCTTTTTCACAGATTCAGCTGTCTTTAAAACAATCATTTAATGAAACTATAGTATCACTGATCATAATCCTCCAAAATTAATCTGATTGAATCCTAATTTTTTTCCTTCATCGGTGTACTTATGGCATCATTGGTAACCAGAACGCTCACACCTGTCCACTCAAGGGCCTTTTCAATAGTTCCTAACTCATAGTACCCGGCAATATATTCACTTATAAAAATCAAAATGGAATCTCCGTCAAAGATCAGCAAGATCAACCAGCAGATCCATATAAAAGAGCCATGGACTCACCCGTTGAGGACTAGCAAGGTCAATCAACCAGATCCATGCCCGAATTTAGAAAACAACTCTTACTCCTTGTTCCAATATCTTCCCCGACGCACGTGTGGATATCTTCGGTGACCCAGAGCCCGAGCACTATATGGTTAGCACCCTCTAGGATCCTTCACACAGGTCACCTAATAGCGCTTCACTCATAGGCCGCTTCCTTAGTCCCTCATCCACCATACCGGAAGCTCACCATTTAAATCGAACTGAGGCTGGTCAAGACCTCGGCTCACCGTGCTACGCGAGACGTCCTCCGTTGACTCTCCATCAGCTGTTACAACTTTATCACTTAGGTCTCCACGACCTCATTCACAAGACGGTCAAAATGCTTCCCCAGCATTTTTGACATAAAACAGACATTTAAAAACAGGTCATAAATACAGTTTCTATAACGAACTCTCGACTTTCCACATTGTTCCACATCAATCCACATTATTTAATCCACATCCATTTCATATGTATTCTCATTCTCATCCAATCACATCATTTTCATATGTATTCTCGTTCTCATCCAATCACATCATTTTCATCTCATCCAATCTCATTCTCATCCAATCACATCATTTTCATCTCATCCAATCACATCATTTTCATCTCATTCTCATCCAATCACATCATTTTCATCTCATCACATCTTTCCTCATTTATCCTTATCAAATCTCGTCCACTCGCATCTACCCATCCACATCTCAAATCTCGTCCACTCGCATCTACCCATCCACATCTCATCACATCACATTCATTCACATCTCATCCATTCATATCTACCCCGATCCACATCACATCCATTTCACCTCACATCTCATTCATTCACAACAACCATTTCACATCACATCTCATTCATTCACATCCCGATTCACAACACATCTCATTCACTCACATCTATCCATTTCACATCACATCACCTCCATCCATTCACATCCATCACATCACATTCATTCATATCCATCACATTCATTCTCATCCCCATCCCATCACATACATTCTATCCACATAACATCACATCACATCTATCCACACCATATCTCATTCATACACATCTCATCTCATTCATCCACATCCATCCAATCGTTCACATGTACGACTATCCACATCTATCCATACATTCATATCTCTCACTTCACATCCACATATATTCATGTCACATCACATCACATTCTTTCATATACATCCACATCCATTCTTTCACATACACACCCACATCCATTCGTTCACATACATCCACATCCATTCTTTCACATCTCTTTACATCACATCACATTCTTTCACATACACATCCACATCCATTCTTTCACATACATCCACATCTATTCTTTCACATACATCCGCATCTATTCTTTCACATACACATCCACATCCATTCTTTCACATACATCCACATCCATTCTTTCACATACATATCCACATCCATTCTTCACATACACATTCACATCCATTCTTTCACATACATCCACATCCATTCTTTCACATCCATTCTTCACATACACATTCATATCCATTCTTTCACATACATCCACATCTATTCTTTCACATGCACATCCACATCCATTCTTTCACATACATCCACATCCATTTTCTCACATACACATCCACATCCATTCTTTCACATACATCCACATCCATTCTTCACATACACATTCACATCCATTCTTTCACATACATATCCACATCCATTCTTTCACATACATATCCACATACACATTCACATCCATTCTTTCACATACACATCCACATCCATTCTTGACAAGTTTTCAGTTTGATTTTCTTTTGAATACAAGGAGTATTTCTTGAATCAGTATCCCAAAAACTTCTTGATCGAAATTCTGAATTTCATACCAAATTTCCTTGAATTCTATAACCTTGATCCACAGATCAATTTGAAGGGTCTCAAACTTAGTTTCAGATTTGGCAGAGTTTGAGTGTATTTTTCTAAACTGGTCACACCTTCTTTCCTCGAAAAACTGACAAAAGAGTTTGGTCTTGGTCATAATCTGATTCAAGGTTCGAGTCGGATAAGATTTTTCCTGATCTATCTTTCTCAAAAAGGTTTGATAATTTAGTAACTATTTTACTGAATTTCTTTCATTGAATATTCACTTAACTGATTTCTAAATTAGTTACGAATTTTAATAAGGAATAAATTAATCATTTATCTGAATATTTCGATCTCGATAGATTTCGTGGATTTTTTTTTACAATCCGTGTGAATATAAAACGATAGAATTTTCTCTCTTGGAGTATTTAATTATTCATTTATCAAATACTCATAGAATTTAAACATAGAATGTAAGAGAATTCTAATTTTGATATAAAAATTCTTTATGGATCTATTTATGCATAAAAATCAACTTCAGTGGGAATAACACTTTTATTTAAAAAATCCTTTTATGCATCTATTTATGCATAAAATCAAATTTAATAGGAATAACACTTTTAAATTAAAAAGAATTTCTTTATGCATAAAAATTAATTTTTATAAGAATAACGCTTTTATAATTAAAAAAATCCTTTATGCATAAAAATCAAATTTAATAAGAATAACATTTTGTATTAAAAAAATCCTTTATGCATAAAAATCAAATTTAATGAGAATAACACTTTTGTAATTAAAAAAATTTCTTTATACATCTTTCTATGCATAAAAATCAAATTTAATGAGAATAACACTTTTGTAATTTAAAAAAATTCCTTTATACATCTTTCTATGCATAGAAATCAATTTTAATGAGAATAACACTTTTGTAATAAAAAAAATTCCTTTATGCATCTTTTGTTGGAATTAGGATTGCAGAAAAGCACACAAAGCTTGGAGAAGAAGAAGCAAGAATGCACACAACACATAGTGTATTAGATTGTGTCAATGTACAAAGATAAGTTAGCCCTAGAATGATAGGCGTATATACAAGCCAGGGGAAAAAACCTCCTAAAGAGGAAAAAAGTGCCCCGACGGTCCTAAGTGTGTTCACACACATCACTGCTTATATATATGGCAACAAATCCCCCCTGGGAGTGATGGTGTGAACGAGAGCTGGCACTCATGTATAGGGAAGAGCCATGCCCGAAGTAGATCAGTCCACAAAGGGGAGCAAGCCCAAAGCTTTGCGGAAAGCTTCGAACTTCTCATCACGAGGAAGCGCCTTTGTGAAAAGATCGGCGAGGTTGTCCTGTGTTGGCACATAGGCCAAGCTGATCTCTCCTGCTGAGAGTCTCTCCCTGACATAGTGATAATGCACCTCAATGTGCTTTGTGCGAGCATAAAAAATTGGGTTTTTCCAATGCGCTCTGACTGTCAGTAGTGTAGATAGTGGTGGCAGACTCATGTCCAACACCCAAGTCAGCCATAAGCCGTCTGAGCCACACACACTCAACCGTAGTTGTGAAAGCTGCCTTGTACTCAGCTTCACAACTAGAAGTGGCCACAGTAGGTTGCTTCTTGCTCAACCAAGATATGCATGAGCTACCGAGCATGAAACAAAAACCACTTGTGGACACTCTTGTGTCATAGCAACCAGCCCAATCTGAGTCCGAAAAAGCATGTAAATCTGGCGGCAACAATCCCCCCTTGGGATAAAACAACCCAAGATGTATGGTGCCACTCAAGTAGCGAAAGATGCGTTTAACTGCCTTCCAATGCTGAGACCCTGGGCTATGCATAAAGTTGCTCACCTGTGAGACTGCAAACTGAATGTCCGGCCTCGTAATGTATACATAAATGAGGCAACCAACAGCTGTCTGATAGAGTGTGACATCAAAGTGATCTCCAGCATCATGAAGACTCAACTTCAAACCTGTCTCCATTGGAGTAACAATAGGCTTGCAGTCTTCAAGGCCAAATCTCCGCAACAATGTCTCAATATACTTTGTCTGACACAAAGCAATACCTCCATCACACTGCTTAAATTGTATCCCCAAATAATGATGCAAATGCCCCAAATCTGACATCTCAAAAGAGGCATTCAAATCAGCCTTAAAATCAACAATATGACTCTCATTTGGTCCTGTGAGCAGGATGTCATCGACATAGAGAGCAATGATTAGATGTACATCATCCACACGTTTAACATACAAGGTGCTTTCTATTGGACTATTCTGAAAACCATGTGCAGTCAAATATGCATGTATCTTTTCATACCAAGCTCGTGGAGCTTGCTTTAAACCATATAAAGCCTTTTTCAACCTGCACACTTTGTTTTCCTGCCCTCTTTGAACAAAACCACAAGGCTGCGATACATACACCTCCTCATGCAAATCTCCATTCAAGAACGCAGTCTTTATGTCCAACTGATGTACATTCCAACCATTATGAGCTGCCAATGCACAAATGCTACGAATGGTAGTCATACAACAAGTGGGAGCAAAGGTCTCATCAAAATCAATGCCCTTTTCTTGAGCATAACCCTTTGCAACAAGTCTAGCCTTATAGTAGCGATCAACACTGCCATCATCTGATTTTTGTTTCAACTTAAAAACCCACTTACATCCAATGACCTTTTTACTAATAGGCAAATCACACAAAGACCATGTACCATTCTTCATTATAACATCATATTCACTTTGCATTGCAGCCAACAAATTTTTTGATTTTTGTGCCTCATCAAATGAAAGAGGTTCTTCCTCTTCACACATACTAGACATAGCCAAAGCATAACAATCTGATGCATAAGAGGCATGCTAAAAACTTGAACGAGTACGACTAGAAATAGGTGCATCAATTTTACTATCACACAAGGTTTGCACCAGCCATTTAGGCATACCTCTAGCCTACTCATTTTCAGCCCTATCCTCATAAATTACATCCTGTAAATCTGCATCAGAAATAGGTTGATCTATGATGTCGTTTGAAATCTGCATAGGCTAAATATTTTCCTCATTTTACATTTGAATTCCCACCTGTAAACAGAGGCAACAGCGTATCAAATACATCCCGTGAGCTCACACACCTCTCTTTGGTACATGATAACAAAGGCTGCACAGCATCTTTCACAAAAACAACATCTCGACTAATCAAGATACGCTTTGACTGTGGATGATACAATCTGTAACCCTTGCTCTCAGCACTGTAACCAACAAAAATGCATTTGATAGTCTTATCATCCAATTTTCTACGTTGTTGCACAGGCACTAAAGCATAGGCCAAGCAACCAAAGACACGTAAGTGACCAATAGAAGTCTTCCTACACCATGCCAAGCTTTGTATGGAGTAACAGACTCAGCAAGGCCTTAGTGGGACACCTATTGAGTACATATGCAGCACACATGATAGCCTCAAGCCAAAACCCATGTGGCAAAGCTTGGCTCTTGACCATACATCGTGTCATCTCCATAAGTGACCTATTTTTCCTCTCAGCAACACCATTTTGCTGAGGGGTATACGGCACTGTACATTGGTGTTTTATCCCACGACTAGCCAGAAATGCATCAAACTCTTTAGACATGTACTCCCCCCCTCGATCAAAATGGAGGGTGCCCACAGTACAATTGGATACATTTTCAACCATAAGCAAAAACTGTTTGAAGCACAAAAACACTTCGAACTTTGCCTTCAGTGGATATACCCATGCATGCCTTGAGTAATCATCAATGAAAGTCACGAAGTACAAGTGTTTATCAAATGACAGAGTTTGCATAGGCCCACATACATCGCTAGGTACAAGTTGCAATTTGCGAGTGGCCCGCAAAGAACCATCCTTTGGAAACGAAGAACGCTGCATTTTGCCCAAAATACAGCCTTCACAAACATGTTTTAATGGTGCCTCAAGAGGGGGCAATGAAGCAACCATATCAAATTTCTGCAAACGCAGCAAACTAGTAAAGTTCAGATGACCAAAACGAGCATTCCATAGTTTTGCATCTGAAACTGCCTTTTCATCAGAAACTGCATTTGCTGAATCTTCCACACACTTGTCATAAGAATTGAGCCTATACAGCCCACGAAACAAGGTGCCAGATGCAATAATCGTATCACCAGAAGTCAAATCATGAACAGTACATCTGTCATCCACAAATTTGACTACAAGTCCAAGTCTAGCAAGCGCAGAGATAGACAATAGATTCTTCTTTATCCCTGGCACATACAAAGCATCTGAAAGTGTGAAAGCGCTGCCATTTGCAGCAGTAAGGATAATTTTACCAACGCCCTTCCTTAGGTAAGAAGTATTATTGGCACATGTGATAGTATTCCCATTAGGGACAGCCTCAAGACAAGTGAACATATCACAATGTGAGCACCACTGTCAAAATACCAAACATCAGAGTCAACAGAAACTGCCAAACATGCATCATGTACAGATGGGTCAAACTGGTAATACACGCTAAACGCCCATTCTGTATCCTGCACAACATTTGCAGAATCTACATTTGTAGAAGCATCCGCTATTGTGGCTGCATTTGACTCTTTCTTCTTTGCCTCTTTAGCCTTTAGCTTAGGGCAATTCTTAATGACATGATCAGTTGCCTTACAATAGTTGCACCACCTGATCTTTTTCTTGCCTTTATCAAGAGCCTTCTCAGACCTATTGTTGCTACCTGTGGAAGGAGAAGAAGTTGCAGACCTACTAATAGGAGAAGAAACAGTGGAAGGGGCTGCCTTACCACTTCTTCTCTGCTGGGCAGCAACAAATGCCTGATCAACTACACGCTGCCTAGCCTTGTTTTGCCTAGACTGCGCTTCTGCAAGAGCTCGTTGACTAAAGTATCATACTTGACAACATCAGTTCTGTCCTCAGTAACAAGTCTCCACGTGGAAGCAAAAGTCTGATATGACTCAGGTAAAGCATCAAGAACAGTCTGCACAAGAGAATGATTAGGAATAATCTCACCTGCAAAAATCAACTGTTCCTTGAGATCTTTAATCTCAGCAAGAAAAACATTCATGTCATCATCTTCCTACATAATCTTCGATTCTAGCTCTTTACGCAGGTAAGAGATTTTTGCCTCGTTATTTACGACCTGCATACAAACCAGCTAGAATATCCTAAGCCTATTTTGCTGTTTTAGCTGAACGAATATGTGGAGTGATGTTACATTTGACAGAAAGTGCAATCAAGACATGAGCCTGTGCATCTTTACCATCCCAAACGAGCTTGTTCAGCAGTGGGTAAAACAGCAGCAACAGTAGAGCTGCTAGAACCTGCAACATCCTCAACAAATCCTACATCCACAGAACCTGGACGTACATGCACAATGTTCCACACTCCTTTTGCAACCAAAACATACTGCATCATGTATGCCCAAAGTGGGTAGTTGTTGTCTCCATCCAGTTTGTCACATCAGCAGAGCAGACAACATGCGAAATACATCATTGATGTTATCAGCCATGGCCCCACTGACGACTGAAACTGATACAAAAGCTACCTGTAGTAATGAAGCAAAGACTGAACAGAAAACAACTCGTGCTATGTAGCACGGTCCACAATAGAATACGTATGCCTGTTTTGCAGAAAACTACACTGTTGAAATTTCTGCACAAAATGACGAAAACACCTGTACAGAACTTGTAATGCAAAAACAGAGCCCGAAACGACCTCAGATGTGCAATTTCTGGGAACACTAAGCCCTACGGGCATATCTGCAAAGTATAGGGACCTGCAAACGCTCGTAAAAGCTCACCTCAATCGGAGAACGTGAGTCGGAGGGTGCTAGCGGCGTAGCCCTGGGAGCCGATGCTGGCTCTGATACCAATTGTTGGAATTAGGGCTGCAGAAAAGCACACAAAGCTTGGAGAAGAAGAAGCAAGAATGCACACAACACACAATGTATTAGATTGTGTCCCCAAAAATGAGTAAATACTCACATAAGATGAAGAGTGTACTAAAGACCAAAGGAAATACTAAAAAAATGAATTTTTGACACCTCGGAGTGGGGATTCCCCCTTATGAAGGAGGCGCCTATTTCACATGTGTGGTGGAGTTTTAAATTCTCAAAAATTGAGATATTTCATCTCTCTTCTCTTCTAATTCAAGTCTAGTTCCAAAAAGTAAGCTAAACTGACCCAAAAATGTCAAAAATTGACCAAACTGATCTGGAAAATTTTAGAATCAATTTGCTTGGTTAGAAGCTCACTTTTTCCTATAAATAAAAGCCTTCTCCTTTGTTAAAGCTTAATAGTGTTTTATGCACTGTTACTCTACTCCTCCCCAGAGCCAAAAACTGTGAATTTCTTAATAATTCATTAGTTTTCGACGACCATTCCCTCTTCTAAAGAATTGGTGGCCACTCTTGTTGCAAACAAGAGTAGATCCCTCAAACCATCAAGCCAAAGGAAAGCTCCCAGAAATTCATGTAAGTTAGAAATCCTACTTTTTCTTTATTCTTTTAATGGTTTTCTAATTTTTGTTATCTTAAAATGATAAATTGATGCTATGCCTTGTTGAAAAGGCTTTCCCCCCCTCTTCATTCTTAAATCCAGCCTTTCTTTATCCTGGTTAAGTAATCAAATTGTTAGAATTAAACTTTTCATATTATTTCTCTTTTAAAAGTGGAATTTGATTAGTTTAGAATGCTTTAAACCATTTGGGGATAATTTTTAAGGAATTTAAGGTTTAAAAAATTTAAAAAATGGTCAGCCATACAAAGGAGGTTATAGCAAAATTTTCTTAAATTTTGTGAAATAAGTTTTATCTTTTATTATTCAAAAACAGTAATCCCCATCGTTTGTGTATTCTAAAAGTGTTATTTTCATTCTACGCATAGAAAAATGTATAGTAGAAATATTTTTATTATAAAAGTGTTATTTCCATTAAAATTAAATTCTATGCATAGAAAGATGCATATTGATTTTATTTTTTTTATAAAAGAGTTATTTTCATTAGATTTAAATTCTATGCATAGAAAGATGCATATTGATGATTATTTTTATTATAAAAGAGTGATTTTCATTAGATTTAAATTCTATGCATAGAAAGATGCATATTGATTTTTTTTTATAAAAGTGTTACTTTCATCAATATTGATTTTTATGCATAAAATGATGCATAAAAGCATTTTTTATTATAAAAGTGTTACTTTCATCAATATTGATTTTTATGCATAAAATGATGTATAAAATATTTTTTTTATATATAAAAGTGTTACTTTCATCAAAATTGATTTTTTATGCATAAAAGGATTTTCTTTTATATAAAAGTGTTATTTTCGTAGAAGTTGGATTTTATGCATAAATAAATTCAGTTAAGTAAAATACTCAATGAATGAAATTCAGTAAAGTAGTAATTGAAATATTACCCTTTGAGAAAGATAGTTCAGGGAGGAGAACCTTTCCAGACTCAAACCCTGAATCAGACTATGACCAAGACGTAACTCATTCGTCAGTTTCAACAAAAGACGATTCAATCGGTTCAGTAATCTACACTCAAATTATCCACCGAATCTGAAACTAAGTTGAGACCTTTGATTTTGATCTGAGGATCAAGATTACAGAATTCGAGGAATTCTGCTTGGGAATCCAGACCTCTGATCTAGAAGTCTTGGGATATGGATTTAAGATATACTCATTGTATTCAAAAGAAAATCAAAACTAAAAACTTGCATAGAAACCCTGTTTTCTTAAAGGACTGTCTTACGCCAGAATGCTGGAGCATTTGGTATATGTGTTTTTCTAAGGGAAGTTCGGTTGCAACAGCTAGCGGGGAGTGTTCACTCAAAGGACGGCTCACGCGGCAAAAACCTGCCCAGGTCTTGACCAGCCTGGGTATGGTGTAGCATGGTGTGCTTCCGGTACGATGGGCGAGGGCCGACGAAGAAGCGGTCCCTGAGTGAAGAGCCAGGACACCTAAGGAGAATCCTGGAGGGTTCTGACCAGGCGATGCACGGGATCGCGGTGCTTAGGACACCCATGCGTATGTCGTGGAAGATATATGTATTTATAATGACGAAAAATTATTGTAATTTGTTACTGGATCTCGTTGTTACTGACCAGCTGGTCTCGAACGAAGAGTCCAGAGTGATACCTGTTTTGTGAGAAACAAGGATTGAATGAAAATTTTGAGTTATGACATCTGTAACCAATAATTGTTTGTCAATGGATTGTTTTATAATTTAAAGTTTAAAGAGGAGTGTGTGCGTATCTGTTTCTAAAGCAAAAGTTAAGAAAGGCATTCAATTATGGGTGGGTGAGTACTTGTCTGGTTCTACCAATTCCAGTGGTTGGGCAGCAGTGGCTAACCCATGGGCCGGATGGGATTAGGCTAGAATCAGTAGAGTATTAAAATAATAAAATTAATCACAATAGGAATACGCTTAGAACTCGAATAGTTAAATAATAACCTAAAGACTTCTCAATTGAATAGATCAACGGCTATACTTGATTCAATTAGGAAAAAAGCGTTGATTCCTTCAAGTTAAGTCTGTAATAGTTTCCCTTTTATCTGGTTTATTCAGATGAAGGTTAGTTCAGTATCTTGACCTCGTTAGAAAAATTCGTTAAGAAATTCAAAATGGTGGAATCGTCTCCGTTTTTCGGGCATAGGAAATTTTCTCGGTTACGGTTTTCGAAATGACCACCAGCTTAGTCTCGTGCCCGGACATTCGAGGGCGAGGCCCCGAGTGGGAAACCCTGCCTCGCACAAGAGGGAGTTGCTTCCCCTGTACCACCACCCAGTAATCGGGAATCCGATGCGCGGAGAGGGCAGTGGGATCTCACAGTGAGTGTGTATGTGTGTATATGTATGTGCTTATGTGTGGGCATATGCATGTATGTGTGTGTGCAAGCTTGCGCGTGTGTGTGTGTGTGTGCATGTATGTGTGTGTCGTCATGTGTGTGCATGTATTTTTGCTTATATGCGTGTGTGGGTGTCTTTCTCTCTCACACAGAGACAATCTCCCATGCACGCACACACAAACATCATCTCTCGTCTCACATACACGCACATGCACGTGCAATATACCCTCTCTCTCTCTCTCTCTCTCTCTCACACACACACACACACACCCCTCTCTCTCATGCATACACATGCACATGCACTCTCTCTTCTCACACCCCCCTCACACACGCATAGAAACACACACACACACTCTCTCTCCCCCCCACACACATACATGCACACAAACACCCCTCTCTCCCATGCATACACATGCACATGTACTCTCTCTTCTCACACCCCCTCACACACGCATAGAAACACACACACACTCCCCCCCCCACACACGCGCACACACACACTCCCCCCCCTCACACACGCACACACACACATGCACATGTACTCTCTCTTCTCACACCCCCTCACACACGCATAGAAACACACACACACTCCCCCCCCTCACACACACACACACTTCCCCCCCATACACATACATACACACACACACACTTGCACACATATGTGTGATCATGTGTGCACATACATACATGTGTGCGATTGTGTAATGTTGACTTCATGCATGCATGTGTCATGTAAGTGTCTTGATTGTGTTTATGGTGTGACTGTATACATGGTGTGTATTTTTATGTTTGTGTGTATCCATGTGCAAGTGTGTGCATGTACGTGTGTGTGAGCATGTGAATATGTCCGTGTGTACATCTTTATGTCTATGTGTGTGCACGTGCACATGCATGTGCATGTAGCAGGTGCAAATGTGTATGCATTTACGCTTGAAGATAAATATGAGCCAATATACATATGACCCTATAAAGGCAATATGCATTCACTTATACAAATACAATGCCCGATTAAAGCCAAGATAAGGTGTGAAATTAAATCAATTACAAACATTAGCACACGACCAACTTAGTCTAGTGGACACTGTGAAACGATGTTCACGCACTATGTACAAAGTTTTTAACCTTAATTAAGGGGGTTTATACAACTGATTGAATATTTAATGGTTGTTTTTTGTTGATTTGATGTTCTAATGCTAACAATGCATAGACAAGAAAAGACAATTCAACACTTTAATCCACACAATTGGAGCTCGTAGCAAATATTTCCAGTGTGGATGTCACTGCTAATCACAAGGCTAAGCACCCTCTTAGATTAATGCAACAAAATCGAGGCGTTTTGGGCTTAAACCTTATATACAAATGGCCAACATAGGGTGTTCTCTTCCAAAATCTGCAAATAGAAAATTAGGGTTTTTCCTTGTAAAGCAAAAAGAATATCCTGTGGCATCACGTATGGCCCCATCAAGCCATTTGCCCAATGTCCCTCCACAAGAGCGAGCAGCTTCATGCTAGCCTTAATGCATCTTGCTGGCATCTCATTACCCAATCACCTGCTTACACAACCCCACCATCTTGCGAGTCGCGCCTGAACCTGTTTATGGACATTTGTGTCTGAGCTATGCAAGACCTAGCCACACATGCCCTCTGCTGCCATATCTCACATTTTTATGAGTTCTTATCACATGCCATGAATAATTAAACCTTTCAAACCAGCTCTTTTTTTAGTCCTTGCATGTGTGCACTCATTGCCTCAATCTTCATCATATCCTCCCACATGTTAGCATCTGCATAGATGTTGGACATCAAAATATATGCTGCACCATGATTCTCATCTAAGCGCACTGCCCGGTCAAATGCATGTCTTCCAAGCTCTACACTATTCCACTTTTGACAAGCACTCAACACAATATGCCACACCACAAGACTAGGTTGAATAGGCATCTTCTCCACCATTGCCACAGCCTCCTCCAGCCGTCCTGCACGACACAGCAGATCAACCATGCAAGTGTAGTGCTTCATAGTTGGAACAATGCCATCTTTCTTCATGTCTTCGAAGTACTCGAGACCTTTATCTACTAGACCCAAATGACTGCATGCGGAGACGACATTGAGAAATGTGACTTTGTCTGGCTTAATGCACTCTTCCCTCATTCTCTCAAACAACTGGAAAACAAGCTCACCCTTTCCATGGTGAGCGTATCCTGTTAGCAACGAGTTCCATGTCACCACCGCTCTTGTGGGCAGTGCATCAAAAAACTGCTGAGCATCAACCATGCTCCCACACTTACAATACATGTCAATGACAGCCGTTGCCAAAATAGTATCGCCAAGGGCAATCTTGTGAGCTTGAGCATGAACCTTTTTACCGAGTTCAAGGGATTCTGAGTTGCCAGACGCTATCAAAACGCCCACAAAGATGCTGTTATTTGGTAACAAACCTTGCTCTTGCATTTGGGCAAACTGCTTGAAAGCTTTCTCAATTTCTCCTTGCTCAGCATAGCCAAATATCACCGTGTTCATTGAAACCATATCCAAAGGCACCCCCTCTACTTGCATCTGACAAATGCAGTCCAGCACTTCCCCATCGAATCCATGATCAGCATATCCAGCTGTCAATGCAGTCCATGTGACAAGATCTCGAACTGGCATCTCATCAAAGGTTTCGCGAGCTTCTGCAAGAGCACCACCCTTAGCATACAAATCAATCAAAGCGCTACCAATGAATGGGTCTCTTTCAAGTCCCTCTTTGACTATCTCAGCATGTAATTCCCGACCCCTGCGAGCAGCTCCAATACTGCTACAACCTTTCAAGCAGCAAACATAAGTAACAGCATCTGGTTGAACCTCCTCCAAATGCATCCGTTCCAAAAAGTTCAATACTTCAGCACCGAGTCCATGCTCAGCATACCCCGTAGCTAGTGCATTCCACGAAACTATATCCCTATCTGGGAGCTTGTTGAACACCTCCCTTGCATCTGCCAGTAAGCCACATTTGGCATACATGTCCACTAATGTATTGCAAACAATGAGATTTTCATCATAACCCTTCAATATGATGTCAGCATGTATTTCCCAGCCCTTGTCCACAGCTCCAAGGATGCCACAAGCTTTCAAACAGCATACATATGTGACAGGATCGGGAGACATGCCCTCTAGTTGCATCTGTGTCAAGCAGAAAAGAGCTTCCTGGCAAAAGCCTTGCTCAACATATCCGGTGATTAATGCTGTCCACAAAACTACATCGCGGGATGGCAAGCTGTCGAGAACATCACGTGCTTCTGCAAGCGTGCCAAACTTGAAGTACATATGCACCAAAGTGCTGCCAATGAACGGATCCAAGTGGAATCCCTCCTTTGCAATCTCAGCATGCAGTGCCCGGCCTCTTTCCACCCATTTCAACCTACCACAAGCTTTCAGTAGGGCTACATATGTGTATGTGCTAGGGTGCAAGCAGTCCTCTTGCATAATGCTGTACACTTGGAGGACGTGTTCTGACTCCCCGCACTCGACATACCCTTGTATCAGAGATGTCCAAGAGTATTCATTACGATTGATCAAACAGCTGAAAATCTGCTTAGCATTGGGCAAACTTTCACATTCCACATACATTGAGATGAGGTAGTTACCAACAGCCTTATAAGCCTCCAGCCCATGACTGCTTATATGTACATGCACCCGCTTTACATCCTCAAGGTTTTTCTTTTCTCTACACTTCTGCAGAATGAAGATTAAGCTCTCTACGGAGGGCGGATCTGGCATGCATCCTGGTGCTGCCAAGGCTTCCTCTATAATCACCATCTCCCAATCACTGTGATAATACTATATGATGACGATGTTTGAAGGCTTCTGGACATTTTTAATACATGGTTGTGCAGGCAAAGCCACCCTCATTTTGATGTGGGCATCTTAGCATAAGGATAGGCTTCATATGCAGGCCAGTCTCATTTTAATAGACACCATAAAATATTGTGATTAAAATAGAAATGTGGGATATATGATGCAGGCAAGTCTCATTTCCATGAACAATTTCCTTAATTTTCATTTTTATTTTAAAAAGCAGCCCAATCTCATTTTCATGGACAAATTCACTATTTCGAATATAAAATAAAACGGGAAAAAAAACACTAGTAGTAATACACCAGACTTTGCATGTTGGCGTTTCAAGCAAAAAAGGCTAATTCTTAATCCTTTTCGGCTAACTTTAAAAATTTTAAAAAAATGTGGAGTAAATAAACACATGCATATAAAATACACCTCAAAAATTTGAAAAATCTGACCTGTTTGGAGCGAGTAGAAAGAATTAAAATTCAGGGTTCGAGAAAAAAAGAAGGTAAGACAGGAAATGGGAGTTGGATTATATAAAGATAGAAAACAGTAAATAATTTTTGTTTTAAAATGAAAGGGCTTCAAGCTTAATATATGTTTGAACAGCTTTTGCATATAAATTAAAAGCATACAGATAATGGAGATAGGGTAAGCTACATGAATGTGCAAGATTGAGCGCCTGTCTGTTCATTCAGGGCGGCACGTGCATTTTATTTTGCTCTAAATGGCCCTCCTCGACAGATTCTTTTGATAGTTTCACACGCTAAGGAGGCCTTTGTCCGGACACACCTCGTTACAAGGGCGGTCTCTCATCTTTACATGCCCTCTTTTTAGGAATCGCAAGGTTCACACGCTAAGGAGGCCTTTTGATAGTTTCACACGCTAAGGAGGCCTTTGTCCGGCGGACACACCTCGTTACAAGGGCGGTCTCTCATCTTTACATGCCCTCTTTTGGAATCGCAAGGTTCGTCGATGGTGTTACAAGTTGTGGCCACTTAGGAGGCCTCTAATCTGCAAATGGCTTATATGCCCTTTGTCAAGGTGTTCTAAAATCCTCTACTAGAAAAAAAAACTCTATTTTTCCACGAGTAGATCTTTCTGTGCAAGGTTTAATAGTTGCCTTCTTGGTCTTCTTTCCCAAAGGCATTACAACTTGTGGTAGCAAAGCAACCACAAGTTACAGTGGGAACCTAACAGGGATTTTAACTCGAGATCTCCACTGGGCTACATGCCCATCAGCTTCTGGAGAAAAAACTTTATTCCTAGCCAATGAGAAAATGGGACAAGATTCGAGGTAACTAGTTTTCTTCCATCAAGTTTGTAACTAGAAACATAAAAACTTCATCAGTTTTCTTATGGTTAAGATCAAAATTTAGCCCTTTGTTAAGTCTCAACTAGTGCAAAATATACAAAATTAGTTTCTTTTTAGCACTAAGGTTACATTCCAACCATTAGGTTTAGTTTTCAAGTGCTACTTGAAGTACATCAGTAATGATAAATAGTTCGACATTGTTCCCGTACAAAGAGCTATCATATGGCTATGTGTGAGGGCCTTTACATATCTACCCACCCATCCTTCAAAATCTTCAACTCTTTAAAGGCTCTAAAGAGGAGAAGACATGTTAATCATGGGGGTACCTCCAAATTTCATGTCCTACCTTGTCCTTGAAATGCGTTAGCAGCTTTGGAGACATTGTTAAACCATGTGGGGTTAGGTAAAATTGCTAATCGATCATGGACTTGAAAGAAACTACATGCAAAAGTGATTTTTTCAATCATATATTCAAAGGTACAATTAGGTTAAAAGCAACCTTCAAATCATTTCTGAAAGTCCTTGCAAAGTCTCCTTAAGTTTTGTAAGAACACCTATTAAGTTTTCGTACTTAGTAAGGCTCACGCCCTTTAATCACATGTGGTAGAGTGAGTGGGGTTCCTCTCAAAATCAACATCACTGACGTTTCTCATTTTCCTATTGTTAGGGTTCACATTCGTGTTTTTGTGTCGATATAATCACGTGAAGCTATACCTTGGGAAATAAATATAATAATAATGTTAACTAGTGATAAAGAAACCACAAATTATTCTAAAATACACCACTTGACACCATTTTTATATATTTGATGCATTAGTTAGAGGATAATGGCTCCTAATTTGTCTCTAATGAGATGGAGAAATATCAATGTATGCCCTTTGATAAATGATGGTAGTTTTATTCAAAGAAGATTCATTCTATAAGGACAAAGAGTCTTGAAGATAGGTTGTTACCTTGTTAAATCTATTACAAAATTTGCTTCTAACATGGTGGTGTAAGTCTTCATGGATAATGTGAAGGCTTGTAACAAAAAAGGCAATAGACTTTAGCATCAAGAGTACACCTCTTTATCAAGTTATGAACCTTGTTCAAGGCAATTGGTTAAACAAACAATAAAGCTTCCTCACTTAAAAACCTTTTAAATAAAGGAAAATCTATGATGAAGTTTAATATTGGTCATTAATGAGTGGAAGCGATTTTCATAATGTCTAAGGAAAAAGCAATGCAGAAGCTAGTGGCAACCCACTAGGTTCACTGCTAATGTCTTTACCCTTCTTGATTCACCATTTGCCTTCTTGATTCACCATTTGCCTTCCATTTTGGGGCCTAGAATTTACAGCAAAAAACTTCTACACTGTAGTGCAATGGTTCACTTGATCCCATATAAAAAGATAGATTGCACATAAGTTTGAAAATCACAGAGGAAGAAAAAAAAGGTTCACATAAAAAGGTTGAAAATCAATTGAGAAAAAAAAGTTCATGTAAAAAGGTTGATCACACATAAAAAGTTTGATTGCACATAAGGTTGAAAATCTCTTGAGGAAGTAATAAGAGTCATGACAAAAGTTTAAATTGTTAGAAAAGTATGAATGCTTTGGGCTGTAGAGCAAAGTTTGATTAGAAATGATATTCCCAATGAAAAGAAACTTTCTCAATAGCTAGAAGAAGTGTTATATAGAAGGTGCCCATGTATAAAATCTACTTGATCTTGAATGGTGGATTTGCAAGCACAAATTAATCCCCATTAATGGAAAACTTTCATAAAGGCGTGTAATTGCACTATCCTAATAAAGGCGTGTAATTGCACTATCCTAATAAAGCTAATAGAAGAGAAATTGTGTATACTCTAGGATGTGTAAGAGAACATCCAACATATTAGCATGGAAGTTTTGGAATACCCAACCTGTGTATCATCCCCATGTGATTAGATCTTGAAAACTTAATGCTTATGCTCCAGCCTCTGCACTTCTTCTACCATCGTAGCTTTCATTTAAAAAGCGATCCTTTTTTTTGCCGCTTCCTCTGATATTGATGTGCAATACTTGATTCTTATGCCATTTTGCATGCCTAAGCCACTTGCCTCTATATTTTAGCTATGATCAGGGTCTAGCCACCAAGGATAAGGGCAAGAGATTTAAGAGCAAGACCAATTCCAACAAATCTTCTAAGGCTAAGGGTGATTCTGAATAGCCAAAGAAGGTGACTTGTCGGTATTGTGAGAAGCCTGCTACGAAATTGAAAATTGCTTCAAACTTTAAAATAAGGAAAAGAAGAAAAAGGAATCCAACAAAGGTTCTAACAATCTTCTTTTGACAATCAAAGTTCTAAGAAAGAAAGAGGATTGTGCTATTGTTATCTATCAAGACTTCTCACTATTGTTATTTATAGTTTTAATCCTGATCAAGATGCATGTCTTAGTGCAACTATCTCTAACAATTGGTTTCCTAAAAGTGGTGCTTCTAAGAATATAACTTCTCAAAAAAGTTTGGTCAAAATATATGGAGATTGTGCAAGATGGTCACACTGTTACTACATGTGCCAACAATGCCTCTTACCCCATCAAAGGAATTTGTGAGATAGTTCTCACCAATACCTTTAAGATAGTTCTCAATAATGCCTCTTACCGCATCAAAGGTTTTGGTACGATAGTTCTCACCAATACCTTTGAGATAGTTTTCAATAGTGTCTCGTACTCAGTCAAATGTATCGATGAGATAGTTCTCACTCTTCTGCCAGTGGGTGGTGAGGATCTTTGTGTTCAAAATATACTTCGTGTTCAAGGAATTCAAAAGAATATGCTTTCTATGTATACTATAGCAAGGGGGAGCTTAATGTTAAATTTGCAGATGATAAATGCATTGTCCATGATAGAGAACAAGACAAACATATTGTTCTTATCAGATCTTTAACAATTAATGGTTTCTACAAATTGGACATGTATGTGACAAGTGTGATGTTGCTTGTCTAGCAAACACTTCTAAAGTAATGAAAGATACCTGATTGTGGCATGCTAGATTTGGCCACACTTCTATTGTGGTGGTTTGTTGCTTTTGCAGAAACATGGGATGTTAGAGGATCTTTCTCAACTTATTCCACCACCAATATATGTAGTATGTTTGTGAAGGATGCATCCTTGGCAAACTTTCTCGCCAATCTTTTCCAAAGAATGCAGTGGATAAAACTAATCACAAATTGTAGCTCATGCACAATGATGTGTGTGGTCCAATGTGAGGACTACTTCTTTGGGAGGAAACTTATACTTTGTTACATTGATGACTACAACAAGTATGGCTAAAATCAGAGGTATTTTTCCATTTTCAACACTTTGTAGCTATGGCTTAAAATTTCAAACTCTCTATTTAAACAAAGTGGGGAATATATGTCCAATTTATTCAAAGATCTTTCGGCACAAAAAGACATTAAGCATCAGTGTACAAGTCCTTATACACCACAACAAAGTGGTGTTACTGAAAGATAAAACAAGACTCTCATAGAGATGGTTAGATGCATGTTTAAAGGTCAGCAACTTCCACACAAGTTTTGGATAGAAGCATTTCTTTGTGCTCCAATGGTACACCTACTGCATAAAACAATGCATAATCAACAGTGGCCCTCAAATACCGAAGTGTGCGTCGTACATTGTCAGGTTGTAGCTGTTGTTTTAAGAATCGACCACAACACCTATGCGGACTTTCTCTAAGCCAATTGTCCCTCCACAGGGCTCTAGGTTTATATCATACATGAGCATACAAGGGCTCATCTTGTAGCAGAATGCTTAGCACCATTGTAAGCAAACTTACTAATGGGAGACACTCTTCCCAATCAAAATGCTTAGCACTATTGTAAGTAAACTTTATTAATGAAAGATAGTCTTCCTAGTCAATTGTCTCATGGAAACATACACTCTCATAACATATCTTCCATTATTTGTACACACTTTGTCTATCCACCCATTACGCTCTAGGTGATTAGACAAGCTCATACTCAACTTAGTGTCCAATTTTTTGAACACCTCATTCTATAAATTCCTAATTAACTTTAGATCAACTAGTAAGCCATAAAGTCTAAATAACTTGTCAATAAACAAATGAGCAAGTTATAGAGTTGAGATTTTCTCTTTCATATAGGAATATAGCTTGCCATCTTAGTTAGTCTCACAACGATCACCTAAATGGAATTATTACTCCTCAAAGTCCATGTAACCCAACCATAAAATCCATAGAAATACTTTGTCATTTCTTTTCAAGTATTTCCAACAAGCCACCACCTCACATTAGCTTTATTGACTTGGGAATATTGATAATTTCAAATATATTGTTTGACATCAACCTTCAGGTTTGGCCACAGAAGAAATCTCTTCTTACCAAAAAAATGTCCAATCCTCAACACACTGGGATGCCTAGTAGAAGAATGCGATGATACTTAAAGATGATGCACTTCTCACACCATTAACTTTGAGTATATAGACCTTTCCCTTTTGGAAGAGCAAGAGATTCCAAATGGAATGCTATACTCATAGAAATAGCTATCATCCCAAGCTTGGAAAATATGCTAGATCCTACGAAAGAATCTGTCATCATGGGGATACAAGCCCTCGAGAGAGTCAAACAAGCCAAACCAAATCTTAATAAATGAAAGTTGATTCATGTGGCCAATTCTACTCAAGGCAACAACCACCTTATCAGTAGATCCTTTCTAATAATGGATCTTAAAATCAATCTCTTACATAAGCTCGGACCAATGATCCTTTTTTCCTCTTTACTCTAGAGAGGAAAAAGATCCTTTCTAAAAATTGATCTCGAAATCAAAATCTTACATTAGCTTGGACCAACGATCCTTTTTTCCTCTCTACTATAGAGAATTACAAACATATTTCAAAGATGTTCAAAGATGAGTTATCCACAAATACCACTAAAGTAGAGTCATAGAGATAATGTCCACACTTTTTCAAAGCATAAATAACAACAAAGAGTTCTTTTCATGTATAGACCACTTAATGTGAGGGTCAATCAAATAACAGATGTCAGGACAAGCAAGCTATGGCATGAAATATTTGGGCACCTAAGTTTTGGTAGTCTTAAAAGAGATGCAAAGGACTGGGATTGTGGCATCTAATAGCATTTTTTGAGATGTCAGATGTATGTGAAGCTTATATCATGGGCAAGTAGCATCGACATGCATTTCCATAAGAAAGCAAGAATCTTACAAAGGCTCCTCTAGAGCTTGTTCATGTATATCTACATTGGGTGCTTCTTCATCTATTTTGTTACTGATTGATGACTTTGGTTACAAGATGCGTGTGTATTTTCTTTGGGACAAGGCTAAAGCTTTTGGAAAATTTAAAATATGGCATAGTTTGATGTAGAAATGAGATAAGAAAGAGGCTGAAATAACCCAATTATATGGTAGTGCTTAACACGTGTTAGAATTAAATGTGCCATTGTTCACAAGTCTTAAGAAAGCAAGTCTTTAGACTTTTCCTATTTGATATTAAGCTCAAGGTAAGGCCACTAACACACGGTAGAATTAAATATACCATTGTTCACTTTATTACACGTCCTAAGAAAGTAAGTCTTTAGACTTTTCCTATATGACATTAAGCTCAAGGTAAGGCCACTTGCACATGGTAGAATTAAATGTACCATTATTTCACTTAATTACATAAGTCTCAAGAAAGTAAGTCTTTAGACTTTCTCTATTTGACATTAAGCTTAAGGTAAGGCCTCTAACACATGGTAAAATTAAACGCACCATTGTTCACTTAATTACATGTCTTAAGAAAGTGAGTCCTTATACTTCTACTTGACATGAAGCTCAAGGTGAGGTTGTTTTATATGTTTCTACATCGTCTTTGAGTGGGTAAGATGGAAAAGTGCCTTGCATTAGGGTCCGGTGAGTGAAACTATGTTAAGATACAAAGTGGTTAACAATAAGTCTCTCCCAATCTCTACTTGTGCAATTATCTCAAAAAAATAGGGTAGGCTTTATAACTCAATTAGTAAGCGGTGTGGGCTTTATATGTTCCAGAATCGTTTTTGAGTGGGTAAGATGGCAAAGCACCTTCTCGATGGCAAAGCACCTTCTGGTAGGTTGGGCAAGTGAAGCTATGTTAAGCTACAAAGTGAAGCTATGTTAAGCTACAAAGTGATTTACAATAAGTCTCTAAATCTCTACTTGTGCAATTATCTCAACAAATAGGGTAGGCTTTACAACTCGATCGGTAAAGCAATGTGAGCTCTACAAATGCCTTCGTAGACTAGTGATGGTGGCTGAATGTAAAGTTTAACATATTTAGGAATCATAATATTTCATAATTGTGTATGCAAAATATAATTTCAAAATACATGTGATGGTTAATTAAGGCCACATGCATGCTCATGTAACTACATGTATGCATACATGGTAGAGTGTATGTGTTAAAACATGGTAAGAAATACCTTGATCAAGGCATTCCCCATGTGACATGCAGGCAAGCACCTGGTGTGCATGTGTCCTCTTCACTAGATACATACCTTGATTAGGGTATTAGTGTTATGTCATGGGCCCCATGACAATGTGATATTGTGTCTATGTGGTCGACCTTACATACCTTAATTGAGGTATGGGATGCCTCACTATCATGGTTAAGAATACCTCAATGAATACCTAGCTATCATGAGTAAGAATGCCTAAAAATTTAGGTACTCAAGCCTACATGGCAAGTCATCAAATACCTCAATGGATACCTAGCTATCTTGGGAAAAATATCTTAAAATTGAGATCCTCAAGCCTACATGGCAAGTCATCAAATACCTCAATCAAGGTGTTTTGGGTTTCTAATTTTTAATACCTCAATCAAGGTGTTTTGGGTTTCTAATTTTTCTCTTTTACATGTCCCATTTTTCCCATGTTACACCTAACCTAATAGGCACCCTTAACTTACAACGACACCCATATGGATTGTAAATAAGGGGTATATTTATGGGCCTTCTTTGGAGCATAGATAGAGGGGGTAAATGTTTGCATACAATATAGGCCTCCTTTGGAGCATATGTACATGAGGATAAATCTTTACATAAATTAGACCCTTAAACAAAATGATCTTTCATATATATTAAGGGGTCTTAAAATTAACAAAAAAGAACAAAAGCAATTTAGTAGGTGATAGGAGCTTTTCTTCAAGAGTGACTACCCAAGGCCCTCAATAGAAGCTATATACATGAGTGGGGAACCTTTGTTATGGGGGGGACTTTTTTTGGGTGAGCATTTTCGAGCGAGCGCTTTTTGGGAATCGAGCGAGCGGATTCCAAAAAGATTCCCCCTCCCCCAAGACAGAGAGGGCCTATAATTGATGTTATTGGTTTGAACTGAGAATAAAACCTATTTTTTTAATGTACATCTTCCAATTACAGAAATTCCAAGCCCTCCTTCATGAAGAGAGAGGGGCGATGGTGATTAAGACCCTTAAGCAAATTGGCCTTTTTTAATTAGACTGTTATAATTTAATTGTATTTTTTATTATTTTAAAAAAATATTTTTAAAAAAATCTAAAAAAAATAAATATATATTAAATTTTTTATTTTTCTGAAATTAGCATCCAGCCATCTCTCTCCTATTTCTCTCCGTACTCTCCTTCATCATGGTTTACATGATGAACATTAAAAAACATAACCATCTAAAAAACTAGACAAATACATTAAAGAAGCTGGCACTATGAAGTTACATTATGAAGTCTCTACATCAAAGAAGTTGCATTATAAAGTGATGCCAACATTATTACAAACCTTAAAACTTAGTAGGAAAGACACTCATAAGTTTCTACGACAGGAAACCATTGATTGGGCCATATTCCTAATTAATTGCTTGTTCTCATCGTTAATGACTCTGTATGTACTCCAATAAGAAACTACACTTGATATTTGCAGCTAAAACAAATCTATTTTTGCCAAGTCGTTCTCCTTTCCTTGGATTATTTGCTTCAATTCCAATAAAATAAACTCCCCAAAATCTCTCTAGCTTGGTACAAGTCAGGATTGATTGAGTCATTCTTGTACATCTCATCAAGTGCCATGTATCCTTGCAAGATGATACACTCCATGGTAAGCTCCTCTACGATGGCATGGTCATGACGCGTAAATAACCACAGAAGTGGGCGCTTGGGAGGAGCTGAAGAGGCGCTTGAGGAAGGGGCGCTTGAAGAGGGAGCGCTTGGGATAGAGGTTCAGGGTGTGGGGACGCTTAAGGAGGGTGCGAGAGGAGGGCGCTAGAGGAAGGCCAAGAGGAGGGCCAAGAGGGCATGAGAGGAGGGCTGAGAGAGTGTGAGAGGAGGGCCGAGAGGTCTCGAGAGGGTTGAAATAGCCATGCATGGCCATGCACGTGCCCACGCATGGTTGCCATGTGTTGGGCCCACTATTGCAGGCCCAACACATGGCAGCCACGTGTAGTGTGCCATGCACGGCACACAACACATGGCGTCCATGTGGACTGCGCAGTGGCCCAGTCCACGTGGGCGTCACGCTAGGTACACGTGGTACCAATTAGATGGTGCCATGTGTGCCTTGCAAGCCACGTGGCACACCGTAGTGTGCCACATGGTCTGCACAGTCCACGTGGGGAGAGCCTTTAGCTCGCCAAATGGACACGTGGTTACACATAGCACTACCATGTGTAATGCCCACACTCGTCGGGCATTACACGTGGCATAGCCACATGGACAAAACTACCCACGTGGGCTGCTTTGTCCACGTGGCGTGGCCAAGTGTAATGCCTGCGCTTGGGCATTATACCTGGCCAGTCCACGTTGCGGCCTTGTGACCTTTGTGGCCCACGTGGAAAAGGCCATACATGCCACATGGCGGCTGGCCACGTGGGTAGCTATGCAACAGCTATTAAGCCATTGCACAACGGCTGTTGAGGGTTCACAAAAGAGCCCTCAATATCCTCTCGCCTCTCTCTCTCTCTCTCTCGCTCCCCCCTCTCTTCCCCACATAACTCGCTCCTCCTCACTCGCCCTCTCTCTCTCCCTCTTGTTCCCCTCACTCGCCCTCTCTCTCCCTCGCTCCCTCTCTTGTCCCCCTCTCTCGCTCGCCCTCCTCTTCCCCTTGGTCCCCCTCACTCGCCCTCTCTCTCTCTCTCTGCCTCGCTCCCCCTCTTATCCCCCTCTCTCGCTCACCCTCCTCTTTCCCTCTCTCCCCTCTCTCTCTTAACCCCTCAATAGCCACCGTCTCTCTCTCTCTCTCTCAACTCCTGCCAACAGACTCGAGATCTCTCTCTCCCACCACAAAGAGACGTCTTTGCCTCAACGGTTGGAAGTGGTCTCAACGGTTGAAATGCCCTCAAGCAATAACGGTCCTCACTTGACCTCAACGTTGAAGGAAGAATTCTCAATCATCAAAGTTCTCTAGGTAGACTTCATATGGATAGCATGACAATTCCAATAGCAGCACATGTAATTGGAATAAAAATTAATGTAGTTTAAATACTAATTTAAGATAATTGCATCACATGTTGAATGACAAAAGACTAATTTAAGAAGTATTGATGGTAATATGGGTGCGTATTCAAGACAAAATGCCTCCACAGACTCATCTGCACTCAAAAGGGTTCATTGGATTTCAAGATGAGATCATTCTCTCTCACAAGATATGGGCATATCACAAGTGGCCACATCAAGAGAGGCGACAAACACCTCACAATTGCTAACTATGGAAGTTGGTTCTTCAACGTCTGCCGACAATCGTGTGGCCAGTAGTGCCATGGTTATAGAAGAAGAGGAGTTTATGAAAGAGAGTATCGGCCAAGTGGTTGATTGACACATATCTACAAATTGGGTTGAGGACCACTTGGTCGACAACCAAAACCGCCTTCCTAGAGTGCCGCTTTGTTGCCTCCTTGCAAACCCAACAATCCGCACGAACGAGGATTCTGTCGAGGGGCTGATCAAAAGCATCAAGGAGAGCAAGTACCAATCAACAATGGTGGCATTCACTGTCTCAAAGGGATTCCCATGTAAACCCCCCATTCCATTCAACCGTCAAAGTGCAGCTGGTCACGATCTATCATTGTCATGTAAATTTGACATGATATTGGAGGAGATCGAAGGATGGAAACACATGGTTGGCAAGATGTTCATTGTTTGGGATCACAACCATCGACTCAAAGCTTGGCAAGAATGGGTGAATACCAATCGAGTCGAAAAAGAGAGGATTCCCAAGGTGAATTGCAGAGTGGTCCGGTTCCTTGAGGAAGAGAAGGCAGAATTCTTGTTGCTGTTGCACATGATCAACAAGTAAGTGCATTGTACAATGTGTATATGAAATGAAGAAACATTGTGTATGTGAGCTTTTGCCTTGTTTATAATGCATGTAGATTTTTCAGGGTCACCACCATTCATGTGCCGAACATAATGGCACATGATATATTTATGATGCAGTGTGTGGGTCTTGTCGATCCACAATCGTTGTTGTCAAAGTTTAGTGATGCTGATCATGCATGGGCCCAGAAAGCGCTTACTCATCGGGGACCCAACAAATCCAAGTGGTTAAAGCTTCCCATGGCACTCTTGTCACAATTAGTTTTCAAGGTGTGTGCGCATTGTAGTATGTTTTGAT
This sequence comes from Cibotium barometz, assembly GCF_041138505.1. Taxonomy (NCBI): domain Eukaryota; kingdom Viridiplantae; phylum Streptophyta; class Polypodiopsida; order Cyatheales; family Cibotiaceae; genus Cibotium; species Cibotium barometz. The sequence goes on from NC_141049.1 coordinate 44,424,026, forward strand.
TTCAAAATATATTTCTTAATGTTTTTAATTCAAAGTATGTTTCTTAAATAAATATAAACGCATTGCAGTCAAAATTCGATGCTACGCTTCAGGCCAAGATTAGTGGCTTGCTTTAGCAAGGGAGTAGAGAATACATCATGGATGCAGAATTATTCGACAAGATCTATAGGGATGTCCTAAAGGAGACGGAGGCACTCTTCACTAAAAGGGGACATGAGCTAGCACAAATTGCCAACCTCGACTATGGGAAAGAGTTCTTTAAAAAAGTGATCTCGTGGCTAGCAAATTCACTACGCTGAAGCTAGCCGAGATTGCTCGAGCACATGTTTCAAATGAAGAGTAAGATCTTCATCTCTCTTGATGTAATACATTTTTTAAAAGTTATTAGAAACCTAATGCTTGTTTACAATAATGCAGGAAATATAGGCTACTTGACATATTGGCTAGTGGCAAGTTTGCTATGAGAGGGATGTGTAGATTCTGCCATCTGGCAGAGCCTTCTTCATGTGGATTCATCATCATGTGTATTGGTTCCAATTGATGGAGTACACACTCAAATTGTACGCGAAGCTAGAGGCGGGCTCACCTGTAGTAGTTGGCACGAATGAAAGATCTACAGAAGACTCTGGAGTAGGTATCACGGATGCCCTAAAATCTTACAGGAAGTATCATTTTGAGAAGGCATTTGTTAGGTGGTAAGGACAAATGCGTGCTACCTTGGATCCTGACCAGCAACCACACCTACCATGCACATCATGACGCCTCTTGTATAGGTATAAAGTACCTCAACTCTTATTTTTTTTGCCTTGCATGGTGGAGAAGCTCTCCTACTTCTTGTATTGGTTTCTTAGACCTTTCTAATGGCTATGTACTTGGTGGTGGAGAAGTAGTGTACGTAATTGGGTCTACATTCTCGAGCACCCTTTAGACGCATGGGTGTTGTTGTCTGAGGTGGAGGAGACATGATTGTACCCTGAAGAGTGGATCAATGGGCTTTGGGGCAAGGACACATGGATACTTTGTCCATGGTGGTTAGAGTACCCAAAGGGGAGTTTACTCCAGAGGAGGCATAGCAGTTTCAGAGTACGTTTCCTTGTGCACAATATTTAATTTGTATGAGGTATGAAGCCTATTTTTTGGGAGTTTATAGTTCTAATTTTGGTTGAATGCAGTGACCAGAAAGGGAAAGAAGCCTACCATCGAGCAAGAATTGACCCCCGTGAAGAAAAAGGGTAAGAAATCCACACCTCCATCGTCCCAAAAAAGGTCACGGCTAGACTGGGAAGGGGATGACTCAGATGAGGAATCTGAGGACAACCATTCCAAGGATGATGAGCATGAAGATGAGCGACAGTCCCACAGGGCTAAGAGCAGGTGATCCCTTTGCATGGAGAGACCCAAGAGCAGGGGTCGAAGAGTTCAAAAGATGACGAGGCGGACCTCTTGGGATCTAGTAAGTAAACTTAATGTGTTAAAGCATTCATTAGATCATTTATTCATCAACACTCATAACATGTATTTGGCGTTGTGTAAATGTAGACTACTGTCCCTTTGTGGGGCGAACCCCTTGCACTTAGTTTTGAGCTCAAACATTGATCACCTTCATCTTGCACTTATGGAAAAGTGAAAACATAGGTACGATCTCTCAAAAGTGTGAGTGACTCTCTCCATTCATCGTCATTATAGCATTTGCACTCCCCTTACATGGTTTGTTGCTCTAGGAATCTTGCAGTATTGCAACGATTCATGGGATCTCTGATGAGGTGGGGAAGCATGTACATCTTCGAAAGCCTTGGAGGCATGCACTTGGTGTGGGGGGCTGATTTTCCTAGAGATACATGTCTCCACAAGGGTGCTTTAGAGGTTCCTTGGTGGAATGTTTTTTGGGAGATACTTGTGGAGTCGGCTTTTGTGCTTACTGCAGAGTTCCTACATGCCGATGGCTGCACTCTACGTGTGGAGAACTTGGGGATTGCTGTGCGGGAGGCAAGAACTTGGAACTTCACATTGTGAAGGACTTTGTTCTTGTGAGTCCCGTGATATCTCTATGTCATGTCAAAAGATGGCCAAGAAGAGGTGAGTGCAGGATTCTTTGGTTTTTGTGAAAGTCAAGCTCAATGATTTCCCTCCCTAAAGTACTTACTAGTGTGTGCAAATAGGTCTCTACTTTGGTCATCGCTATCTTCATGCACCCCAGTGAGAGTACGTCCACTCATCCAAAGTATGATAGGTAGGGAGGCAAGGTAGCTGCAGATTGCGAAGGTTTTGAGGTTGGCGATGATATCTTCTTGGAGCCGAAAGCACAGGAGGAAACCTCCCCATACCAATTGGATGCAGCCGGGGATCCCATCCGATATACTATTGAGCGTAGCGAGCCTTTCGCAAGGTAATCATGTGCACAATTCAAGTAGTGAAATTGTTATATAATTAATGTCTTAGACATTGTCGTCCATTTGTACACATGGTAATTGTGGGCTTCTCCTATGGCAGGTGGTTACTTGGGACGTTCACTGATCACGCGGGGGATGCTGTCCTAGATTGCTTTGTTGGTACTGGGTACATGGCTAGAGCATGCAGGACACTGCAATGACATTGCATCAGGATGGAGAGCGACAAGGTGTGCCTTAGTTCATGTCTACGACCACTTACCGCTATGCACGATGATTTGGGTAACTAGTTTTTTAGGGGTGAGGTCAGTGACATTGTTCGACGAGAACAGCACGTGGATGTGGAGCACCATATCATCCAGTCCTCCCAGTACCCATGAGCCCAACACAGTCTAGTGCTTCGTCATGGACACCTGGTGTACCAATGAGCCCCAATATCGACATGTCTTGCCATATACATCCCCCGTAGCTTCATTTGCAGTTCCCTCATGGGCACCACAACTTGATTTTGCAAGGCCACTTTTTCCACCCGCACTTGCACCATTTGGTAGAGGTCCCTACCCCATACCACCTCCCTTCTTCCACTGGGGAGTCTGACATCCATACTGATGTATTTCAATAGCTTGTAATGTTTGAAGTATATTGGTTTTAGACATTATTGTTGTTCACTCATATTATGACAATGGCCATGTTTTTTGCTTCTTTCATGACTCAGATTTTTGAGAGAGATGATGCAATTGGAGTGAGATCTCAACAACATGAGAGAGAGAGAGAGAGCATATGATGGAGACATTAAAACTATAACAATTATGATTAAAGTATTTTTTGTTATGCTTAAAATAAGAATTCTAGTGCTCGAAAAAGTAAATTTTTATTCGTTTCGAAGTTATAAAAACAGTAGAGATTGCCATGTTCTTCTGGACACTCTTCTTCTAGACACATCCCATATCACTCTCCCCTTATATCTTCATATTACAATAGAGTCCTTGTGAACTCTATGGTTATGGCTTCATCTAGTAATCCCTCTAATACTACAACATTTGCAACCGTCTTAAGTAAAGCTCTTCAATCTTTCATGCAACTCAAAGAAAAGGAACCCAAATCAGATGCCATTTTGGAGGCAAGGACAACAACGTTTGAAGTAAATGAGCTCTACAAGAAGCTGAAAACATGCTGATGGATAGATCTTGCAGACACAAACATGCTACAGGTGAAAGCAACTTCAGCCATTAGGATGTGAAGAGCTTTTGGCATCATTGAAGAGGCAAAGGAAGATCCTCTAAGAGCTAAATTTTCCACCTTCATTCGCAAGCTAGGGTGGATGGAAAAGGTAAAGATAATAGTTGAGGCCCAAAATGCTTTCATATGGTATCTTTGTAAAAAAGTACAAATGATCGTGTCATGTCGTAGGTGTTTGCCATGTAATGTTGTGGCCTTGTAGTTTGCTAGGGAATATAAAATGGAAGTTTAAGATCATAATATGGTGACTTTGTAAACTAGTTGCAATGGCAGTTATAACTTGATATACATTGATAGTTGTAAATGAGTTGCAATGTGTATAGTGCTCTTGTATCCATCCACTCCTCTCCTCTACTGTCACCATGAGTCGTAATGTGAGAGACCATAGAGAGCTGATAGAGGGAATGAAGTGTAGAGAGAGAAACCGCTCGCCTAAACACCAAAAAGCGCTTGCTAAAAAATGCTCTCACCAAAAAAATATACCCGTTATGGGATAATGCAAAATAAAATGAATTTACATAGGTGATAGGAGCATTTCTAAAAGAGTGACTGCCTAAGGGCACTAATTAGAAGCTAAATGAGTGGTAAACCTTTGCTATAAGGGTTGTCCAAAAATTATAGCTTATACATAGTTTTGTATGTGGTCCTATGAGGACACCATTAATTGGTGGATATCTCTACTTTGTAACTTTTAGCTGATGACTAATCCAGGTACACATAGGACATAATTAATGGTATCTTATGTGGTCCTATGAGGACACCCTTAATCAATGGATATCTCTACTTTGTAGCTTTTAGTTGATGACTAATCCAGGCACACTTAGGTGTATCCATTGATGAAAACAACATCAGCGGTTTTTATATGCTTAAGACACTTTGTTTCTATGACTATGCATTGATGTTTTATGTCTCTTTCAAATATGTATACATGAAACTTCTTTGACTACATGTAGACTTACACACCTCAGCAAAATGGTGTGTCCGAGAGAAAGAAAATATATCTCATGGAGGTGACACACTACATGGTGAAAGTCCAAGATTTGCCTCATGTTTTTTGGTAGGAGGCAGTTATGTGTGCAAAATGGTGTGTCTGAGAGGAAGAAAAAATCTCTCATGAAAATGGCACCTTACATGGTGAACGGCTCGGATTTGCCTCATGTTTTTTGGTAGGTGACAATTATGTGTGCCACTGATATGCTAAATAGATGCCCTACCAAGGCCGTGTAAACCTTTTTTTTCTTTGGTTGGAGGCAGTTATGTGTGCCATTTATGTGTTAAATAGATTTCCCACCAAGGCCTTGAGGATAATTACCCCTTATGAAGCTTGGAATGGTAGGAAGCCTTTTGTGGCTCATTTGCGTATTTTTGGTTGTTTTATTTATGTTCTTGTGCCTTCTTCAAAATTAGATGGTTGATATAAGTGGTCCACGCCTTGAATGAACCCTAGGACCACCATGAAATTATTTGGATGGGTAGATGGTGATCTAGTTCTTCTTGGCACGTGGCAGCATAATATTATGCTCTAATCTCATAGTGTGATGCCTAGACATAGCACTTCTTCATGGGGAATACATTGGCCAAATGCGAGGTTGGATTATCCATTTAGAAAAATGGTACTTGGGATTTAGTGGATCTATCACTTAGTAAGAAAGCTATTTGTACTAAGTAGGTTTTCAAAGTCAAGAGAAAGGCACATGGATACATTGACAAATTCAAGGCTAAACTTATTGTAGCAGAAGGTTATGCTTAGAAAGGGATTGATTATGATAAAACTTTTGGTCCAATTTTCATATGACCACTATTTGATTTACCCATCAAACATGTCCAGAGAATCAGCATAGGCATGCTAATTGAATTCTTTCATTGGATGATAGACAAAACCCTCAGTAAAAATGGCATCCCTATTGACAGTAATCTTCTTAGTGGGAGGATTATTGAACTCTTTCATTGGATAGATAGAACCCTCAATAAAAATGACATCCCTACTGATAATAATCTTCTTAGTGGAAGGATTATAGAGGCGATAATCTTTACTTTCAATACTATAACTAATAAAAATGTATTTCACTGCCTTCTCATTCTACTTTTATGCTGGCACATGTGCATATGCCAAACAACCAAAAACACACGTATTCAATCTTAGGTTTTTAATAAAACCAAGCCTCATAAGAAGTGATAATCTTCAAACCTTTAGTGGGGCACCTATTTAGCATATAGGTAGCATAAAGAACTACTTCCATCCAAAACTTATGTGGAAGCTGATGATCTTTAACCATGCATCTAACCATCTACATGAGAGTCATGTTTCATCTCTCATCAACATCAATTTGTTGTGGTGTAGAAGGAGTTGTACACTAACGCTTAATGCCTTTCTGTGCCAAATTTTTTTTTAATGCATTGGACACATATTCCCCCCCTCTATCTCAACAACGGAGAGTTTGAATTTTTAAGCCAATTTCATTTTCAACCATAGCAACAAAATGTTGAAAATGAGAAAATACCTATAATTTCTTTTGCATAGGGTAAGAGCACCAATCAAACTTGAATGTAACAAAATATAAGTTTTTTCCCAAAGAAGTAATCTACATTGGACCACACACATCACTATATGAGTTGTAATTTGTGATCAGCTCTATAAGTTTCCTGCCAAAGATGTAGTTTGCATTGGACCACACATATCACTATATGACCTATAATTTGTGATCAACTGTATCTGTTGCATTCTTTGGGTAAGGAAGATCCTCTAACATCCCATGTTACCACAAAAGCATCAAACCACAATAGAAGTGTGACCAAACCGAGCATGCGACAACTGGGCATCTTTCATTACATTAAAAGTGTCTACCAGACAAGCAACATCAAATTTGTCATAAATGTCCAATTTGTACAAACTAGTGCATTTATCATCTACATTAAGACCCCCTTGCTAGAGTGGGCACATATAGCATAGTCTTTTTAATTCCTGGAACGAAAAATACATTTTCAAGACAAATATCCTTACCACTTGCAGTAGTGAGAACTATCTCACCAATACCTTTGACAATGTAAGAGACATTGTTGGCACACGTAACAATGCGACGACTTTGTGCAGTCTCCATATGTTTGACTAAACTTCTTTGAGAAGTTATGTGCTTAGAAGCATCACTATCAAGAAACCAAATGTCAAAGATAGTTACACTAAGACATGCATCCTTCAAAGATAGTTGCACTAAGACATGCATCCTATTTAGGATTATAACTGTAAATAGCCACCATTCGTGAGAAGTCTTCATAGACAAAATGACATTAGCAATAGAGTCCTCTTTCTTGGAACTTTGATTGTCAAAGATAGAACTGCTAGAATCCTTGTTGGATTCCTTTTTCTTCTTTTCCTTATTTTGAAGTTTGAAGCAATCTTTAATTGTATGGTCGGGCCTCTTTGCAATACTGGCAAGTAACCTTTTTTTACTGTTTGGATCACCTTTAGCCTCAAAAGTTTTGTTAGAATTGGTCTTCCATTGAAATTTATTGCCCTTAACCTTATTGGGCTCTACTAGAGCTTGATCATCACCACTAGAACTCTCAGAGACATTCTTTCTAGGCTGTTCCTCCTGCAAGTATAGCTAACAAGCTTCTAATAGGTAAGAGGGACTGCATTGCCTCTCAAAGAAAGTCGGAGGGAAGTATTGAAACCCATATAAGATTCAGGCAGAGAGTTAAGGGTGATGTTAATCATATCCTTTTCAAAAATGTCTTCATCAATATTGAGAAGTTATGCTCTCAAGTCTTGTAATTTTGTTAAATGTTCATTCATGGACTCCTTTTCTTGCATATTTTCATTATCAAATTGCCTTCTAAGAAAGGTAATCCTTGAATATTTCTAGAGTGTTCCAAGTAATCATGGATGTTTTATAAGAGTGAATGTGCGAAACAATAGACCTTTTAACTGGACAATCAATGCCAAAGCTTGAGAAAGGTAATCCTTGCATATTTCTAGAGTGTTCCAGTAATCATGGATGTTTTATAAGAGCAAATGTGCAAAACAATAGACCTACTGGCCCTGGCCTCTTTAAGCAAGAGTAGGAGCAATTACATGACCCTATAAACCCTTTATAATAACAACAAGGACATTTCTAACCATAAAACTCCATAGAAGTCCATCATATTAGGGAATTTGAAAAAATCCATGCATTCTGGAAAAAATGAAATTGATCCCAAGAATTCATCATCAATATCAACAGCTATATCATCCACATGTGTGCTTAGAGTTCTTGGCCAAAAGTTCTGATAGAGGCCTCCATCCTAGACACTTGGTCTCTCTAGTGCCTGAACCATGGTCTCCCAATACTCAATCATTAGGTAGGTGTATAAGGTACATGAACCATGGTCTCTAGTGCCTCAACCATGGTCTCCCAATACTCAATCATTGGACAGATGTACAAGGTGAAAGCTGCATCAGATCCTTAAACATCAACCCATCTTTTCCAATTTCATATCTAATCCTTAATTCCTTAATTCCAATTTCATATCTAATCCTTAATTCCTTTTACCAGCTCTAAATGATCTTTAATGTACTCAAACATTGGAAAAACACATGGAACCCCTATTGTCGGTAGCAGTATTATGTTACCATTCACTATTCTTCTTCCATAATTCAATACCACTATCCTATGGCAACCATTCAATGGATTTAGGATACACTTTATATTGCATGATTGGAACCTTTCCTGCATGCACTAGCATACCTTGTCCCTTAGACAAGTACTCATCAATGAATCCCTTGAAGTCTGGGACATTTATTATTAAGAATGGGGCTGGAGTAGATACTTGGCTATCCTTGAATATTTTCATTAAATGTGGGAAGGTAAATGTCTAGCTAGTCCTCAATTTCTCAAAAAAACTACTAAATATTGCATCAATATTCTCATATGTATGACCAACCATCAGAAATCCTAATTGAACCATCTTAAATACTCTTTTGGCAACAACCAACAACAATATATAGGTGAAAAAATACCGATTCTTGTTTTGTCCAATTGAAACATCAAATTCTCTGGCAACTTCTTGAATTTTGAACTAGGATTTGTGTTCACTTTTGTTGACATCCCAAGATCATTAAATTTAGTTGAACAAGCACCCATCTATCCATCATGTGGGTAATGGTGATCAAGAACCTTTCTAGAGTTTAAAGCATTCAACAATGTACTAGTAGATTTGGGCATACCATCATTGGCAAGATCTCCATACTCATGTCTATCACACTTCTCAAGGTTTCGTAGACACAAGGCAAGACAACCTATTGTGAAATTTGGATCAAATGTCCATAAGTTGATAGAAAATTGTCCATAGTGTCCTTTTCCATGGCCACGGGTTATTGTTCCCATTAGTGACATTGGCAATTGTGTTGACTTATCAATCTTCTTGGAATGCACCTTCAATCTTAGGATCAATGTTTTTTTTTGTCCACCTTATCATGTACTATGCATAAGTACTTAATAGGATTTAATTATGAGGTCAATATCCAAGAATAGTAGAGGTTCCTATAGGTAAGTTATTGCAACATGTGGGCTGCTTCAACTATTATGTTCATCTTGGCGCCTTGTGGCTCCCAATTGATCTTTTATGCCATTGCATAAAACTCACTTGTTTTGGTAAGGCTAACATGATTGAATTCTATATTTCGGATCCTACCAAATGTTGATGTTGACATTTCTTTCTTATTGAGATGCTTTAATGTCATATTAACCTCATTCAAAATGTCCACCTACTTGTAGACATCTGGGATAAATAGTTGGATTTCCCTAGAACCGTCTCTCATTGTCCTGCTCCTATGAGGTATCTACTAATAATTGTTTTGTATAAATTCTCAAATTATTACCCTTCCTAATCTAGTGTAATCCCATGCCTTTCTTATAATCCCCTCGTTTCCGTGCATTGACCTTCATATACCATTCTCAAGCTAGCCCTTATACCTATAAAATGTTGTAGTTAGAATACCATGCATCTCATACCATGCCCTTGAATATACTTCCATACCAATGAATATGAAGCTATACTGTCTTATTCCCACTCCATCCACATGGCATGCCATTTCTTTGGAATCACACACATAATCAGTGTGCGAGATGGCAAGCAATGGCCCTGAAAATCTTTGCACAATTCTATCACTACATCATGTTCAACAACTTGGTAACATTTTCTCTTACCTAATAATCAATTATAGATACATGGGAAAAAACATCTAGTGTTGTCCTCTTTGAATTCCTTGCTATTCCCACAACACTTTGGGATGCCTCTAGTATCTCCCTTTCTTAGTTGGAGCGTCAACACACTAGTCATCCATATCATTGGAATCCTCTTCAATGAGAGCTGAACCATCCTCAAATGTGAGCCTTTTAATAGGCCACCTAATGAGACTAACACAATTATCTGAAGAAGGCTGAACTTGTTGGATAGCTTGATCAACCACCACCCCCACATCATCTCCCCTTAAAACTTCAAAACCAGCGTCCTCATATGGAAAGACCAATAATATGACCCCTTTTCCAACATATTCTTCTTTTCCCTCTCTGACCACACCAACACTCATTTTTCTCTCTAACTCCTCTCACAAACTCAAATTCCATCATATGGCATTACTCTTGAATCATCACCACCATCCATGGTTAAACCCAAACCTTTTTAAAAGTTAGGTGCTAAACCCAAGCTCTCTAGAGAATGCTTACACCACTTGATAATGCTGCATATTGACTAATTTGTTTGTTTCTAAAGTTGGAAATAGTAGTGCAATGTCATGGTTAAAGCATTTGTGAATGCTCACATAGATGTGGCATTTCCCAGGTGTCTCTCCATGGCACACATTTGGTTATATGTATCTTCCCTATAGCCATCATCACATTATTGATTAACTTGACACATTCTTTGCAAGAAAACTAAGATGCCATTTTCCCTATACATAGAAAAATGCATTACTTAAATACTCCAAATTTGATCAAGTGTCCAAATTCAATTAGTAGAATATATGTTATAATCTATCATTAATATCATCTTCTTTCACTTACCACTTGATATAGAATTACTCAATTGTCCAAATCTATATAAAATATAAATATCTTTGTGGTCATGGTGGCCACAAAATACATTGACCATTCTTTTTTAATGGGATTATTAACCAAATATTTGTATATATCCCATCCCTGCTTCCAAATGCCATACCTCTCTAAAGAAATGGTCAGGTGTCTAAATTTGCCTCTATTATTGAATTCTATCGTATCCTAGTTTTATGAACCTATCCATTTGTATATATATATCCCCCCCATCCAATACCACTCAATATTTATTTGGCCAATTTTCCAAATCTATATACAATATGAATTGCCTCATGAACATCACATGTGAACTAGCCATTTCTACATACCTTCTTGCATCCAATGCTACTTCTTTAGTATTTACCTAGGTGTCCAAATCTATATCTAATATGGACACACATCACATCCTACTTTTTAGGACCTAACCATCCATATACATCCCCTCCAATGTCAATTCTCTCCAAATTTTTGACCAAGTTTCCAAATCTACCAGGGCCATAGTTTTGATTAAGTGTCCAAATCCACCTCAAAATTTGATTTCTATCACCTCCTAGTTTTATAGATCTAGCCATTTGTAATGCCACCCTAGTTTTTGTTACGTGTCCAAATTTACCTCTAACATGGATTTCTAACAAGGCCCTAGTTTTAGCCAAGTGTCCAAATCAATGGCTAACATGGATTTCTAACAAGCCCCTAGTTTTGGCCAAGTGTCCAAATCCACGGCTAACATGGATTTCTAACAAGGCCCTAGTTTTGGCCAAGTGTCCAAATCAACCTCTAACATGGAATCATAAGAAGGCCCTAGTTTTGACCAAGTGTCCAAATCAACCTCTCTAACAAGGATTTCTAAGAAGGCCCTAATTTTGGCTAAGTATCCAAGTTAACCTCTAAGATGGATTTCTAAACAAGGCCCTAGTTTGGGCCAAGTGTCCACATCTACCTCTAACATGGATTTCTAAATAAGGCCGTAGTTTTGGCCAAGCCCCTAAATCAACCTCTAACATGGATTTCTAATAAGGCCCTAGTTTTGGCTAAAAGCCCTCTAACATGGATATCTAACAAGACCCTAGTTTTCACCAATTATTCTAATTGTACCTTTAGCTACTACACGAAGTTCTAACAAGGCCCTAGTTTTGGCCAAGTGTTCAAATTGACCTCTAACATGGATATCTAACAAGGCCCTAGTTTTGGTCAATTCTCCTAATTGTACCTTTAGCTTACACCACTTCACAAGTGACCAACTCAACCTCTAACATGGATATCTAACAAGACCCTAGTTTTGGCCAATTTTCCTAATCGTACAAGAGAAAAGGCTTGAGATTTGGACTAGTAACTGAATTTCCAACCAAGGCTATAAGAGAAATAGCCTAAGATTTGGTGAGTGTCCAAATCTCCAACTAGGGCTACAAGAGCATGTCTTGAGATTTGGACTACTAGCATAAGCATTGTCATCTAGCTTGAGATTTGGACTAATGTCCAAATCTTCAACCACTACCATGAGAAAAGACAATGACTTCTCACAAAATGGAAATTGGACAACTAACCAAATCTCTATTTGTGGACACCAAGAGCAATGGCTTGAGATTTGGACTAGTACCCAAATCTCCAAACAAGGCTACAAGAGAAATGGCATGAAATTTAGACTAGTGTCCAAATTTCCAACCAAGGCTACAAGAGAAATGGCCTGAGATTTAGTGTCCAAATCTCCAACCCAAGCTTGTCTCGAGATTTAGACTAGTGTCCAAATCTCTAACCATGGCTAGCATAAGCAATGCCATGCAGCTTGTCCTCCTTTAATACACATGTCTACATGTGTGTGTGTGTGTGTGTGTGTGTGTGTGTGTGTGTGTGTGTGTGTGTGTATATTCATATACATAAACGTATATGTGGACATATAAAGATAATTTTACTGTAACGTGAACATCAATAGTTAAATTTTACATTAATCACAAACAATTTATTGAATTTGAATATATTAAAACAAAAAATAGATTATACTATATATAACTTAATAACTTTTGTATACACACACTCACATAATATTTGAGTATAACTTGCATGTACATAATGTATCACATTTAGTTATTTATTTAAATGCATACATAATGTATAATGTATTTAGTTATTTATTTAAATGTATACTTACATGTACAAAATGTACATATTTACCTATTTATTTTAATATACATTTACACTATATTTATTTAAGACATCTATAGCTTAATTTCTTTTCACTTATATATATGTATATATTAAATGTGTATATATATCTTTAGTTTAACTTCTTTTCACTTATATATATGTATATATTAAATATATATTCAAATGTGTTGAATTATACATATAAGATTTTACCAATTAAAACCTTATTTTACATATATATATATATATATATATATATATATATATATATATATATATATATATATATATATATATATGGCTTAATTAAAGATTTAAAAGTACAGTACTCACACACACTAGATGCTAATCATATGTTAGTGTAGTGGTAAGGAAGGATTATATATATATATATATATTTAATGACTGTGTATGTGTGTGTGTGACTAAATATACTATATATATCAATAAACATTAAATATAATATAACATGAGTAAAATATCATATTATTAGTAAAACATATAATTTTAATAACATAGCAGTTAAGATTTACCCTAAGATATCTACCCTATCTCTAATATGCCCTATCGCTTTGCGAGGGAGCAAAGAGAGGCACGATGCACAAGGCTGAAGGTGATGCAAACAAGCGCACGTGGGCTTCTAAAACAAGGACACATCTAGTACCAAATGTGTCAAAATTTAGTGCATTGGCCCTAGTGTCCAAAAAGCTTTCGCATGTAGCACGATTAGGACTTGGAATACATGCCCTTAACTTGCATTGCAATGGCCCTAGTGTCCAATGTTGGCCCATGTAATCCTCTTTGTATAGCCATGTGTGCCATGGGGGAGGTCCATAGTAGCCCTCTTTGAAGGACCATAATAGCTCTCTCTAAAACCAAGTACCAAGATATGGAATGATGTCCAAATCTTTGTGTACATGGGGGGGGAGGTCCACAATAGTGCTCTTTTGAAGCCATGGCCTAAGATTTGGACTAGTGTCCAAATCTTGGCTTGTTGTAAGAGACCAGGGAATGAATTATCCTTTCAATGCTCTAAGACCCTTGAGGAATAAATTTTCCTTAGAATGTTTTGACCTTTGAATGCTTTGTGTGTGAACCCTATGGCCTAAATATTTGACCTAATATTCAAATTTTTATGTGTGCAATTGTAGTGAGCACAATTAAAGCTTTGGCATGTACTAATATTAAGACTTGAAATCCATGGCCTTAGTTTGAGACTTATGCCCAAATCTTTATGTCCAAACTTATAATAAATTGGCCATAATATTGGACAATTGTCCAAATCTTACCATGATCTAAGAACCTCATGGAATTCTTTAGCCAGTCAATGTTCTAAGAGCCTTGTGAAATGCTTTAACCTTTATAAGATCTAAGTTAACCATACCATTGGATTTGGCCAGGTGTGCCGCATGTGCCATGGTGGAGGTTCATAGTAGCCCTCTTTGAAGGACATAACAATCCTCTTTGAAACCAAGGTTTAAGATATGGACTGATGCTCAATTCTTTATGTGTCATGGGGGAGATCTGCAGTAGTGTTCTTTGAAGTCATGACCTAAGATTTTGACTAGTGTCCAAATCTTGGCATGCTTTAAGAGCTTGGGGAATTCTTGAATCTTGCAGCGCTCTAAGAGCCTTGCTCAATGATTTTTTCATGTAACGATTTAACTTTTGAATGCTCAAATGAACTCTAGGGCCCAAGATGTGGACTAATGTATGTGTAGAGTAACATTTTGGCATGTAACAAGATTATTGAAATCCAAGCCTTATTTTTGGACTTTTGTTGTGTCCAAACTTGCAATGCAGTGGCCTGAGTGTAATGGTGGACCAATGCAATCCATTTTGTGTCATGGCATAAGATTTGGACTCATGTCCAAATCTTTGTATGCCCACAACAGTGCCCTTTGAAGCCATGGTCTAAGCTAGTGTCCAAATCTTGGCCATGCTATAAGAGCTTTAGGAATGATTTAACCTTTCATTGGTCTTAAGAACCTTGAGGAGGAGTGCTTTAGCATTGGAGTGTTTTAGCATTGGAGTGCTATAACTTATGAATTCTTTATAAGATCTGTAAGAACTTTTTTTTTTTGTGTGTGTGTGTGTGTTGATGCGCTAGCGGCCCTTTGCTTTCTTTCAGAAGCTTTGCTAAAGCTTAACAAAGCTTTATATATAAATATAATTTGCGCACTGCAACTCTCTCCCTTTACATGAGTTATTGGCTCTCATTCTCTTGATTGCTGGCCGACTTTATTACAAGATCTTCTAGCTTTACAAGCTTGTAATTTCTACTCGCTAGTAGTAAGATGCTATTTAAAAAGCTTTATGTATTAAGCTTTTGTGTATTAAATCTTTAAGATTTGTTTCAAAGCTTTTATATTAAATCTTTGTGTAAAAGCTTGCTTTATATTATAAAGCTTATAACAAAAGCTCACAAACCACATCATAAACTTATTAATTTAAAGCTTTTAAAAGGCTTCTACCCCCTCTCATATATTATTATAAAAGCTCCCAAAAAAAGCTTTTGAAAAGTTTAAAAGCTTCCTAAGCCTCAAAAGCTTGGAAATTCAAAAAAAAATCTTACCCACACAAACTTTCCAAGAGTTCGGATTACTACTACAAAAGGGGTTTTTCAAAAGTTGATTTCTGGGAACAAAGAAAAATTCTACAAGCAAGAATAGAATTTCAAGGTTCTATTAAGATTTTCTTTTTGCAAATTAAATAAAAAGGTTTCAAGCACAAAGGATTCTTATTTCGGGCTTCTTCGACAATTCTTTCCAAAGCTAACCAAATCAAAAATGCCTCATAGATGATGACTTTTCTCTCAAGCATGAGGGTAATTCCAAACATACAAATGTTTTCAATGATCCAAGTATGCCTAAACTTATTGAAAATAAAATTTCACCTCATATACTTCTTAAAAATAAATGAATAATATTAAATAAAATAAATAAATACATAAATGAAAGGACAAATTAAGGACAACAAAATAACATATCTTGAAATTAGAAGAAAATCTTATTATCATTGACCATGAGACCATCACTACATGCACTGGCAATAGTTATGTTAAATATCTTGAATCATCCTATTGAAGATGCCAAATGGATTCCAAAAAAGTTTTTCTGTTCTTACCAAAATCTATGTAGAACTTTGAGCTGTGAGGAGATTTTTAGGTACCCACCTATAAGTAGTTATGGTATGAGGACGAGGTAGGCCAAATAGTATTTTATACTTTTGGTAGGCCTAAGACTTTATATTAATGCTTGCTATATTTTTGTAGAGCTTGCATGCTCAAAAACTCAAAAGCACTTATGCCTTGTTTTTGGAATTATCTTTTTGGAAAGCAAGTGCTTTTTCTAATACATATAAATGTGGGTGAGTGGTACAAATGCCCCACTCATCCCAGGGGAGATTCAACCCACTCTTGTGTCGACAGTGATCTCTACTCTATTTTCCATCTCTCTATTGTTTATTTAATTTGGTTTATTAAGGTTTATACTTTTAAATTTGTGCAAATATATGTTATGCTCTAATTTTTGTGTTGAGAAATTAGAATTCCTTCTCAAGGATCTTTAAGGTCCTGTGATAAAAGGGATCTAGTTTTGGTAATATTTTGTAAAAAGGATTTAGTGTATTTTAGAGATCAATGTACTCCCCATAGTGATGTTTATCTAGCAACTTTAGGTGCTTTAGGAGGAAGTTCCTCATCAGGATTTTTAGTGGGAGTTTACTTTTTAGGTGCTAGTCCTATAACGAGGTGAGGATTGAACATTAGCCTTAGGATAGCAAGATTGTACGTTGCTTTCACATATCTCAATCTAGTCGGCTCCTTGGTGGATAGTTTATTAGAGATGAGGAAATTTATAATGCAAATGGGGGAGAATGTGACACGCCTCTGTCTAGGATATACACGGCAAGAAAACCCGCATCAATAAAGTGGGCAATAGGATTCAATGATATCATGGCAAGCACGACATAGTTGCCCTAGAAGTAGATGGTATGTCCACATGGTACCCTAGAGTAATGGTGCTAAATGCGACATCTATCTAATTAATGTATGACCATTCTCACGCTTATCTAGAATGTAGTCTATTTGTTGAATGGGAAACTGATTCTTGATTATAAGCTTGTTCAAAGGCTCTTTAGTTGACTTATTGTCACTAGTTTAATGACTATGTAATCACAAGATTAACAACTCTCTAATCTATCGCATTACATAAAAATTGTTGGCATTATGAAAGTGCCTCATATTACTTGTTTCAATTTAAATTTAATTTTCTTAATTGCACTATTTAAAGTACCTTTACTTGTTATATTGTTTCAACTCTACAACTTAATCTTATCATTGTTGAAAAATGTAGGAGAGAGAGACATAAAAGAAGACCACCCATCCTCTTAACTCAGTGACAACATATGGAGACATATGTTGATGATAGATGAGATCAAGCAAAAAGAGGAGGCGTGTTGTCACCCACCTCAGCAAGGGTTGCAAATGCGCCTTCATTGCACGATTTGTAAGTACGATAGTCATCCCTAATTTATATATATATATTTAGTACTGAAATAAAAGTCATATTTATAAAAATTAACAAGTGTATTGTTTAAAAAAATGTAGACTAGAGATTATGCTCATGCTCCGACTACTGATACAATTCAAGATGTGATACAGTTTGGGTAGGGTTGGCTACAAGTAGAAATTTGTATGCATGGAGTGGAGCCTATACCAGAGGTATATGGTTAAATAATACAATATTTTTTACAATGTGATTATTGTTAGTAATGTGGTCAAATAGGTATATCAATCATTTTACTAATTAATATTACACATGTTCTTGCTTCAATGGTGTCCTTCTCCCATACGAAATTGTGTACTCCATGTTATTGATTGTAGATTTTATTTCTTTGCAGCTTTCCCTCTTGCTGTGGTATCAGAGCAAGAGCCCCTCTCTTGCAGTGGTATCAAAGCTTGATCTTTAATCTTGGTCTAGATTTAAGATGGTTTTGTGTGAGAAAGCTCTTGATATTGGCTAGGGTTAGGGTTAGCTATGTTTTATCTAAGGTAATAGCTATTATCAAAACTAGAGAGCATGGAAGGTGTCATTCTTTCTAGTAGTTCGGGCATCATAGATGAGTTCCAACACTCCAAGGCTAAACAATCTATTCAAAACCTTATGGTCCAAGATCACACAGATAATTTCCAGTATTCTGACAATCTATTCAGGCTCTCTAATTGCAAAAGAAAATCTTGCACCTTCTCATTTCCCTCTCCACCACCACTGAGACTGGTCAAATGTAGACAATACTGTAACATACCCATCTTCGCTAATAAAGAAATGTCCATGTAATAGATAATTATATTTATGAGTTTTTTGTGGTATAAAAATCAATGGTTTTATTATTTGAGTCATTTCTACTTAGAATCTTCAAATTCTGAGCCCAAATTTGGAATCTGCATGCGATTTTACCTTAATATAGGATTTTACAGCATCCAAAACGGACACTGGATCAAGCTTATACGCAAATTTCAGCCATTTTAGCTAAAAAGCGACGACCTTTAAACCTTAATAAATGCACGACCGGGCGTCCGATTGACGAACAGTCTGAACCCCAACGACCAGGAGAACCTCCCGGACAAAAAAAAAATTCACCCCCGGGGCGGTCCGGCACGCAAATTGAGGCGAGCGCCCCAAATTTGGGTACCTCACCCCAAAATTTGGGCCGTACACACTTACTAGGATGCCCGTACGATGGTCGCCCAAGAACCAAAGGACGATCGCCCACTATGTGGTCCACACGTACCCCTACGTGGACACCCATGCTGCCCCAGACCAGATAAGTACATGCGTACCACTCCTTTCCCTGGCAAACCGACACCGTACCTTTCCCCTAGACCCATGTAGGCCACTGATCCATAGCCTTTGATGGTACACCGTCCTTTCGTCCTTGCTTTGTGCAACGCCCGTACCCGTACCCCACAGCTATATAAACCCCCGGGGTGTTCCACAGGCTACACGCATTTCTGTGCAGCGTATGCCCTGTTGTACCGTCGTCCATCCCTGTGTAGCGTACTTGCTGTAGTACAGCCACCCCTCTCACACCCCCTCATTTGCCTCTTTTCAGATAAGCCAATTTTCCTCCATCCCCCTCTTGCTAGGAGGCAGTGTCCTTAACTCTTCTCCCCCCCCTCCCCCCCGTGTGAAGAGACTTACAGCAGCCCTCACAGCCCTCTCCACGTTTTTGCTCTTAAGGACATCTCACAATTCCTCCCCCCCATTTGCGTAGACTTTAATAAGGGTTTTTTGCCTTAAGAAAGGGTTCGTGCGCCATAATCTTTTGCTCATACGGTGAGCAAACAATCTCAGAACTGAGATCCGACTGAAGCGTTTCGATCGCGATAGCGAGCTCTACAAGGCGACGCCCAAGATGGCCTCTTCTCGGAGACGTCAAAATATTACCTCAAGAGGAGCGCGCAACAACGAGATTAGGGACGATGCTCCCAATGCGGCTCCAACTCTCCCTTTTCAAGCTCCTCAAGGAAATGGTGGCCAGGTTAGCTTGGTTATTTTTTTAAAGAAGAGTTTTTCCTTAAATTAGTGTTAATAAATGTGTATCTTTTCCTTTTAAAATAACGACATAAAATTGTATGAAGTTACGAATTATGTGATACTGTATTCAATAAATTGCATTGAAATTGTTATCTTTAAAGAGTGCAAGTTTTTTTTTTCTGGCTTCAATGCTAACTCTGTTCCGTGCTTGTGGAGCCGAGCAGCGTCGTTAGCAAAGCCCGTGACGAATGGCCCAGTAAAAAGGCTGTTTTAACAAACCTTGTGAAAAAGGGCCTTAATTAAGGAACATGTTTATTTATGTCAAACAGTGTGGTAGAATTAATTAGAAAACAAATTGACGCGTGAGTAGGGTGGAAAGTGGGAGGATGGAATGCCCGACGGCACTATCCTATGGACGGGTGGACCTGATTAGTCGGGTAGCTTTCCAATAGATTAAGTGAAAGCCCTACGCTAGATAAATAGATTCTTGGGCAACTCTATTCTAGAAGACTAGGCCAATGGCTGTGCCTTGCATAGATGAGGAAAAAAGCGTTGCCTCTAGAAATCAAGTCTAGTAGTTGCCCAATTTATGATCAATTACCCTATGGGTGATTTAATGTTTAGAAGATCACGCTCCCCCTGCGGGATAGAACTAGGTCTTACCTATGAATCGTATCCTTGAATCTCTACATGGTCAAGGTGTCGATGAATAGGAAATTTTCTCCAAGTTAAGACTTAGTGGACTATCTTAAGTGTTTCCCCCATTTTAGAAGGGGAGAACCTTACAATTGGTATCAGAGCCAATCTTAGCTCCTAGAAATTACCATTTTAAGGACTGTTTTGCAAATGAATGTTTTACCTAACATAATGCTAATTAATAAAAACATCCTACTAAAACAAACAAGTTGAATTGATGTTTGAATGATTGTAGGAAGAAGAAGATGCCTACTCGAAGTTTCTAGTTTTCCAATGCATCTTCGAGACTGCTAGTCACTCCTCAAATTTCGAGTTCCGAGACACCATGGTGCAGATACTAGAGAAGATGTCCCTCCCTCATTTCTCTCGTATTGAAAGAGGATGGGGTAGAGATTTCTGGAGTCGTAGGCCGAGATATTTCTTCATCCGAGCAGATCGAATTGGGAACCTTACCACTGACCTAAAGTGGATTCGTTGGATTGAAAAGTTGAAGATGATCCGTTTATTTTGGTTCATCGGTACCCCCAGGGCCGACACCTCGGTGACTATAGATGGGATTCGTATACCTCAGGATCGCTGGGTGTATGACCAAGTGATGCAGATCTTACCTGCTGATAGAGTAGCTGTGTTGGAATCTACCCCAATCCAGAGTCTACCACCCTTACCATCAATTTTTAGAGTCTTAGAAACTACAGCGGAACCCCCATATTTCACCTATGTGGACCGCTCTACCCTTATGTCTTAGTCAAGCTTAGGAATTTCCCTTGATGGCAAATAAGACTAATTATATTAGTCTCAGATCTTTGTATAATAAAACTCATCCTTGTAAATATTTGGAAATAAAATGATTTCAATGTTTTACTCTCCAAAAATAAGCATTGTACAAATATGAATCTTGTAATCTTAAAAATTATTTTTACAATGATGGCCAGGATGATCACCCTCCACTTCCCAATGCGCTTTACACTGATACCCAGGAGAAGAAGCTCCTGCTCAAGCAAATGCAACCTCCCTCCTTTAAAGGAGAAGGCTCAAAGGTTGAGAAGGATGCTGAAGTCTGGATTGAGGCGATGGATGATTATTTCTCTGCCGCCGCCGGTACTGGAGTAGCAAATCAGTCTATGCTTGCACGGTTTCACCTCATCGGAGATGCTAAACTCTGGTGGAAACAGTGGTGCCGTGATAAGGAAGTCACCGAGCATTTGGTGTAATCCAAACCCCAGCCACTCATCACCACGGTAAGCCATTTCAGCTTTTGATTGATTGTGGCAGTACCCGTTCATTCCTTTCTCCTAGGTGTTTGCAAAAATTAAACTTGGGTCAAAAAATAGCTAGAAGAATGATTGTAGAGTTAGCCAGTGGGAAAGAAGTAGTATCTCGCCACTCTATAGGAAACCTTGATTTTGAGCTGGGTAATGAGCGAACTCATGGCCACTTTAGAGTCTTACCATTAGGAATTTATGATGGAATCCTTGGGATGGATTGGTTAATTGCAAACAAAGCTAGCATTCATTGTAACCACGGGAGTATCACTTTTGAAAATGAGCATGGCCAAGTAATATCTGTTCAGGGGATCACAGGAAAACCTAAATCTAGGGTAGTCAAGGCAAAACATCTTCTCAAGGGAACACGTAAGGGTCAGCAAGTTTTCTTAGTCAAGCTCAACAAAGCCATTGAACCTAGTATGGAGATAGAACCCTCTTGGCTCCAAGAATTCTCTGACATCTTCCCTGACGAGCTTACAGGGCCATCGCCTCCTTGAGAAGTCGATCATGAGATCGAGGTGATCCCTGGAGCTCAACCCGTCTCAAAAACGCCCTATAAAATGTCCCTTCCTGAAGCCATTGAACTTAAGGAGCGACTTTCCTAACTCATTGAGCAAGGATTCGTACACCCCAGTAGCTCTCCTTAGGGAGCACCTGTTCTTTTCTAAAAAAAAGAAGGACGGAACTCTCCGCCTCTGCATAGATTATCGAGGGCTAAATCAAGTCACTGTCAAGAATAAGTATCCTATCCCTCGCATTAACGAACTTCTTGACAGGCTTCATGGAGCCAAAGTCTTCTCAAAAATAGATTTGAGGTCTGGTTACTATTAGATCAAAGTCAAGGAAGCAGATATACCCAAGACAGCCTTCAATACCCGTTATGGCCACTATGAGTTTACTGTAATGTCATTCGGGTTAACCAATGCTCCTGCAACCTTCAACCGCCTAATGCAAGATATATTCCATCCTTACTTGGATGAATTTGTGCTTGTTTTCTTTGATGACATCTTAATCTACTCCAAATCAATGGAAGAGCATGAGGAGCATGTGCGTAGAGTTCTGTAATTATTGCGCAGACATAAACTCTATGCCAAGAAGAGCAAATGTACCTTCTTTACTCATCAAATTGAGTATCTTGGATTCATCGTCTCCAAAGATGGCATTTCAGTAGACCCCGCCAAGGTCAAGGATATTCTGGAGTGGCCACCCCCTAAATCAGTTCGTGAAGTTCGTGGGTTTTTGGGAATCACGGGATGGTATAGGATTTTTATCAAAGATTATGCCTTGGTAACTGTAGCTTTGA
This sequence comes from Cibotium barometz, assembly GCF_041138505.1. Classification (NCBI taxonomy): domain Eukaryota; kingdom Viridiplantae; phylum Streptophyta; class Polypodiopsida; order Cyatheales; family Cibotiaceae; genus Cibotium; species Cibotium barometz. Next base: position 44,446,664 of record NC_141049.1, read on the forward strand.
CGGATCTTCTTAAGAAGGATTGCAAAATAGTGTGGCTGCCAATCCATCAAAACAGTTTTGATCAGCTCAAGGTCATTATTACTTCTGCCCCAGTCCTGAAACTTCCTGATTTCACCAAGGAATTTGAGGTAGTTACTGATGCTAGTAGTCTAGCGCTTGGTGGTGTCTTAGGCCAAGAAGGAAGACCAGTCGCTTATACTTCCCGCAAGCTGAAGCAATATGAAGCAAATTATGCCACCCATGATTTGGAACTCTTAGCAGTTGTTCATTGCCTCAAATTATGGAGACACTCTCTTGGGGGGCAAATTCCAGCTTGTAATAACTAACCACAAAAGTCTAAAGTGGATCTTCACCCAGCCTAACCTCAACATGCGGCAAAGGAGATGGATTGAAATTCTACAAGAATATGACTTCGACATCAAATTCCGCCCTGGGAAAGATAATGTGGTAGCAGATGCACTTAGCCGCAAATCTTTCTTGAGTGCAATTTCAATGCCAAATAATCCCATACTAGTCAAGGTGGAAGAGGTCTCATCTCATGATCCAGATTATCAGAGAATAATCCCATACTAGTCAAGGTGGAAGAGGTCTCATCCCATACTAGTCAAGGTGGAAGAGGTCTCATCTCATGATCCAGATTATCAGAGAATCATAAAGTTAGTAGAAGAAGGGAGAAATTCAGAGAAAGAGAAGAATCTAATCAAGGGATACTCCACTCATGAAGGAAGCCTCTACTTCAATCACAGGCTATGTATCCCTAAGGATCCTGCTTTAAAGAAACTAATCCTCCGTGAAGCTCATGATAGCCCTGCTTGCTGCTGCTGCAGGACACCCAGGCTATGCAAAAACATTAAATACCTTAAGAAGGAGCTTTCATTGGGCAGGCTTGAAAAATGATGTGCTTCGGTACTTGAAGCAATGTCTCTCATGCCAAAGGATCAAAGCTGAAAGGGTCAAGATGCCTGGAAAACTTCAACCCTTGGATATTCCCCAAATGAAGTGGGAGTGCATTAGTATGGATTTTGTCACAAGTCTCCCCACTGTTCAAGGAGGATATGACTCCATTCTGGTAGTAGTGGACTTACTTACCAAAGTAGCTCACCTTATACCAGCAAAGAAGACCTTCAAAGCTTCTAATGTTGCTCGAATATTCATCAAGGAAGTCCTCAAACTTCATGGTCTCCCAAAAAGGATAGTAAGTGATCGGGATTCTGACTTCACTTCAAAGTTCTGGCAGTCCTTATTTCAAGCCCTAGGAACTCAACTTTGCTTTAGCACGGCTTATCATCCAGAGACCGATGGCTAGACTGAGAGAGTCAATCAAGTAATTGAAGACATTCTCAGAGCATACTGTGGACGGGAACCAAGAAGGTGGATTCAATACCTTCCTCTGGTAGAATTTGCCTACAATGCGTCTTATCCATCAAAGCATAGGAATGTCACCATTCAAAGCACTCTATGGGCAAGAATGCTTGTCTCCTCTAAATTTCTCTGATCCAACCATAAGAGTTGAGGCATCCAGTAAAATGCTCAAAGAAATGGAGGAACAAACCAAGGCAATCCAAAAGGATATTAAAGCTGCCCAAGATCGACAAAAGCATTATGCTGACAACAAGAGGTCTGAAAGGATCTTCAAGGAAGGAGACAGAGTTCTTCTACGAGTGCGACCAAAACGAAGTTCTCTATCACTTGGGAAATATAAGAAGCTCAGCCCTAGGTATTGTGGTCCCTATACAGTTATCAAGTGTCTAGGTAAAAGTGCATATAAACTCCAACTCCCAGCCCATATCAAAGTCCACAATGCAGTCTCGATCATATTCTTGATGATGAACAAGTTGTAATCCCTACTCAAGGAGTCCTTGAATTACAGACCAGTAGCATCATAGATTCTAGGGAAAGGCAACTCTGAAATAGAACTCTCGTAGAACATCTAGTAAAGTGGAAAGATTACCCTAAAGAGGATGCAACTTGGGAAGATGAAGCTACACTCTTAAAGGATTATCCCCAATTCATGACGAGATGAGGACATCTCGATTTCTTTAAGGGGGGAAGGATGTAACATACCCATCTTCGCTAATAAAGAAATGTCCATGTAATAGATAAATTTATGAGTTTTTTATGGTATAAAAATCAATGGTTTTATTATTTGAGTCATTTCTACTTAGAATCTTCAAATTATGAGCCCACATTTGGAATCTGCATGCGATTTTACCCTAATATAGGATTTTACAGCATCCAAAATGGACACCGGATCAAGCTTATACGCAAATTTCAGTCATTTTAGTTAAAAAGCGACGACCTTTAAACCTTAATAAATGCACGACCGGGCGTCCGATTGACGAATGGTCTGAACCCCAACGACCGTGAGAACCTCCCGAAAAAAAAAAATTACCCCCATGGCGGTCCGGCACGCAAATCGAGACGGGCGTCCCAAATTTGGATACCCCACCCCAAAATTTAGGCCGTACACACTTACTAGGGTGCCCGTACCATGGCTGCCCAAGAACCAAAGGACGGCCGCCCACTGTGCGGTCCACACGTACCCCTACGTGGACACCCATGCTGCCCCAGACCAGATAAGGTACCACTCCTTTTCTTGGCAAACCGACACCGTACCTTTCCCCTAGACCCATGCAGGCCACTGATGGTACACCGTCCTTTCGTCCTTGCTTTGCGCAGTGCCCGTATTCGTATCCCACAGCTATATAAACCCTTGGGGTGTTCCATAGGCTACACGCATTTCTGCACAGCGTATGTCCTGTACTTGCTGTAGTACAGCTGCCCCTTGCAGCCACCCCTCTCACACCCCCTCATTTGCCTCTTTTCAGATAAGCCAATTTTCCTCCATCCCCCTCTTGCTAGGAGGCAGTGTCCTTAACTCTTCTCCCCCCCCGTGTGAAGAGACTTATAGCAGTCCTCACAGCCCTCTCCACGTTTTTGCTCTTAAGGACATCTCACAATCCCCCCCATTTGCGTAGACTTTAATAAGGGTTTTTTGCCTTAAGAAAGGGTTCGTGCACCGTAATCTTTTGCTCATACAGTGAGCAAACGATCTCAGAATTGAGATCCGACTAAAGCGTTTCGATCGCGACAGCGAGCTCTACAAGGCGACACCCAAGATGGCCTCTTCTCGGAGACTTCAAAATATTACCTCAAGAGGAGTGCGCAACAACGAGATTAGGGACGATGCTCCCAATGCGACTCCAACCCTCCCTTTTCAAGCTCCTCAAGGAAATGGTGGCGAGGTTAGCTTGGTTATTTTTTTAAAGAAGAGTTTTTCCTTAAATTAGTGTTAATAGATGTGTATCTTTTCCTTTTAAAATAACGACATAAAATTGTATGAAGTTACGAATTATGTGATGCTGTATTCAATAAATTGCATTGAAATTGTTATCTTTAAAGAGTGCAAGTTTTTTTTTTCTGGCTTCAATGCTAACACCATTCCGTGCTTGTGTAGCCGGGCGGCGTCGTTAGCAAAGCCCGGGAATGGCCCAAGGTATCCCTCATACCATTGGGAGAATAAGGATCGTCGATTGAGGCAAGAGATTATGATGCTGCCTAGTTCTGAGGGCCTAGGCTACTGCAGTGAATAAGCCCACCCTAGTGTGCAGACATCCCTTTGAGGGGCGGGAGGATCGAGCGATGGAGCCTGAGAGGGCGACAGGCCGGCTTGAGTCCTCGCCAGCGGCCGACGATGAGGTGTATGGTCCCGTAGGATTTTGCCCATCATGTAGAGGCTGGAAGGCCGAATTCTAGATCATCGGCAGTATAAGAATAAGAGAGCCGGTTTGGCTTGTATGGAATTGATTCATGTATAAACTTTTTATATATTTATCTTGTCTTTGGCATGATTGTATTGTGTAAAAAGGCTGTTTTAACAAACCTTGTGAAAAAGGGCCTTAATTAAGGAACATGTTTATTTATGTCAAACAATGTGGTAGAATTAATTAGAAAATAAATTGACGCGTGAGTAGGGTGGAAAGTGAGAGGATGGAATGCCCCGACGGCACTATCCTATGGTGGACAGGTGGACCCGATTAGTCGGGTAGCTTTCCGACAGATTAAGTGAAAGCCCTACGCTAGATAAATAGGTTCTTGGGCAACTCTATTCTAGAAGACTAGGCCAGCGGGCGGCTGTGCCTTGCATAGATGAGGAAAAAAGCGTTGCCTCTAGAAATCAAGTCTAGTAGTTGCCCAATTTATGATCAATTACCCTATGGGTGATTTGATGTTTAGAAGATCACGCTCCCCCTGCGGGATAGAACTAGGTCTTACCTATGAATCGTATCCTTGAATCTTTACATGGTCAAAGTGTCGATGAATAGGAAATTTTCTCCAAGTTAAGACTTAGTGGACTATCTTACGTGTTTCCCCCATTTTAGAAGGGGAGAACCTTACAAATACAAACGAACGTAGACAGATGTAACAATCTAGGGACATAGATCAATGTAGACAATCCAAAGATATAGATGAATGAAACCGATCATAGACGATCCAGAATCATCCAATTTAGCTCTCCGATTTGTAGACAGTCTATCATTAGACGACCTATACAATATCTCCAATTGCACATGATCCAACATTAGACGATCCAATTTCACTCTTCAGTTATTTGGAGGATAATCCAGCATTAGATAATCCATTATGTCTCAGAGATCCAACATCAGAGCATTCGATTTGTCTCTTCGAACAGATGATCCAGCATCAAATGATCCAATTGGGCTCTCTGAGCAATCCAGCATCACTATCCGATTTAACTCTTTGTAGACAATCTGTTTGGGATCTCCGATCACGAATGATCCAATAAGTTCGGCTCTCAAACCGCAAATGATCCATCATTTTGATGATCTGACGATCTAGCATTCCAACGATCCAACTATTCAACATTCCAACAATCGGACCATTCAACATTCCAATGATCCGACGATCCAACATTCCAACTATCCGACGATCAAGCTCTCAGATCACAAACAATCCAATGTTCCAACGATTTGACGATCTCGTGTTCCAACGATCCGATAGTTTGATTCAAATCTCACATCGTATAATAACGATCCCAGAATGTAGACCATCCAACATTCCAATGATTTGACTAGCTAGTGTTCTAACGATTCTAACATCCTAATATTTTGTTCGAGTTCTTAGGTCTCATACAAGAACATGAGCTTGCAACTAAGAGGAAGGAGAGCTTCCTTTTTCAACATTGACTTATCCTTCACATGAGATTGATAAAAGCTTTAGCATTAGTTCATGTACTTCATTGTAAGAGAACCACATCTCAACACTTGTGTATTACATGTTTTTTTGTCACATTTTAATTTAGTATGATGCAAGGGTAGGCTAGAGAAGAGGTGCCAAGTTAGAGAGTTTACTTGAATCTTCCTTGCCGCCGTAAGTGTGGTAAGTAAGAGGATTAGGTATCTTGAATGAGGAGACATTGAAGAGATGCACGGCATTAAAATACTTCAAGTCATTGGTTACATGATACTTGCCTTACCAATCAATATGGACAAGGAATGATGACAATATCAATTGCAATGCAAAAGAAATGGTTTGCACATCTATGAGCTATGTTTATATGCATGATGCCTTGGAAGCCAATGTTGATGCACATTTTTTGCCAAAGCACACTTAAGGTGATTATGGATGAGAAGGACTATTGAGATCAATGCACTTTTGTGGGTTTAGGTGTCGGTACAAGCTAAGGTGATGGAGAAAATGCATTCATCTCGTATTTTGGACATTTGAGTCTTTTTATGACCTATGATAAGGTAAGAAAGATCTTTTATTCGGAAGGGATGTGGAAGGATATGCATATGTGTCAAAGTGCATACCTTATCAACTCAACAAGGATCCAACACATAAGCCTTGGGGTTTACTTTAGCCCTTGCCTATTCCTCCCTAAGGGAGGGGACTCACATTTCATCATGGGACTTTGTCATACAAAGAAGAGATGGGAGAGCTTGTATGCAATTATTGATAGATTAACAAAGGTGGCACATTTCATCCCTATAAAGGTCAAGTACATATCATCTATGGTTGCAAAGCAATTTGTGGAGTATGTGTTCAAATTGCATGATATGCCGTAGCAAATTATAAGTAATTGAGCTATCAAATTCATGAGCTTATTTTGTAAAACTCTATTTGAGACCATGGGAACCACGCTGATTCCTAGTACCGCTTACCACCCCGAGTCCGATGGTCAAACAAAGAGACCGAATAAGTGGATGAAGACATATTTGAGACACTAGTGCTATGAGACTCAACATGCATGGGATGATTGGTTGGCTCTTGCCAAGTTTTCTTACAATAGTACTCATCATGTGAGTATTGGCATGTCATCATTTGAAGCATTATATGGGTAAAAGATCAATGTACCAATGATGGTCAAGAAAGAGAGTGTTACCCCAAATGCAAAAGAAGAAGCGAAAAAGATGCAAGCATTGCTTCAACAATGCAAGAGTAATATCAAGAGGTCACAAGAAAGGATGAAGCACTACGAAGATAAGAATATGAGGCCATTGGAGTTCCAACAAAGGGGAAGATATAGTTCTCTCAAGGACAACACTAATACCAAGTTGACTCATCGCTTATTATGGTCTATACAAAGTTTTTAGGCGAGTTGGAGAGGTTGTATACCAACTATTGTTTCCACTGACTACTGAGATACATCATGTATTCCACGTGTCACATTTGAAGGGTTATGTTGGACTAGAGGTGCTACCAAATGATGAAGAAGGAAAGTTTGAATATGTGCTAGAGAGAATAGTGGTAAGCGAGAAAGAGTGAGTGCTTCACAACCATACTACTATTGTTTCCACTGACTACTGAGATACATCATGTATTCCACGTGTCACATTTGAAGGGTTATGTTGGACTGGAGGTGCTACCAAATGATGAGGAAGGAAAGTTTGAATATGTGCTAGAGAGAATAGTGGTAAGCGAGAAAGAGTGAGTGCTTCACAACCATACTATAGCTGAGTATTTGACCAAATGCCATGGATTACTTTTGAAGAAGCTTCATGGCAACCCAATTCTACATTGGAAGGATTTGAAGTACTTTTGGATAAATATCATGAGTGATATTGATGCTGAATTTGCTTGCTAGAAATTAATGTTATGAGAGTTTGGAGGCCCCATAAGTAGAAGATTTTAGGTCTCATGCAAGAAATCTTTCATGGAACTTACATATGGATATGGGGAGCCATTTAGGAGTAGATTTGAGAGCATATAATGCAGTTTTTGGAGGTGTGGGAGACATTTTGCTCTCGTGGACAGATTTTGGAGCCATGTACATTAAGCTACTACATGTTATATAGGGCTTACATGGTAATAAAGTTGCGTTCCATGTTGTGGGTTGAATATTCATGGTTTCAAGGTTGAAACCAATGGGAGGGGATGGTTTGTAACTTGATTAATCTTGATTTATATATATTTATATAGGCCAAAGGCCATGTGACATTAATTATGGATGTTGACCTAGGGCTAAGGCCCAAGACAACAAGGGTGGACAATAGTGTAGTGTGTAATGAGGGCTCAAGTATAAAAGGCAACTGCGAGCCTAATGAGATATCATTTAACCAATCAAGATTATACATCTTCTTTCTTCTTGAAAACTTCAATGGTGTCCTTCTCCCATATGAGATTGCACATGTGTGTACTCTATGTTAATGTGCATATTCCTTTTCTTTGCAGAGGGGTTGCCACAAACATATTACATAGGGGCTCAGAGTAGGCCAAAATAAATCCAATCCACATCTCAAGGACGATGACCAAATTTGATGAATCTGGGGATCCCATTCATTACAAGTTTGATCAAATTTACGATGCCATAGGAAGGATTGATGATCCCACCAAGCTCTGTTTATTCAGACTTTTCCTTGAAGGAAAAGCAGGCCAATGGTTTAGGTCTTTAAACCCAATTAAAAAAAGCCAACTACAAGGTCTTGAGACGCAACATGGGATTCTCACCCACCAGTGGAGTATTGCATGGATTTATAACCTCAAGAAAGAGGAGGGTGAAACAAAGTGGGACTACATTGCTAGGACTAAGTATCTCCAAATAAGATGCAACCCCCCCCTCGGGCCGCGAAAGACTAGACAACTTGTCGCTTATGATCGATTTATGATTGATCTCAAGAGTAAGAGAGGCTTCATAACCATCTCTACATGAGATTGGGGGTGGAGAAAGGCATGGTTTTTTTGCAGTGGCAAGTGGAGTTGTGGGAGGAGAGGGCTTTTGCTTCAGGGCCTTGCACAAGAAGGCCAGTCTTACATGCACTCCCCCACAGCAACACACATGATCTCCATTCTTATGAAGTAGTACATTTGCACATAGAATGTCAGTAATCTTTGGGTGTCTCTCAGATAGACATCTTTTGCACTCAGAGGGGGGCTTGGTGTAGGACATTAATATGAAGTGGGGATTGTTGGCAAGCTATTCTCTCCAACAATAGAGGGAATCCTAAATAGTAAGTTGTATTGTAAATCACATACTCTAAATCTGATGGTAGAAAGTATGTAAGTGTGCTTGCACTGTTGATTTCTGTAAATCCAGCTTCTATAATTCGATTGGTTGCCTGAAGCATGTTTGGATATTAAATGAGAGAATATTTGAAGTATCAAAATGGTTGTTGTTGTTGTTGTGTGTGTGTGTGGAGTAAATAGGGTCGTTAAGGAGGCTGAATGCTGACAACCTAGCGCCTGTATTTTGTTGCAGGTGGGATTGGAAGATATGCAGGGGTGGCTCCAGTCGTGAAGTATGCGCATGCCAATCTCAATGGCAGGGAGCCCAATAACGTGACGCCCCGTCACTTTTCAGTTTACAGATTTATGTGGAAATATGGAACAGCTAATTTGGCATTAATATGGGTAGTCTGTTTCTTTTTTGGGCGCTCACTAGTGCCCAAAATGTATAACGCCACTGTCCCGTCATTTTATTGGCTCCGTTACCCTACAGGAGGGTCTAGCTCATTGTCCGTGTAATCATGAGGGTTAAATCCTACTTAGCTTGTATCCGCCCCATGTCCGGCCTCCCAAGAGCGTAGGTACTTTGCGTTGAGGAAGAAGGGCCATTTAGTGTGTAAACATAGTTTGTAAAACCCAAAGGGCTTAGTGTGATAGCACAGCAGAGCGGGGTAAACATGCCTCCAACGGAGGTACCCAGCCATGAGGCTATCGATGAGATGCACGGCCTCACCATCTCCCGTATGCTTGCGGAACCCAGCGCAGAGGCAATCCGGGTTAGTTTTTTAAATACTCTGCATGCGTGCATGTGTGTGTGAGAGAGAGAGAGAGAGAGAGAGAGAGAGAGAGAGAGATTTGCTGAAGGCCAACGTGGCCAAATCTGTGCAATAGGAGATGCAATGAAATCCCCTAGAGTTATCCATATATAATGGAAAATGAAATGTGAGTTTTGAGTTAGTGATTCCGGCTGAATTACTCTCTTGCAATGGTTGCAAGTTCACATTGTATATAGACCTTGGATTTGCAGAGGCAGGTTAGAACCTCGTCCTTTGTGAGGGGCTATGTTCATGCATCCATGGAGCATGTCCAAGGTAACCCTGCAGGCTCCCTGTGGTCTCGTCTCGGTACTGGATGAGGTTCCATAAACCCTGGGCCTATGAGATGCTGTGGATCTCTGAGATGCCCTAAGACAAATCCATGGTTGTCTAGATGTAGCTAACCGTCTGGAGGTTGTAATGAGAACTCCTTAGGGTGGGGGTCTCTCAAGGCATCTTTCATGAACATCGCCACACACATTTGTAGGCAATTGGGCTACTCATGATAATTCACATAATGACATATCACATACGTATATATATTTGGGGGTTTTTCAAGCAACATTGATCACACACAATGATTTTTCTTTGATCACACACAATGATTTTTCTTCTGACATATCACTAACCCATTAGCAAATCACAACAAGAGGCTACTCTGATGCTTCACAATTGCTTGAATCATGGAGCATTGGCCTTATCCACACTTAGGGTTTGGAATATCCTGGACCATATCTTTGCCTTTTTGGAAGGCCGTGTTATTGCCAAAGGCCGTGGGGAGGCCCTGGCAGTTGGCAGTCCTAGTGGATTTGGAGAAGGTGAGGGTTGGTTAAACCTTCCAGATGTGCATGGTGGGGCTTTGCCTACCTTTGAGGAGGTGCTATTTTTAGAGGTTTTTAATCGGTATAGACTCTAGAGTTGCACAAAAAATCCAAAACATTTGAAAAGCAAAGGTCTTGAACTGAATCTTGAATGTATTGATCTTGGAGCGGGAGGTCCCTCTTACGCCTCTACCGAACGACTACAACTCTTTAAATCTGGCAAGGACTTGCAAGAGCTGGCCATTGAAGGCTGTACTTCCCCTCCTCTCTCTCTCTCTCTCTCTCTCTCTCTCTCTCGTTTTCAGATATCTACTCCTTAAACAAATGACCTTCTCTCCTCTCACATGTGTCAGTAGGTGTGCATAATATTTTATAAGAGCTGAGAGGTAGGGTTCATTAGGTGTAGATGGAAGGAGGTTTGTGAGAAACCTTAGTAAAAGTTTAGAAATCTCAAATGGTAGAGTTTAGAAACTTAAAAGGAGAAGTGTTTTTCTTACTCTCTAGAGTGTCCTCTAGTGCGCTAAGAAGCCCTGAGTGTAGAAATGTTTGATTTAAATATGGGTTGAAGGCCCATTTATAGCAAATACCGTGGTCTAGTTGGCCAGCCTTTTGCAAGCCCTAAAAACATGTCATAAAAATTATTTAGCGCTATTCTTGTAAAAAAAGCCACGAAATTATGGCTTTTAGAGACTTTTGTAAAAAATTCATCTCGCTTTAAGTATAATATTTCAAAGAAATATCTACTAGGGAAATTCTCTCAACACAAGGTTATCAAATGCTAAAAGAGTATTAAAAACATAGTCTTTCATGGTAATCATTAGATATTTTTCGTGAAAAAGTTCTAGTTTGAAGATGTTTTTAAAATTTTTTTAAGCACACTAGAAATGCAATATAAAAATTCTTATGAGTTCAGACCATTGGCATGTACCTTCTACAAACTAAAGACACTTTTTATTCAGTCTCCTTGAAGATAAGGCTATTACAATCATTTTATGCTATTTTTAGTAATTTTAAAAACTATAAATTTTCCTAATACATGATTTTTTCCAAAACTTTTAGCATAGGTAGATGCATGTTAATCAAGTTGTTTCATGGGATTTTGAGTTGATTCATTTAAAAAAAAATTAATAAATTAGTCTTAAGCCACTTTTGTGGCTCAATTACAAGACTATTGTTAACGTGTTCACATTGTTGTAAAAAGCTATCCAATCCTTGGCTCCATGGGGAGGTTGGTGTGCAAATGCCAAGGCTACCCAAAATTGGTCTAGAATCGCCTTGAGGAGCCTTGAATGTGCTTGGCTACGGGCTGTCCACATTAGCCTTGGTTGTTGTCCACCTTGTAGTTATAGGTGGGTCATATTCTCCTCCACTAAAACTAAAACTACAGCTGCCCCGCAGGCTGCCAATGAGGTGATAGTCCAAAAGGTGAAGGCGTGTAACATGCGGAAGCTTACAAACAGGATTATACTTTGATAATGAATATTCAGCACCTTGGTTGCACAATGTAGCGGAGATAAGAGTACAAGAGAAAGAAAGAAAGAAAGAAAGAAAGAAAGAAAGAAAGATATATTAACGTTTATAAGAGACCAAAGTGGCCTATGAGACCAAAGTACCAGTACTTTTCTGAATTTCTTTCTTTGAATATTCACTTAACTGATTTTTAAATTAGTTAAGAATTCCAATGAGGAATAAATTAATCATTTATCTGAATATTTCGATCTCGATAGATTTCCTGAAATTTTTTTTTTACAATCCTTAATTTCTCTCTTAGATTATTTAATTATTCATTTATCAAATACTCATAGAATTTAAACACAGAATTTAAGAGAATTCTATTGGGTTTGCATAGACTTCAATGGTATATTCACATGACTAATGCACTTGTGCCATATGTCAATTTGCAATGATACCTATTCCATGCGTAAACATGGTTGCATTTACCTTATGCATGTTCACATGCAAAGTAGACATCCTGCCATTTTTGTTACCCATTGAAACCAAGCGACATTGATATTTATAGTCTTCCACAAAACATGCTTTAGGATTAAACCTTACTTGCATATCTTGCTCAACCATGTGTCTAGCAGAAACCACGTTCTTTGTGATATTTGGAACATGAAGTACATTTACCAAGTACTTCATTTTGCCATTCTCCATAGACAATGACACTTTACCAATAGGCGCAATGGGATGCACAATATCATCACTTGTTTCTAAATAACTTGGTACCTTATCTAAAGCATACCGTTATTAGAAGGTGTTATGGCTCATCCTAACCCTTCTTGAAACACATCCAAAAAGAGCTTACCTGGTGAACCGTAACTGTCATGAGGATCTTTCCAATGGCCGAGCTTGTAACCCTTGAGGTCTCCAAGCTCTACAACTCCTTGAGAAGCAATTCCACCGCGTCTCCCACGAGCGTTGTCACATCGCCGCGTTGCACTACGGATCCTCGTCCCTCCTCTCACCTCACTTCACTCACACATACTCACTAGCATGCATCAGGGAGAGAGATTAGCAAGAGCAAGACTCAATTGCACAATGGGAGAGTATGTTATATTATGAGAGAAATAGTCAAGTTTGACAGACACAAGACACCCAGTTTGCTTCAACCCTTACCCATTCCACAGGAACCATGGGAAAGCATTGCTATGGATTTCATTATGGATCTGCCAAAATCGGCACATGGAAATGATGCTATATGGACTATTATAGATCGTTTTAGCAAACAGGCACACTTCATTCCTGTGAGGAAAACAATCAAGCCAGAGCACATGGCAAAGTTGTTCTTAGCTCAGATTTTCAAACATCATGGCATGCCTAAGTCTATTGTGGGGGATAGAGATCCTTGGACTACCAGTTTATTTTGGCGGACATTGTTTGATAATATGGGCACAAAGTTGAGTTTTTCATCAGCCTATCATCCTCAGACGGATGGTCAGAGTGAAATAGCAAATTCAGTTGTGCTTGACTTGCTCAAATGTTATGTATCTGAGCAGAGAAGTCAGATTGGAAAAAGTATTTGCCATTGGTTGAATTTGCATACAATAACACAGTGCATTCTTCAACTAATAAGGCTCTATTTGAGATAGTCTATGGCAAGGTGGTGCTTTCACCTATCTTACGAACAAAAGATGAAATCTTTGCAGCAGATGAGTATGTCCGTGATTTGGATACTGCGTTTGCACAGGTTTGGACAGCCATAGAAAGATCTCAAGCTAAGCAAAAAAAAGCAGCTGACAAACATAGGCGAGAGGTGGTTTTCAAGGAAGGTGATTGGGTATTACTAAAGTTTGAGAAAGCACGTCTTCGGAAGCGGCCAGGTAAGGAAGGCCGATTTTCTAAGCTTTCAAACAGGTATTCTGGGCCATTCCAAATTTTGCAGAAAATAAATGAAGTGGCATATAGATTGGTATTGCCCGATCACTGGAAAATCCACAATGCCTTTTATGTCAGTTTGTTAAGGCCTTATGTGGGACCACCTCCTATGGAACCAGTTTTGGAAGATCCACCTGAAGTGGATGAACTTGAGGAGGTATTGCAACTTGAGCAGATAGTTTTTCATAAAGAGCGCAAGCATGTAGGTGGCAAGCTAGTGCGCAGGTATCTTGTGAAGTTTAAAAACTATTTGGCTATGGATGCAAAATGGATGGACGAGGATTATTTTGCGGATTATCCTGAACTTCTGAAGGCCTACTTGGAAGCTTTTCAGTTGCGGTGAACTGCTTAGAAGTAGGGGGGAATGTCACAAAATTCCTTACAACTTCTATTTTTCTACTGTTCATGTGTGGCATGTGGAGCCTGACATGACATACATGTATGGTTGGTGTAGCTTGACATGGTGTGTCTGTGTGGCATATGGAGCCTGACATGACAGTACAAGTATAGCTGGTGTAGCGTGACATGATAGTACATGTGTGGCTTGTGGGGCCTGACATGGTGTACATCTATGGCCATGGAGCTTGACATGATGAAAGTCTCTGGGTGAAACCGGCCTCTGGTAGAAACCAAAGTGCGGTAGACTAGCAGTCACCCGTCCACTTGTAGTCTAGATATGAAAACAAAATAGATTGGAGCTAGAGTGCCCCAAATCTGAAAATAGAACGACACCTGTTGGCCCCAAAGCTTGGCACCCCTTGCGGTATTTCTTTATTCAATTTCAAAAATGTGAGGCTGAGTACAACAAAATCAGCCAAGAGAGTACACCTGTATGTCCAATCTGACAGCCCACAATACCTCTTAGCACAGAGGATTCACACACAGATCTGTGTCTCAAAACAACACTCTGTGCCTCCCTCTGATCAGCCAAGATCTTTTAGCAGGGCAGCCATGAGCATACATCTGGCATATCTCATGCACATGATTCAACATCCCAGCACAAACATACATTCACTGTTCAATCTCTGTCTCCACCCTTTTCAATCTGCCATACCCCTCCTCTCACAAGGGGCCAGATAGCTCAAATCTGCAAACAGACATAAGCCAATGGAAAGAGAGAGAGATGAACAAATTCAGAGCTTACCAAAATCAGCTCGTGGATCTGCACCGGAAGAAGTGATTGTACCAGTCTGTACTTGCACACTTGTTTCAACAACTTTGCTTCACACGTGTGGGTGTACCTGCCTGTACCTTCCTCTCTTGCATCCACTTCAGTGCTGTATCTGCAGCTCTCTGATGCTGCGCCGACTGTTCCAAGAAAAACTCCGCCTGTACCAAGAAGAGCGTCGCCTGCAGCTGTACGGCTCTGTCTGTACCAGAAAAAGCGCCACCTGCACAGCTGTACTAGTGCGCCTGCTCCTGTTGTACCCGACTGTACTTGATGGTATAGTTTTGTACCTGCAGCACAACCACCTGTCAGCAGTCGTACAGGTAACTGTACCTGCTGTCCGTACAGTTTCCAAAAGTGGAGTTGCCCCTTCTCCAAACTTGTCCTAGGGCCCCAACTTTAATAATTATTAAAGTTCCCTAGGGGCCACTAAGGCCTAGGGGCAACCATACATATAACATTAAAAATATTAATGTTCTAGTTCCCCCCTTCACACCTAGGGATGTCCACACATCATTATCTCTGTCCGGGCACCCCACATGTGAATCCTTTAATATTTTGACTCAGCAACCACCATGCCCACACTTGTGCTGTTCCATTTTCACAGGGCCATGACATACCCCCCTCTTGAAAAATGGCAAGCGTCCTCGATTGCATTCTGGTGATACAGCAAAATATCGAAAGTGAAATATACAATATGGCAAGATCAGCGTCCCAATCTCTCTATGCCAAGCACATGTAACATCATTCACTGCAAACCAATGGCGTAGTAGTAGTCCAAGTTGTATACCACTGTGAACCATACACAACCACAATATCCCATGTGACTAGTACACATATATCATAGAAGTCCCATAAACAGATGTACTGTCAGCCATCAGTACCTTCGGGTGAGATAAAAACTGCACCAAGCGACCTCTAGATGTCATCTGACCCTGTCTGTATCAAGGGAGTGGAGGTGCTACCCCCCTCTTGAGCATCAGGTAATGCTCCAGACCCATGCTCTGCTGAACCTGAATGAGCCACAACAAGAGTCGGCTCTAACTCAAAGGCATCGAGATAAAGCTGCAAAACCTGAGGTGAATCTGTTAAGTCACCTTCCTCCATCCACTTTGCATCCATCGGTGAATAGTTCTTGAACTTCGCAAGATAGCGTCGGGAAACTTTACCTCGTACCTTTCTTTCCTTATGTGCCAGTATCTGCTCTGGAATAAGAACCTCATCAAGTTCTTCAACTTCCGGCTGAGCCTCATCTGATACATCCTCAGGCACATCCCCACGGAAAGGTCTAAGGAGACTCACGTGAAAAGCATTGTGAATCCTCCAGTGATCTGGTAGCTTCAAACGATAGGCTACCTCACCAATCTTTTCCAATACCTGAAAAGGCCCATAATAACGCATGCTCAACTTAGGGAATAAGCGCTCTTTACCCTTCATCTTCTTGAGTCTAGCCTTTTCAAAGCGCAAAAGAACCCAATCATCCAATGCAAACTCTAAAACACGTCTGTGACGGTCTGCGGCTTTCTTTTACTTCTGCTGAGTTTTCTGGAGTGCCAACTTAACTCTCCGATAAGCTTCATCCATATTTTCCACATACTGATCAGCCTCAAAGATCTTATCCTTTGTATGCAAAATGGGTGGTACCTTCTTCCCTCCTTCCACAATCTCAAAAGGCGCCTTGCCCGCACATAACACTTGAGAAGATCCAACAGTGTAGAGTTAGCCTCTTCTGACTGACCATCTGTTTGTGGATGAAATGACGATGAAAACTTGAGAGTTGTACCCATGTTGTCAAATAACCCTCTCCAAAACAAACTCGTCATCCGTGGATCACGGTCACTAATGATAGACGTAGGCAAGCCATGATACTTGAAGATGTTCGCCATGAACAACTTCACCATATGATCCACTTTGATCGTCTTACGCACTGGAATGAAATGAGCCTGCTTACTGAACCTGCATATGATAGTCCAAATGCCATCATTGCCCGTTTGTGTCCGTGGAAGATCAAATATAAAATCCATGGCAATGCTCTCCCAAGGTCTATCTGGAATAGGTAAAGGCTGTAATAACCCTGGTGTCTTCTGACGGTCAAACTTTACCTTCTGACATACGATGCATTGCCTCACAAAGGCATCAACATCTCTTCTCAGGGTTGGCCAATAAAAGAAAGTCTCCACTGCTTTTACGGTGGTGTCAATACCTCGATGACTTGCATACGGTGGAGCATGACTTTCAATCATAACCTTGAGTCGCAATGGCCTGGTAACACACAGTCTGCCATGCATCAATAAAAACCCATCTCTCAGAGTATAGTGCTCATGCCGCTGACCCTCAGACATCTGATCATACACCCTGCCAAAGTCCTCATCATGGGCATACTGCTCTTTCATTTCATCAAGCTCATGATGATAAGCAAGTGAAACTGTAGAGACCTGTGGCTTGCGTGACAAAGCATCTGCCACTACATTCTTTTTGCCTTCCACATGCACAATCTGAAAGTGAAACATAGACAAAAAGTTTGCCCATCGCATATGCTTCTCTGAAAGCTTAGTCTGTCACGTGCATCCCGCACTTGGATGCCACGTAGACATTTCTGTACAGTAGGTGCAGGACCTGGGATGGTGAACTGGTCCCATGTGAGCCCAGTCCGGGACGAGTCAGCCAGGGATCCATCTCAGTCGTCCGAGGTCAGGTGTGCATCGTCCTGCACATGAGTCCAAGGTCAGGTGTGCATTGTCCTGCACATGAAGCAGTGCCAGTCCGCGCTGTGAGTCTCCCTCTGGAATGATGTCAGATGTGCTGTGTATCTGGTTTGCAACTGGATGCCAGGCCTCTGTAGGCATGTAGTTTGCATGTAGAGATGGGGCCAGCCCATAGGGCTACCCCAGTGCAAGGATTTGCAGCTTGCATACTTAGTCTGGGCATGGGGGAGGTGTAGAACCACCCCCAAGGGGCCAGGAGGGCCCAAGCCTTGCCCACCAGCCAAGGCAAGGGCTGGGAGGGGCTGTCGGCCAGATGTACTACTGCTGGACAGGCAGTCGTCTGGGTCCAAAGCCCTAAACAGCAGGCGGCCAGGTGTAGGGAACTGTCCCACACCTCTGCGCAGCATGCCCAGCAGCCAGGGTGCTGCCCAGAAGCATGCGCAGGCTGGACAGGGTCTAATATAGTGTGAAAACAGCATTATTTAAAGTGTGTGAGTATTTTATTAAAATACTCAGTCGTGGGCTGTCTTGAAGCCAGCCGACTGCATGAAGGGAGGGGTATAAAAGCCCAGCCAAGATCTCATTCATCCCATCTCATAATTCACCAAGTGCTCCAAGCAACCAAGGGCCAGGACAGCCAAGAACATTGCTAAAGCTAAGGGGTGAAGGACTGAAGGTCAAGGGCAGATTTTCCAGCCAAGAAAAGGTCAAGTACTTTGTATTTGTTTCAAATTTACATCATTCTAATAAAGCAAATACACCATCCGTGGTGGGGGCCCTACAGAGGGTAATTGGGACCCAATACTGTGTCCTTCTCCATCTCCCCCTTCTCTCTCTATTTTTCTGCACATCGTCTTTCAGTTTTGTGCGTTAATTCCGTCGCGAAAAGAGTGCTGTTTTCTGAGTTTTGAAGTACCGATCCTTCTCCGAAGCTTCCGCATATTACAGTGGTATCAGAGCCTACTTCAAGGACAAAGATTTAGCAAAGAAAACCAGAAAATTTTTTCGCTCGTGTGGTTGGTTTTTAGACGCCGGTGGACTACCCTTTTCGGAGTGACTCCTGTCCCTCGAAGGACGGTTGGTTTTTAGCCTCCGGAAGCCTCCGGAAGTCTCCCACACAGATAGTGGATGGTCAGATTGCGTTCCGGAAAGGAATTGCATATTCCCGCTATGGCGAGCTTTGGCGACGAGAGAGAACCAGAACCATGGGACCAGAGTGCACCAGGCAGCCCAGCTAGGGCACCCGGCTTGAGTGTACAAGACATGTTCCAGCAGATGATGCGAGCAATCGCAGACCAGACAACCAAGTTGGATGAGCAGAAGGCGCGGATTTTGGCTCTGGAGGAGCGTTCTCGCTCTCCAGCATCGCGTTTTCCATCTCCTCCTCCCTCTCCTTCCGTACCTCAGATACCAGATCCTCGTCACAGGGACCCTCTCGAGGGGTCACAGCTGCAGCCAAGCTCCTTGCTTGAGATGCAGATGCGTGCATTGGAGATTCGACAACGAGAAGACGAAGCCATGCGACGAGTGGAACACGAGCGTTACCTCCGAGCTTTGGACGCCAGATTGACACCGGCGGCGCCCTCGAATCATTTTCCCGAGAAAATGAATTTCAGTAAGTATAATGGTAAACTCGATCCCACTACTCTGTATTCATGGTTACATCAATTTGAAGCTTACTTTGCCGCAGTTAGGAAATCAGATATTGACAAAGTGATCTTAGCCAGTTGGTATTTGGAAGGTGAGGCCATTCCTTGGTGGACTCAGTGGGCTCATGCCCACACCAGATCAGGTATGGCAGCTTATGGGTGGGACGAGTTCGTCCGTGACCTTAAGCAGCGGTTTTTACCGCCCCACTACCTTGAGCGACTCGAAGACGAGTTCAGGGGTGCGCGTCAGAATGTGCAACCAGTCCTTCAGTTTGCCAATTTCGACCTTGTGTCTACAATTAGGCTTATCTGATGCGGACAAGAAAGGGCAGTTTTTGTATGGCCTGGACACGCAAATCCAATGGGAGGTGCGTATGTTTAGGCCAGCCACCTTTGAGGACGCACTCTCGCTTGCGCAGAGTGCAGAAATGAAACACAATGGTGGCAAGCCCAAGACTTCCCAGCCGGCTTCTCCCAAGGCTAACGCCTCGGGGGGCAAAAGCCAGAACCAGACGGGGTCTTCCCCAGGACAGAGCCCGGGAGCCTTTGGCTCCAAGAACTCGAACAATGCGTCTAAGCTTACTCCAGACCAGAAAGCGGAGGCAGGCAAGACAGTGGCAAGTTGAGTGCTGAGGAGCTTGCTCAGTACAGGAAGGAGGGTAGATGTTACTTTTGTCACACAAAAGGACATACTTCTCGGGATTGCCCGAAGAAGCCTCCAAAGGCCGCCGCCGCCTCCACAGCTTCCGTGGTGAGCACAGCTCCCACTCAGACCCCAGTGGCTACCCCTAGTTCTTCAACCCCCGGTGCTTCAGTTGGAGCAATTATTAGCCGGGAGCTCGAAGATAAGCAGAAGGGCGCCCATGACCAGGAGTATGAGCGCAACGAATTGCTCAAGTCCTTTAGCTACATAGGTGGCCAGAGAGTCGTTGTCTTGCTTGACAGCGGCAGTACGGAGGATGTGATCACGGAAGAGGCCGCTAGGCGTGCCCGTTTCGAGCTAACTCCGGTGGACAAACAAGTTGAGGGTTTTAGCACAGGTATGACAACGAGCGTCAAGTATGAAGCTCTAGGTGCTAAATTAGTGATTCAGGGCATAGAGTTTGTGCGTGACTTTATGGTTGCCCCTCTTGTAGGAGCAGACATAATTTTGGGTATCCAGTGGTTTCACAAGTTTCTTCCTGATGTCAAGTGGGACAAGCACACATTCCAGATCGATCGGAATGTGTCAAACACCCCGGTGACCATTAAGTGTGAGCTAGGTATTCCAAACTTTCCGCTCATAAGCCACTTGCAGGCTAAGCGAGCAGTCAGGAAAGGCGCACAGTGTGCGATGATTTACATCCAGACAGCCCAGACGGTGGCCAGTGCTTCCGAGAAGTACTCGGTTCTCCATGAAAAGTTCCAGAAGATTTTTCTTCGGGACAGTCTCCCTCCCCAGCTTCCCCCGTCCAGACCGGAGGATCACAAGATTGACCTCCTCCCTGGCTCGGAACCCCCGAGCAAGTTTCCGTATCGCCTTTCTAAGGCAATGGAATCGGAGTTGGACCGCCAACTCCAAGAATTGTTGTAAGCTAGCTTCATCCGCCCCAGCGTGTCGCCATTTGCAGCACCGATCTTATTTGTCAAGAAGAAAGATGGGTCTTCTCGGTTGTGTGTCGATTATCGTGCACTCAACAAGCTGACTATCAAGAGCAGATTCCCGATGCCTCGAATTGACTATATTCTCGAGAGGCTGAATGGAGCTAAGGTGTCCTCTAAATTGGATTTAAAGAGTGGGTACCACCAGGTTCGGATTGTTGAGGGGGACATCCCCAAGACAGCTTTCCGTACAGAATGGGCCCACTATGAATTTGTGGTCATGCCATTTGGTTTGACGAACGCCCCAGCTACATTTAACCGCATGATGATGCGTATTTTCCGGGAGTTGATTGGAGTGTGTGTGTTCATATTTTTGGACGACATACTCATATTTTCAGCTACAGTTGAGCAGCATGACATTGATGTGGAGAAAGTCCTTAATTTGCTGGAAAGCAACGAGCTCTATATCAATGAAAAGAAGTCAGAATTTTATCTATTCCAGGTACATTACTTGGGATATATAATCAGTGCCGAAGGCATTCGACTTGATCCGGCTAAAGTGGCCGAGATTGTTAGCTGGGAAGTACCTCAGACTGCTTATGACATTAGATCATTTGTGGGTATATGCCAGGCATATTCCACCCACATTGACAAGTTTTCCGATCTCTCGGCAGACCTCACCGATCTGCTAAAGGGAGTGAAAACAAGGAGGCAAAAGATTCGAATGACTCCACGAGCGTTGGAGGCATTCGAGAACCTCAAGGTGGCTTTTTCAGAAGCGCCTTGTTTAGCCCTTGCCTCATGGGACGAACCATTTCAGGTGATCACCGATGCGAGTAACATCGCAATTGGAGGTGTATTACAACAGAATGGTCATCCAGTAGCTTACATGTCTCGTAAGTTACTGCCCGCCGAAAAGAACTACTCAGTCTATGATCGTGAACTTCTAGCAGTAATACAGGCCTTGAAACATTGGAAACATTTCCTGTATGGTCGTGACTTCGAGGTTCGTACTGACCATCAGGCATTGCGCTGGATTCAGACGATGCCAAGTGCACAGTGGAGTGATCGACAGCACCGCTGGAGTCAGATATTCCAGCAGTTTGGTGGCATGATTGAGTACCTTCCAGGAAATGCGATTCAGACCACTCGACTTGACCTTGTTGGTACTGGACTAGAAAACATGAAGCACACGTACGCGGATTCCGAGGAATTCGGTACTCAGTGGGAACAGGCATTGGATGCCACAGGACCATGCCATTTTCTGATACGCGATGGTTGGCTTTACTACAAAGGCCGATTGTGTGTCATGAAATCATTCCGGGCAGCTCTTCTCCATGATGCCCATGACGCCATTACAGGTGGTCATAGGGGCATGAATTCGACTCTGGAGAAGTTAGAACGGCAATACTATTGGCCAAAGATGAGGCGTGATGTGTTTACATATGTACAACGCTGTGACATTTGTCAAAAGGTGAAAGCTTCTCGTGGAAAGAAGATAGGGTTGTTACAGCCTTTGCCAATTCCTGAGGGTCCTTTCCAAGACATTTCGATGGACTTTGTCACAAATCTGCCTCCCAGTCCGAGTAAGCGTAATACACAGTGTTTGACTATTGTTGACAGGTTCAGCAAATTTGTGATGCTTATTCCTTGCAGTGCCAATGTGACCGCCGAGGATGTTGCCCAGCTATTCATTCGGCATTGGTATCCGATTGGTGGGATTCCTAGGACCATAGTGTCAGACCGAGATGCCAAGTTTACCAGTCATTTTTGTTTGATAATTTTGGTACTAAGTTGAATTTTTCCAGTGCATTCCACCCACAGACAGATGGCCAGACAGAGATATACAACCAGTTGGCCTTTGATGTGCTGAAGTGTTATGTCCACGATCAGCAAGGTAAGTGGGAATCGTTTTTGCCTTTAGTTCAAGCTGTTTTAAATGATTCTTTTTCTTCAGCTATTGGCAGGACTCCATATGAGGCAGCGTTTGGAAGGCCTTTCCAGTCGTTGTTAACCAGGACGTCGTCTTCAGTACCGGAGGCGAACAGAGTGACGGAGTCTTACCAGGAGATTCTAGAGTCCGTTAAAGACAGATTGGCTAAAGCACAAGAGGCCTACACTCGACAGGCCAATAAAGACCGAAGGGACATGAAGTTTTCGGAAGGAGATTGGGTATATCTTCGGATTATGAAGCAAAGATTAAAGCAGGTGGGCAAGCGATGCCCAAAGTTGTCTTTCAGGAGCTTCGGACCATTCTCCATCCGGAAAAAGATTAATGAGGTGTCTATGCAGTTAAAGCTACCTCCGAGTTGGACTATGCACGATGTATTTCATGTCAGTTGGTTGAAGCCATATGCAGGTCCACCCCCTTCAGAGGTCAAAGACGAAGCGGAACCAGACATCATTGATGAAGCAGAAGTAATGGTTCCAGAACAGATCCTTCTGCACCGTTTCACGCATGGCTCAGGCCGAAGACTACGACAGTTCCTCACGAAGTTTCAGGACCGAGGAACTCATGAAGCGGTATGGCTCGACAAAGAATTTTTCGACGACTATCCGGCATTATTGACGGATTATTTGGAGGCTATGCAGCTTCCGTCAAGTTAAGCAGAAGGGGATGTCACGTGCATCCCGCACTTGGATGCCACGTAGACATTTTTGTACAGTAGGTGCAGGACCTGGGATGGTGAACTGGTCCCATGTGAGCCCAGTCCGGGACGAGTCAGCCAGGGATCCATCTCAGTCGTCCGAGGTCAGGTGTGCATCGTCCTGCACATGAGTCCAAGGTCAGGTGTGCATTGTCCTACACATGAAGCAGTGCCAGTCCGCGCTGTGAGTCTCCCTCTGGAATGATGTCAGATGTGCTGTGTA
Source organism: Cibotium barometz (assembly GCF_041138505.1). Lineage (NCBI taxonomy): Eukaryota > Viridiplantae > Streptophyta > Polypodiopsida > Cyatheales > Cibotiaceae > Cibotium > Cibotium barometz. The sequence continues at coordinate 44,470,118 of NC_141049.1, forward strand.
TCTGGTTTGCAACTGGATGCCAGGCCTCTGTAGGCATGTAGTTTGCATGTAGAGATGGGGCCAGCCCATAGGGCTACCCCAGTGCAAGGATTTGCAGCTTGCATACTTAGTCTGGGCATGGGGGAGGTGTAGAACCACCCCCAAGGGGCCAGGAGGGCCCAAGCCTTGCCCACCAGCCAAGGCAAGGGCTGGGAGGGGCTGTCGGCCAGATGTACTACTGCTGGACAGGCAGTCGTCTGGGTTCAAAGCCCTAAACAGCAGGCGGCCAGGTGTAGGGAACTGTCCCACACCTCTGCGCAGCATGCCCAGCAGCCAGGGTGCTGCCCAGAAGCATGCGCAGGCTGGACAGGGTCTAATATAGTGTGAAAACAGCATTATTTAAAGTGTGTGAGTATTTTATTAAAATACTCAGTCGTGGGCTGTCCTGAAGCCAGCCGACTGCATGAAGGGAGGGGTATAAAAGCCCAGCCAAGATCTCATTCATCCCATCTCATAATTCACCAAGTGCTCCAAGCAACCAAGGGCCAGGACAGCCAAGAACATTGCTAAAGCTAAGGGGTGAAGGACTGAAGGTCAAGGGCAGGTTTTCCAGCCAAGAAAAGGTCAAGTACTTTGTATTTGTTTCAGATTTACATCATTCTAATAAAGCAAATACACCATCCGTGGTGGGGGCCCTACAGAGGGTAATTGGGACCCAATACTGTGTCCTTCTCCATCTCCCCCTTCTCTCTCTATTTTTCTGCACATCGTCTTTCAGTTTTGTGCGTTAATTCCGTCGCGAAAAGAGTGCTGTTTTCTGAGTTTTGAAGTACCGATCCTTCTCCGAAGCTTCCGCATATTACATAGTCTGCGTGAGGAAATAACGCAAAGTCTGATGATCTGTTTGTACAGTGAAATCAGCCCCAAGCAAGTAGTGTTTCCATGTAGAAAGAGTGTGAATTACAGCCAACATCTCTTTCTCATAAACCTGTAAATGCTTCTCGGCATCTTGCAATATTCTACTCTCATAGGCGATCACATGTCCCTCTTGCATTAGAACTGCACCAATGCTACTTCCGCATGCATCACACTGGACAACAAAAGCCTTTCGGAGGTCCGGTAACACCAATACTGGATCCGAAGTAAGCTTTTCTTTGAGCTTTTTGAATGCTGTAATTTCCCGATCAGCCCATCTAAACGGAGTTGCCTTCTTTGTCAAGGCGAAGCAATTTCAGCAAAGTACCGTATGTACCGCCTGTAATAGGAGCACAATCCTAGAAAGCTGCGTACATCATGCACGGTCCTCAAATCTAGCCAATTAAGAATTGCTTCCACCTTTGCCGGATCCATACGGACTCCATGCTTAGACACAATATGCCCCAAGAAATGTATCTCTTGCAAAAAGAACTCACTCTTTTTGCCATTAACAACCAGCCTATGGTTCCTGAGTTCTGCAAACACAATGGCCAAATGCCTTCTATGCTCTTCCGTTTGTGAATGCACAATCATATCATCAAAGAAAGTATCCACAAACGCTCTATGAGGCCTGAAAATCCTGTCCATCATTCTGTTAAATGTGGCAGGCGCATTTGTCAAACCAAAGGACATAACCAAGAATTCATACAACCCAAACGTGGTTCGGAATGCTGTCTTATGCACATCCTCGGGTCTAATACGTATCTGATGATACCCGCTTTTTAAGTCAATACGACTAAAGACTGTGGAGCCCTGTAAGCGGTCCAAAATGTCATCGATCCTCGGTATGGGAAATCGATTCTTGATGGTATTCTTGTTCAGCGCCCTGTAATCAATACACATGCGCCAAGAACCATCCTTCTTTTGCACCAAGAGTACAGGTGAGCAAAAGGGTGATGAGCTAGGCTGTATCAACCCTTTATTCAAAAGCTCCTGCACCTGACTCATAATCTCTTCCTGTTGGGCTGCACTAACACAGTACGGCGGTCTATTCGGTGGAGTACTACCAGGAATTAGATCAATGGCATGATCTTCTGGCCTCTCAGGAGGAAGTTCTCCTGGCAATGACTCGGAAAAACAATCTTGGAACCCACATAAGAAATCAGTCCTGTCCTTATCTAACATAGACAAATTAGACTTAGACTCATCATCTTGTGCATCCTTTACATAAATCAAGTACGCAGAAAGATGCTTTTTCATTACTGATGAAATTGCCGAAGCAGATACAATAGGAACAGATTCCCCTTTGAGTTTTACATCCAATACATGTTCTTTCCCTCTATGAGTCAGAGTGATTTTCCTATTGTATGTGTCCACCACCGCATGTACTCTGTGGCACCATGGCATCCCCAACAAAACATCACAGCCATCCAAAGGCATAATGAAGAACTCTTCGCTGTCCACATAACCGTGCAAATGAAGCCGAAGCTTCCCAATGATAGGAGTAATGGGTTCTGCATACCCTGGACAAGCCATGTTAGCCTCATATAACGGCCCCATCTCCTCTGCACGAATCCCCAATCGGCCAGCCAAATCTGGTGAAATGAAGTTGGCTCTAGCACCTGTGTCAAAGAATATCAAGGCATTCTGATCTCTCACTTTGCCCCATGCCTTGCACAACTCTGTCTCTTCACCACCTGGCTGTTCCCCAACTAGATCTGGAACTAACCCTGCAGAAGGTTTTGGTTTCTTTGACTTGGGCTCTCCTTTATTGTCAGAGTCCTTTTGGGACTTTCTCTTGGGACAATTAAATGACATATGTCCCTCTTTTGTATAGTAAAAACACTTCCGAGCATCCCTCAAAACTGGTCTTTCCTCAGAAGTTCTCTTGGGCATTGGCAACTTCTTGTATCTCGTCTCTGAAGACCCTTTAGCATCACGAGAAGCATGCCCAGATTTTTCAGCTTTCTTGCTCAAGTTCTTACTGCCTTTAAACCCAGATGATCCTCCAGTGAGTAACGCATTAGCTGTCATAGCATTCTCTATCATCTGTGACATGTTCGTTACTCGAGTCTTGATACAATAATCTCGCACCTCTTTGGGCAGCCCACAACAATACTTCTCCACCTGCTTAGATAAAGGCACTGCACGGTAAGAAGTCACTGGGAGTAAAGCTTCCCAAAACTTCTTGTTATAATCTTCCAAATTTTCACATTTTGAAGCATCCAACTTGTGCCATGCAGTCATAACATCCACCTCAAATGTAGATGTGAGCCATACGGAAGAGAAAACCTGTTTAAATTGTACCCAAGTAGTGGGTGCTATGCCCTGCAGAAGAAGAGTAGACCACCATTGCAAAGCATTGCCTTTGAGAAAAGTGGCAGCTTTCCTCACTTTAGAGGACTTTGTGTAATTCCCACCAGAAAAAGCAGCATCAAATTGCTGTAAAAAGGTGCAGTGGCAGCTTTCCTCACTTTAGAGGACTTTGTGTAATTCCCACCAGAAAAAGCAGCATCAAATTGCTGTAAAAAGGTAAGTGCTTTTAATTTATCTTTGGCTCCACTGAATGTATCAAACTTCACAGTAGCTCCCCCTTCCTTATAATCTTTCGCCTTACCCATAGGCGTTAGATTATCATATGGAAGTGGCTTCGCAAGATTGCTGCCCCCAACATTCATGCCCATCATAGGGTCAACATTACCCATTCCCACACTTGGCATGCCATACATTCCAGCCATGTTTCCAAACATTCCGTTATGCATACCTGGTTGCATACCACCATACATATTCGCTTGCATTCCAGGTTGCATGCTCCCAAACATATTGCCTTGCATTCCGGACTGCATACCACCATACATATTCCCCTGCATACCAGGCTGAAAATTAGCTCCAAAAGGCCCTGGCATACCCATGCCTCCCTGAGGATAACCCCCAGTCATAGATTGAAACACAGAGCCACCACCAAAATAACTTGGATGCATAGTCTGCTGAGGAATAGATGGCTGTCCAAAGAAGGAACTCTGAGAGTTAGCACCATAAGCATGCTGCATGTTCGAAAACTGTCCAAAAGATGGATCCTGTGGGATGGCACCACTATGACCCTGAGGAGGGTTCTTAGAACGAACCTTCTTCTTCTTCTTTTCGGGCTCTGTACGGGATCTCATAAATTCAGCAAACTTCTCACTTTGTGTGAGCTGCATAAATACATCCATAACACTAGCCAAACGATCTTTAAACCGAGCATCATCATCCTCTTTACCAAGTACATCTTCTAGCTGTGTTACATCCTCATATTGCTCAACATCTGCAGCCTGTTCTCCTGCAAGATTATCCTCGCATTCATTTCTCTCAGGAGAGGTCTATTTCTCTTTCTCTTCATGATAAAAGTACTCGTCTTCTGTATCAGACATGTTGCTGAATTTTTCAGCGATGACTTTCCTCGAGTCAACCACGAGCTCATCCCCTTAAGAAAGTTGATGATTGGTCCCGGCAACGGAACCTTGAAACCGGCCTTTGGTAGAAACCAAAGTGCGGTAGACTAGCAGTCACCCGTCCACTTGTAGTCTAGATATGAAAACAAAATAGATTGGAGCTAGAGTGCCCCAAATCTGAAAATAGAACGACACCTGTTGGCCCCAAAGCTTGGTGCCCCTTGCGGTATTTCTTTATTCAATTTCAAAAATATGTGAGGCTGAGTACAACAAAATCAGCCAAGAGAGTACACCTGTATGTCCAATCTGACAGCCCACAATACCTCTTAGCACAGAGGATTCACACACACAGATCTGTGTCTCAAAACAACACTCTGTGCCTCCCTCTGATCAGCCAAGATCTTTTAGCAGGGCAGCCATGAGCATACATCTGGCATATCTCATGCACATGATTCAACATCCTAGCACAAACATACATTCACTGTTCAATCTTTGTCTCCACCCTTTTCAATCTGCCATACCCCTCCTCTCACAAGGGGCCAGATAGCTCAAATCTGCAACAGACATAAGCCAATGGAAAGAGAGAGAGATGAACAAATTCAGAGCTTACCAAAATCAGCTCGTGGATCTGCACCGGAAGAAGTGATTGTACCAGTCTGTACTTGCACACTTGTTTCAACAACTTTGCTTCACACGTGTGGGTGTACCTGCCTGTACCTTCCTCTCTTGCATCCACCTCAGTGCTGTATCTGCAGCTCTCTGATGTTGCGCCGACTGTTCCAAGAAAAACTCCGCCTGTACCAAGAAGAGCGCCGCCTGCAGCTGTACGGCTCTGTGTGTACCAGAAAAAGCGCCGCCTGCAGCTGTACTAGTGCGCCTGCTCCTGCTGTGCCCGACTGTACTTGATGGTACAGTTCTGTACCTGCAGTACAGCCACCTGTCAGCAGTCATACATGTAACTGTACCTGCTGTCCATACAGTTGTACAGCGCCGCCTGAACCTGCTCAAACCCTTGTCTATGCCGCCTGTATCAGCAAGTCATGCAGCAGAGAAGACAGTTGTACTGTACTTGCAGTTGTACAGGGCTGTACGGGCTGCACATGTGGACTGTACGGCTGGTTTGCACAGAAAAACAGCAGCAAAAAACAGCAAAACAGTAGTCCCACGTTGCTTCTCCTCTCCTCCACGCCTAGACTTGCACGATTGCCCAAAAGCTAGAGAGAGAGAGTGAAGAGAGAGAGGCATGCACTCCAAAAGTGGAGTTGCCCCTTCTCCAAACTTGTCCTAGGGCCCCAACTTTAATAATTATTAAAGTTCCCTAGGGGCCACTAAGGCCTAGGGGCAACCATACATATAACATTAAAATATTACTGTTCTAGTTCCCCCCTTCACACCTAGGGATGTCCACACATCATTATCTCTGTCCAGGCACCCCACATGTGAATCCTTTAATATTTTGACTCAGCAACCACCATGCCCACACTTGTGCTGTTCCATTTTCACAGGGCCATGACACTGGGACTAGCTATCTTGGAGATCTTGTGCATTTATGTTCTGGGAAGGTTCCGGAAGGATCATGAGCCCTGTACATTTTATCGGATACAACTGAGCAGATGGGTGTTTCTTCCAATATATTTGCACTCATGTGTATGCATGACTTTGATTTTTTCTTTGGATGACTTGTCTTGTTTGCCTAGACAATGCTTGAGATTTCTGCCTGTGTTGTCCATGGGGCCGGGGACGCCTGGGCACCCTGTGGACGTGTATGTGCACACCTATTTGGGACCGACAGGTGGTCTACATGTGTTTTGCAGGTGGTAAGTATTCCCAAAAACTCAATTTACAGCTTTATGAGTTCACATGTTAATAATTATGGGCAGGTTCACACTCACTTATAAGTGACCGGACAACTTATAAGTGAGTACACATTGAGCAGGACTTATTTAATACACGTGGCGGCCAAAGACAGGGCACTGGACATTATTTGGACCTCCTTCATGTAGGCGCCCCTTTTTGGACCAAAAAAGCACATGTGTGGGCTATTTTCAGTGGGGAACCCTCTATTATTGAAAAAAAACTCCAGATTGGAGGGGGGTGCATGCTTTTCAGGGTGCATGAGGGCTGGTCGGCTGGTTTTCAGCCGGTTGGCAAGTTTCTACAGTCATCCATCGCGATTGAAGTTCACTGGATGCATGGGAGAACTAGCCGACTCCTTCTGCATGTTCTCCACTACCGGCCGGCTGATTTACAGTTGGAATAGAGGCTGGACAGAGGTCAAAAAACAGGGAGGAAGAGCTAGTCGTGGGCTTCTAGACAGTTTTCCTGCCGACCGGGGGTTTGCAGGCTTGTGCACAACTGTTGGACGCTTTCTTCTGTGGTTACTGAGGGCTGGTCGACTGCTGAAAACAGCCTTTGAGGGCTGGTCGACTTGCTCTATGAGCCAGACAGGAGGAAGATGATGATGGAGTTGTCCCAGGCTGATGTGGGAGTGCTATGGGCTGTCCATAGTTGTCCTGCATGTGCTTGATGTCGGGAATGCTCACTTGTGCTGAGAATTGTCAGCAAATTCAGATTATGTGATGTTTTCTTGTTTTCATATTGTATTGGAAGAAACAGGTGTAGCCAGTGGTGAACCATAAAGGGGGGGGGGTTCAGCCCATATTCGGGCCCCTAGTGTGGTGTATTGTGCAGATTTGTCATCTTGTTTTATCTCGCATGCTTATGTGTATTTTCAGATTCCATGATTGATTAGATTTTCCGTGTTTAGTTGCCCCTTCCGTTTACAGGGAGGGTGGTAGATGCAAACTATACCCGTCTCTGTCCAGCACCTTGTACCCGACTGCATCTGCTGTACCCGCCTCTGTCCAGCATCTTGTAACTGATTGTATCTGCTTGTACCTGTCTCTGTCCAGCATGTACTTGATTGTACCTGCTGTATCCGGTTGTACTGACTGTACTTGGCTATACTTGCTATATCCGACTGCACCTGTTGCACACAGCTGTACCTGTTGTATTAGCCTGTATCCGATTGTAAGTGTTGATGTACTTGCTGCTGGGGTAGCCAATTGTACCTGCAGTTGTACCAGTTGTTGTCCAGCATCTACTGTTGCCAGGACCTTCCTACAATTTGGGAGTGCAATAAAAAGGGAATGAGCTTGTCTCCTGAGAATTGAATTTGAATATTTATTAGGTATTTATCTTTGTATTTCAGATTCGGTAATTATTAAAATTAAATATTGTTTGTACAAGTCTTGTCGGGCAAAATATCACACCATGTTGCCTTCATTAGTAAGGCCATCAGGACGGTGACTTTTTCCCATGATTACCCTGACAACGCCCTCACATTTTGGAGGAGCCAGTGAAGGTCATTTGGGATATGAGGAAAACTGGGAGCAAAGCTGATTCAGGAGCACCAGGTTTTGCTTCCTCTGCGGTGTTTCACCTTGCCAGGCGTTAGTACGGGCGTGCTTGTTGGTGAACGGTCCCGGAAGACTAGTGAGGGCAAGTGTTCACCCAGTGAAGGTGGGAGATTACCTGTTACTTGGTCTACTCCGACAACTGATTCTTCACCGACAACATCTTATTGTTTACCAGTTGTATTCACTCCTTGTTATGGAGAAATTTGGCCTAGGGCCCGTGAACACTTGTACATATAAATACTCCAATAAATACAACAGTATTGGGGGGGGGTGGGGGGCGCTTTCCGGCCCCAGTGATGGTGTCAAGTGTTCTTTGTTATTTTCAGTTTTAAGGTTGTTAGTGTTGTCTATTGCTTGAATTAGTTAAGTGAACTAAAATATGTGTATTTTATCTTCCGATTTGTCAGGCCTCCTGTAGGGAGCGGTTATATGGACAGCAACAAAACAGTCCCAGAACCACCGGAACCTCCTACCGGAAGGGTAGGGACTCGTGGAGGAGGAAGAAGATGTAGAGCCACTTGTCTGGCACCACCACATGCAAGAAACTCACCACCAACTGATGCTGAAGCAGAAAATGCAGCTAAAACACTTCACAACCTACCTCTGTAGAGCAAAACGCAGCCTTGAGGGCTGGCAGACAAGAAGCAGATGGTGGCTAGACCAGAAAACGCAGCAAGGTACAGAAACACAGCCATTGTAGGTGACTGATTTGCAGCTGGAGAAGCTATGGAAGCAAAACGCACAGCAAAGTTGAAGACGATGAGCAATTTGCAAAAGGATGGACCAGCCTGAACCTAAGCGAGTGATACCATGTTGGAGAATGCACATGTGGAAGCATAAACTGAACAAGAGAGAGAGTAGAGAGAGCTTGTGGACAAGATCACCTTTTATGATAGCAATAGGCTTTACAATGGCAATAGCTAGCAAGAGATGTTGAACTATGTGCGAGGGAATGGATGATGAAGTGTACAATGGGAGACCTTCTTTTATAGTGCAGTGTGGGAGCTGGCCGACAGCTCCACGACTCCTAAAATAGGAGAAAATGAATTAAATACCCAAAAATGGGTAGATCCCATAAATACACAATACACAGAGATGCACTAATTCTAACAATTATGATACTCCGGCCCTAGTGATGGTGTCAAGTGTTCTTGGTTATTTTCAGTTTTAAGGTTGTTAGTGTTGTCTATTGCTTGAATTAGTTAAGTGAACTAAAATATGTGTATTTTATCTTCCGATTTGTTAGGCCTCCTGTAGGGAGCGGTTACATGGACAGCAACAAAACAGTCCTAGAACCACCGGGAACCTCCTACCGGAAGGGCAGGGACTCGTGGAGGAAGAAGAAGATGTAGAGCCACTTGTCTGGCACCACCACATGCAAGAAACTCACCACCAACTGATGCTGAAGCAGAAAATGCAGCTAAAACACTTCACAACCTGCCTCTGTAGAGCAAAACGCAGTCTTGAGGGCTGGCAGACAAGAAGCAGATGGTGGCTGGACCAGAAAACGCAGCAAGGTACAGAAACACAGCCATTGTAGGAAACTGATTTGCAGCCGGAGAAGCTATGGAAGCAAAACGCACAGCAAAGTTGAAGACGACGAGCAATTTGCAAAAGGATGGAGCTGCCTGAACCTAAGCGAGTGATACCATGTTGGAGAATGCACATGCGGAAGCATAAACTGAACAAGAGAGAGAGTAGAGAGAGCTTGTGGACAAGATCACCTTTTATGATAGCAATAGGCTTTACAATGGCAATAGCTAGCAAGAGATGTTGAACTATGTGCGAGGGAATGGATGATGAATTGTACAATGGGAGACCTTCTTTTATAGTGCAGTGTGGGAGCTGGCCGACAGATCCGCGACTCCTAAAATAGGAGAAAATGAATTAAATACCCAAAAATGGGTAGATCCCATAAATACACAATACACAGAGATGCACTAGTTCTAACAATTATGATACTAGGTAATCCACCAGTGGGAATTGTTTTTTCTTGGCAGTTCGTGCATATCTTGGATGAGTAAAAAGCAATCCCTTGTTGCCGCATCTACCTTCGAGGGTGAGTATAGGGCAACCTTCACTGTTACGGTAGATTGTGTGTGGCTGAGGAGATTATTGGGGTTGATTTTTGTGAGTGTCAGCAGACACCTACTACTATTCTCACTAATAGCTAGAGTGTTATGGCCGTGGCACAAAATCCCGTATTTCATGCACACCAAGTACATTGAGATCCATTATCAGTATGTTAGAGAGGGATTACATGCAGGGGAGATCAATTTATCTTACTGCCCTACAAAAGATAATGTTGTGGATCTATTTACAAAGGCTTTGCCTGGAGAGAATTTTGAAGCCTTCCGAAAAGCTTTAGGCTTGCTCTCATATAGAGAGTAATTTGCTACCTTGTACAGGCTCACACTTACACTATAGGGGGGATTTGAATGCAAATGCACACTTGTGGTAGTGCTATGTGTGAATAGCACCTAACCAAGGGCACTTTTCTCCATGTGGTTTTTTCCCTTGGATATCTAGTGTGAAGAGATAGTTTATTGATTGCTTTGTACTTTCATATTATTAGTATGGATGGATATATGTGGAAGGTTGACTCTATTTCTTGCACCAATTCTCACTCTCAACATTTGTGTGCTCTGTCTATCTCCATCTCTCTGTGGCTGTGAGTTGAAACCCTAACTCTCTCTCTCTCTCTCTTTTTTTTTTTTTTTTTCGTGAAATGGTGTTTTATATTATATGTAAAAATGTACATCAACCACATGGCTCACACAGAACCTATGCCCCCCCCCCCCCCCCAAAAAAAAAACCCCCCCCATAGAAGATCCTCTAAAGGATCATGACCATGCAAACCTGTACACTAATAAGAAAGCCTCCTAGCCAAATAAGCATCCCAGATAAAAGCATCAAAGATGAGCCAGCCGAGCCGCCGTAGACCATAACAAAATAACATCTGCATCCAGTAGCTGAACTGAGAGAAGAGAAGAAAACTCCCAAAGCAGCAAACCGCAGATACGTAGAATGTGCCCATGTATTCCAGACAAGGAATCAAAGATGAACCCATTCCGTGTAGTCCAAATATGCCAAAGTCCTGTCCATCTAAGGAAATGGAATATCACAAGGTGACTGTCCGAAGTAATGACTTGAGGACAAATCCCAAATATCCAGTGATGAGCCGAAATAGTAGACCTCTCTACTGCCTCCCAAATGCGAGAGACAAAAGACCAAATTTGACGGGCCACTGGACAACTTATGAACAGATGCATAAGTGTTTCAGTGCATGTCGTGCAGAAGAAGCAAGAGGCCAATGTAATTTTACGACGGCTGAGTTGATCCCGTGTAGGTAACCCAGACTTAGATCCGTACGTCGTACGGATCAGATCGTACGTACGATTCGTACTGTACGGTACTGTACGTATCCGTACGATCAGGTACGATTTTTCCCTGTTTCTGCCTGTTGGAAGTAGCCGTTTTTCTGCCCGTTTTTTGTCCGTTTTTTTGGCTGTTTTCCTTTCATCTCTCTTGAGTCCTTCTATAAAAGCCTCAAGGACCAAGCCTCTTCTCCATCTACTCCAAGCCTCTCCTCCACCACCCTCCATATACTCCAAGCCTCTACTCCAAGCGGCAAGCCTCTCCTCCACCCTCCTCCACCCTCCTCCAAGCTCCTTCCATCCCACTTGAGCCTCTACTCCAAGTTCTCTTCCTCCAAGCTCTTCCCATAGTTCATCTTCTCTACGCTCTCTCCTCTACTCCACGCTTTAGCCCTTCTCTTATCCATCATGCCTCGGGAGAAGCATGAGGCTTTTGATTTGCATTGCCTCAATGTGGAGAAGGACACCAAGAAGTCCAACTCCCATCATTGGACATGCCGATATTGCCGCAAGTCATACACTAGTGGTGCAACAAGGCTTCTCCAGCACCTTTCAAAGATTGGGGGACAAGTTGCCCCATGCAAGGAGATTCCGCAAAGCATTGCCGATGACATTTCGTGGAAGATGAGCGGTGGCTCAAATTCAAGTAGAGGAGCATCATCAACACACGCACCGACACCACCACTAGCACCACCATCGGCACATGATGAAGCGGCCACCGGCTCTTTTATTGGTGTATCCTCCACTGCCACTTCCACGGTTTCACGGTCCACCTCCGCACCGGGCAAAAGGCAAAGGGTGGTGGAGCGTGAAGGGGTGCAACCCTCTCTCCACCAAGTCACGGGTAGTGTGAGAGGTTCGGTTGCATTCCTTAAGAAGCGGCAACGCCTTGCGGAGATAGAGATTGCTCGCACCATTATTGAATGCAATCTTGCCTTCAATGTACTCCAAAAGGAGCAATGGAAGAAGATGGTGACGGCGATTGCGAATGTGGGCCCATGTGAGGGGTGGACGGGGGTCTCTTACACGGCTATGCGCACGAGGAAGATTGATGAAGAGAAGGAGAGAATTGATCGAGCCCTTGACCCGATTCGAGCCGCATGGACGAAGTATGGATGTTCTATTCTCACAGATGGATGGAGTGATCAAAGGAAGCGTGGCATTATCAACATCCTTGTGTCTTGCCCACTTGGCACATACTTCTTGCGTGCGGTTGACACCGGGAGAAGGGGGAGAAAGACTACCGGGAGTTTCATCTACCGCCATATTAGGCAAGCGATCATAGAGGTAAGCATTATTTTACTTAAGTGTGGCTGATTTTGTCATTTGTGCAAAGCCCTCAACTCATATGATTTATCTACCATGTAGGTTGGGGCTCAAAACGTGGTGCAAGTCATCACCGACAATGCATCAAATTGTCGACGCATGGGCCGCTTGCTTGAGGTGGAATTCCCCACCATTGTGTGGACTCCATGTGCGAGTCATTGCATTGACTTACTCATGGAGGATGTGGCGAAGCTCGGGTGGGTGAAGAGGATTGTGCAACAAGCTACATCTATTGTCAACTTCTTCATGCTAAAGGTGAAGGTGCTTGCTATGTTTCGTGAGCATAGCAGGCTTGACTTGAAGAAGCCATCAGCCATCCGCTTTGCCTACATGTGGCTGGTTTTGGAGCGTCTATACGATGTGAGGCCCGCCCTTCGCCAGACAGTTGTTTCCACCATGTGGAACGAATGGGATGAGCACGTCACTGAAGAGGCCAAAGCCATGCAACGCTTTTGCCTAGAGGAGAGATTTTGGACTAGAGTCCGAGCAATTGTCATTGCTATGACTCCATTCTATAGGCTCTTGTGGATGACAGATTGCGAGGGGTCCACCATGGGCCTTCTTGTCCACTTCTTTTTTTTTTTTTTCCGAGAAAAGATCCTTTCATTAGTTAAGTAAAAAACGCCCGTAGGGCTACAAAAGAGATCTCTCCTGCTCCTAACTGAGAGAAGAGCAGTGAATACATCATGGCAGCCCGGGAGACTCTCCCTAGGTGCTGCAAAATACAAGCATCAGTCTAAAGGACTGAGCGGCTAAATCATACAATGGGGGGGGGAAAGAGCCAAACAGGTGGCCTGTAGTGCCAACGGGGGGATCCCGTGTGTAGGGTGTAGAACGGGCCGCAGCGCCAAGTGGTATGAAAGGCCTGGCGCCGTAAAATCGCCTCATCTGAGTCTCCCCTGATGCGGTCGTACTGTCCTCGCAGGGTGTGGATCAACTCCTGCCAAATCCCCCGAACAGTCTCTGCTGGTGGCTCTAATCTCCCCTCAAAGGCCGTGAAGCACCGGGCCCTCCAGGTGAACCAGATGGTGAGGCTGCTGAGGAGCTCCCATCGTAAATCCCTCTCCTGTGTCCAGCTGGCGGACGAGAAATCCGGTGCCGGAACCAGGCGAGGCTGGCCCCTAATAAATCTGATGGCCTGACTGCCCTGCTCCATCTCATAGCCCATCGCAGGCCCTGACGAAGTCGACCAAGCAGCGGAACCCCACGTAAACATACCCTCTCTTCTTCCGAATGCTCAGAAGAAGCGGGGCAATCTGCTGCTCAGGTGACAAATCGAGGCCAATCTGGCATCCCAAATACCGCACTGCTGTGCTGGGAGGAATCCATCTAAAGCCGGGGTCCGGACTCCATGCCGGAGTGGGAGCACTACTGATCCAAAAGGCCACTGTCTTGCGCCAATTGATCAATGCTCCCGAAGCTGCACTAAAAACCTGGAGCGACTGCTCTGCCCGAATAAGATTGGCCTCTTGGCCATGCAAAAATAAGCCCGTGTCGTCTGCAAACTCAGCATCAAGCAAATCCTCCCCCCGGACTGGGAGCTGAAGTCCTCTCAAACCAACCTCCTCTGCCGTCAAATACATACTCATAGCCTCCGCAAAGAAGAGAAAAAGGAAAGGGGCGAGAGGACACCCCTGACGGACTGATCTGGTCAGCTCAAAACTCGGCCCCCGACCTCCTGCAATCAGCACCTGGCTGCGAGCTGTGGAATACAAAGCTGCCACCCCTCTGATCCATCCTGGCTCAAAGCCCAGGCGTAGCATAGTGCCCTCTAAGAATCCCCAATCAACTCTATCGTATGCCTTCTCAAAATCGAGAAGCATCACGACCAAGTCCTCGCCAAGGAACCTAGCTCGGGCCGTCGCCTCCCAGAAAGTAAAGATGTTGTCAAGGATACTGCGCTCCTTGACAAATCCTGTCTGAGTAGCATGAATCAACTCCCCCAGGAAGGGCTGGATCCTCAAACTCAAGGCCTTTGCCAAGACCTTGTATACAGTATTGAGGATCGTAATAGGCCTCCAATTCCGAATGTCATCCGATACTCCCTCCCCCTTGGGGATAAGATAGATCAAGCCCTCTGAAAAGCTCTGCGGCATCACCCCAGTGTCCAAAACATGCTGAAAGCCCCTGCGGAGGCCTGGCCCCAAAAGGTCCCAATAGCGCATAAAAAAGGCCGGCGTCAGTCCGTCCTCCCCTGGGCAACTATGTCGCGGCAGGACCCTCAAGGCCTCGGCAAGCTCAATCTCTGATAGAGGCGCACCTAGAACTGTGCGCATATGGTCTGTGACCCTCCTCTGCACATGGGCCCACACAGTCTGTCTGCATACATCTCGATCCTCAGTGGCTGGCTCCGCTGAAAGCAAGTCACGATAAAAAGCAGTGGCAATGGCTCTGATCTCCCCGAGCTCAGTAGCTATCGATCCATCCGGTCTACCAAGCTGGCGAACCCCTGCTCGCGCATGACGGGGTCCAGTGATCTCAAAAAACTCCCCAGTCACTCTATCACCAAGCTGCGTCCACTGAGAGGCCTGACGACGATAGTAAAACTCATGTCTCTGCTCCTCTGCCTCTCTAACCTCCTGGCGTGCCTGGCTCAGCTGGGACGCCACCCACTCACATGCAGGCTGCTGCTCCTGAAGGCGCTGTAGCGAAGCAAGGCTGCGTCTCAGCCGTTGCTCCCGCTCTCGAATCTCTCCCAGTCGTGTCAAAGCTGCAGCGTGTAGAAAAGAGCTGAGATCAATGAGTCCCTGGGCACACTGGCCCGCTGCATCCTGGCCAGAGCACTGACTATCATGCCAGATCCTCTCAATGTCCTTAGCGAGACTGGGGTCTGCAAGTACCCTCTCTGGGATCCTCAACTGCAAGCTGGGCTCCCGTGTCCCCTCCTCCAAAGTCAGTATAACTGGCGCATGATCTGAAAATGAGGTGCCAGCAAGAATGCCGACGGAGCCCCCTCGCTCCCCCAACCAATCGCCCACATAAAAGCGATCAATCCGAGATAGATTAGTCCCTCCCTGCCGGCGATCCGACCGAGAGAAACTAAGACTGTCCTGAGACCGGGAGAAAGCCCCATGCTGCCATGCATCAGTGATCCTCAGTGTCATACAAAACCGGTCCCAAGCTGCAAGCTCTGTGCCGTGCACTGTAACATGACTGCCTCCCACCCTATCTGCCGGGTCCTCAAGCATGTTGAAGTCTCCCCCAACACACCAATGTGCGGCCTCTGGCAATGCATCTGTAACCTGAGTCCAGAACTCTGCTCTGGCACTAGCATGATTGGGCGCATAGATGTTGAGCACACCCAATAGCTCATCATGCATCCTCAGAATGACATACTGTGCTCTACCAGGCACAATGATCCCTCGATCCACAATGGCCTGCCGCCATGCATCTGCAATAACCATGCATACTCCTCCCTGTCCACCCAAAGGACCAAACCCTGCAGACCAGAAAGTGTCCCATCTACCAGGCATCACCGAACCATATCTCCGGATCCTGCTCTCACCCAAGTGGTGCTCCTGCATCATCAGAATGTCAATGCTGCCACCAACCAGGCATCTCTGTAGCTCCTGCCTCAAGCAGCCTCGATAGCGTATAAAGTGTGCTCCGCCAAGGCCCTGAACATTCCATGAGATGATCCTCATGGATGTCCTACTGAGGTGGATGCTGTCTCAGCCGTGCGGCGGGCCTTCGCAAGCGGCTTGGATGGAGAGTAGTCCCCATCCGAATGGCTGCGAGTCTGCCCACCCGGTGTACTGCAAGAATCCCGGATCAGGCGCCAGTGGCTGTGACCCATGGCGACTGCCTCCTGCTCTGACATAGTAACCTCGTGAATACTCACATATCCTGGGTCGCGTGCCAAATCTGCAACTATGCGCACGACCAAATGCCGAATCCCGGATGTATCCACACCCCCGGGATCCAAGACAAAATGAGCCAACTCCCAAAGTCGGCCTAGCACATCTGTAACCTCCAAATCGCTCATGTGATGAGAAAACTCAACTGCCTGAGTCTTCAACGTGCTGAGAGCGAGCTCTAGAGTCCACTCCCGGTCACAAGGTCCACAAAGAGGGAACGAGAAGGCCACCGCTGAGTCTAGTGCCTCCTCCCCGCGGGCCGGAGGTATCACTACATGCACTCGGATGGGTGCTGGCTCATGGGGGCCCTCTGCTCCAAAGAGCCGTGTGAAGGTATAATCAAACGCCGCCGAGCGCTGTCGAATGCCGAGGCGACTCAGCCGACTGCGGATAGATGAAATCCGTGAGGCCCTAATCGGCATAGGTCTCCTCTGTGATGCTCGAGCGAGGTCAGTGCTCAGCGCCCTCCGGACTGCAGGTGAGCGCCAGGGAGCAGCCAGGACCTCCCGGGAAGGCGAGGCGGGCGGAGGGGGAGGAGGGGGAGGCGAGGGAGGAGGAGAGGGAGCCGCTGCCGAGACCGGAGCGGGGGCGGGAGGCGGCGATGATGGAAGCGAGGCGGTGGGAGGGGATGGGTGTGGGGGAGGTGAAGGAGGGGGAGCTGGCATCTCCTGGTCCTCGGTCGCTGCAGGGGTCTCCTCCTGAAGGGGAGCAAATCTGTTCCTCACGGGAACCCAGTGAGGCTGAGACTGTGGCTGCTGCTGCAGCGGTACCTGGGCGTGCTGCTGTGGCTGTCTCCCTCGACGGCGCCCCTGTCCAGGCTGCCACTCCGAGGTCTCTGTGGCCTGAGCAGGTGTCCCTGAGGCAGCCTGCCGAGCCGAATCTGTGGGCGGGCCATCCGTGGCCTGCTGCTGTGGTGAGGACCGAGGTCTCCTGCGAGGGCAGGCCTTGGCCAAATGACCGACCTGCCTGCAAATGAAGCACTGGTTCGGGAGCCCCGAGAACTCCACTCTCTGATCTATCCACCCCCCCCCTATCCTAGGTAGCTGAATGACCTTAGGAAGGGAGGAGATGTCAGATACCAACACTCTGACCGAAGGTAGCCCAGCTGCTCTGGCCACCACTGAAGCTGCTGAGGGGCCCGTCTCAAGAACCGAGCCCACCAATGCTCCGAGCCTGGAGAGGAGCGGAAGATACTCCCGGCGGAGACCAGGGAAACAGACTGTAATATGGAAGAGGCGCTCTCCCTGCTCCGCCGCAGCTGGATCAAATCCATGCTGCTAAGGCCTGAAGAAAGCCCGAGCACCCCTGATATCCAGAGGACTCATGGCAAGGACCTTGGCAACACTCTGGGCGGCCTCGAACTCGATCTGATAATGTCCCCGGCCCAAGAGCTGTACATCAAGGATCTTGCCCACATCTGCAAGAAGGCGAGCCTGAAGTAGATCCCTGATCTCCCCTCTGCTGGGGCGAGTGCCGACTATACGGCAGATGGTGGAGTGAGCCTGAAGGCGTTCCACCTCTGCGGTGAGGCTCGCTTCCTCTTCCGGCGAAAGAGAAAGCCTGATGGGGATGACCTCGGGGGCGGGCGAGGGGGCTGCGGAAGAGTCCCTCTGAGGCGAGGCGGGAGGAGTCTCCATCAGAGTCTGAAGCTCAAGCGAAGGCGAGGTGAAAGCGGAAAACCTGCAAGAAGCGGGCTGCACACCAAGAGGCGGAAGGACGGATGACGATGAGGGAAAAAAAAACAAAAAACCCCCAAGGGGTGAAAAGCAGCACGACAGAGGAGGGAGGGGGGGGGCGGCGCAAAGGGGGGAGGAGAGGCCCAGAGGGGGGGGGCGGCGGCAATGCGAGAAGGAGGGGGCGGGGCGCTGCTGAATGGAAACGGGCGAGAGGAGGCGAAGAGGCGGGGGGGGGGGCAAACACGCGGCAGCGGGGGGGGATGACGAAAAGGCGGCAGCGGGGGGGAAGGCGACCAGGCGGCAGCGGGGGGGAACAGGCGGCAGCGGGGGGGGGGGATGGCGACCAGGCGGAGCGGGGGGGGATGGCGAAATGGCGAAGAAGGGAGGGGGGCGAAATGGCGAAGAAGGGGGGGAAGGTGAAGCGGCGAGTATGGAGGGGGGGGCGGCGCAGCAGCGAGGAAGGAGAGGGGGGGCGCAGCGACGAGCAGAGGGGAGCAAGCGGGGGGCGGAAGGAAGGCGCGAGGAGGGGGGGGGCGAAGGTGCGCAGAGCAGGGTGGTATCGGGAGCTTCAGCGAGCAGCGAGCTCTTGTCCACTTCGTTAGAGTTGCCCTTGTGGAGTTGAAGGCTTGCACAGACATTACATTTGACGAGCGAGCACAAATCATGGAGATTGCACAGAAGAGATGGAGGTGGATGCACAAACCAATCCACGGGTTTGCAGCATTGGTACATCCAGCCTACAAGTGTCCAGTAGTTTGCACCGATAGGGAGCTTCGACAAGATCGGGATGCATATATGCTTCGAGCTGTGCCAGTTGATGAGCACAATGCCTTTCTAGAGGAGTTGGGCTGCTATGTTGATCAGAGAGGTCAAACCTCCTTTTCGTCTCCCACTTGCTGGAGGAGGGAGTCACTTGTGAAGCCCCTTTTTTGGTGGGACAATTTTGGGTATGGACTAGAGCATCTCCAACCCATAGCCTTAAGGGTCCTAGCCTAGGATTGTTCTACGGGTGCATGTGAGAGGAACTGGAGTTCCTATTCTCTCATACACACGAGGATACGCAATCGACTGAGCACACGATAGTTGGAGCAGTTGGTCTACTGCCGCACTAACTTGCGCATGATGCAGGGCATTCTTAGTATGGGTAGTCCCAAGCAGGTAAGTGACAAGTCTAGACTCTAACTTGTCATGACTCATAACTTTTAAGTTTTGTGTACACTGTACAGACTCTAACTTTTGTGCCTTAATGTGTAGGTCAATGTTGACACTTTCACGTTGACGAGTGAAAACTTTGCAAGTGTCAATCAACAACCTGATGAGGAGGAGGAGGCAATCTTCATGGAGCTCTATAGTGAGCTTGTGGCAGCAGATACTCGCAGCACCAAGAGTCAGCATGGACGGAACCAAGCAGTTGGAGTTCAAAGGCCTCCACCTTCGACATCGGCAGAGGGTGGCCTTTGCACATATGTGAGGCGGGGATCCTCGAGCTCCAATCCCCGCCTTCATGATGATATTCCATTGCCCCCTCATGATGATACCCCACTGCCTAGAGAGCCCTTGTTTGATGACGACGGCAACCTACTTAGCGAGAATGATCCCCAGAGTGTCTCGTCCACCTTCGAAGAGTCCTCTTCAGAGAACTCTCTTGATGGACACTCTAGTAGTGATCATGTTGATGATCATGGAGATGTTGGTGATGATGTAGACTTTTGATATGTTATAGCTCTCTAGGCATTGGGTATCTATCTCCTTCTAGCGCATTGATGATGTATTGTAGTATGTAGTATCATGTATGTACGCATGTTGGCGGTCGCCCATGCCATGAGTTTTTGGCCTATCCTTTTGTAGCAATTTTGTACTCTAATGGCATGATGACATTATGTTCATGGGTCTACTATTTTGTAACTTCTTGTCTACAATTTTTAAGTTTAGGAAGTATTTTTTTTTAAAAACGTACTAATATCGTTCCGTACCTCAAAAAATTTTAAGGTACCAATTAGTACCGTATTTTATCGTACCGTACCATATCGTACCTTTCGTACTAACTAAGCCTGAGGTAACCCTCCCACGAACATCCTCCAAATGAAAACCTTACCTTGGTAAGGGAGTTTAGACTGCCAACCACGCATAAGAGTTTTGTGCCACCATGATTTAGACTTGTGCAATCCCCACACCTTATTAGCCTTGGGTGAAACCCAGTCGTTCTCTGATACGAGCTTATGATAGACCTGGTTAGCTGAAAGTGATATCAAGTCACCAGATTTACATAGTGCCCAATCAAGCCAAGGCTGATCTACAGATGGCCGAGGCAATGGAGTAAAAGGCTCAACTGCATGCATGATGTCAACCCATAGTGGCTGAAATGTCCAAGGAACCCTAAAGTGCTGCCGAATACGACGAAACGAATATGGCTTGTCACGACCAGGTATCACAGCATCTCGGATTCTAACCAAGCCTAACCTGACCATGCGGTTGAGTCGTATGCGTGAAGCATCTCTGTCTGGCCAAACAATGACACGCGACTCCACAAATGTTTCGAACTACAAAGAGTTCAAAAGTAGTCTTTCATGACCAAGATCCCACCGAGCCAATAGTAGAACTTCATGCCAAGAAAGGAGAATATGCGATAAAATGTGAGATGAGCGAATACGGACAGGATAAGCCGCATTCACAATGTCCCACCATGAAGCCTGCACACATGTCCGTCCATGTGACAATCCCTCCAACTCAATCAAGTCACGAGCCATGAATACCCAAGGCTGCTCCTGCAAACACATATCTTGAAAAAGCGCCCACCTACGTGCCACCATATGCAAGCGGACATCCAGTAAAGCAGTCCCACCCATTCTTTTGGGCGTCATAATGTGATTCCAAGCTATCCATGTTTGACCCACCCATAATATTTCCTTGCCTCTTCCACAGCATAAACCGAATGGGAGCAACCAAACGGAGAAGAGATTTGTGCGTCCAAGGTAGCAAAGGCAAAAAATAGGAAATCATGCTAAGCATAATAACATGAGCTACCTTAACCCTCACGTGCATAGGCCACCCTTGAGCTTTCCAATACACAAATTTATTCGAGATCCGAGCAAAAATCTCAGCAAGAAGCGCTTGGGGGTCCACATCCACACCCACCGGATACCCAAGATGACGAACAATGTCTCCTGTATGCACCACATGGCCTTGCCACCCTAATGCCTCAAGATCAAATTCCGTGCATACAATGAGGGCTGATTTTGTTGAATATATTTTCAGCCCAGAAGCCAATGCAAAATTATTCCAAGCTTCCATTGCTCGATCTATATTGGCTTTTTCGGCCTTGAGAAACATAGAAGTGTCATCCACAAGGGCTTGAGCAACCAATTGCTTGCCATGAGGGAGATGCAAACCAACCACTTCACCATGCGATGCCATAGCATCTAGGCGAGATAACATAGGATGAGTGGGAATGGCAAAGAAAAGAGGGCTAAGAGGACAGCCCTGCCGGAGAGAACTGGTGAGAGAAATACCATCCGAAAGTCCTCCATTGAGCATAATCTGCGTGATAGAGCCAGAGCCAAGTAAATGCACCAAATTAGCCATTTTGGGACCAAAGCCCATGGCTGTCATTAACTGCGAAAGGAAAGACCAGCTGACATGAGCAAAAGCTTTTTCAAGATCCAGCTGCACCATCACAATCTCTTGCTTCTTTGCCTTGGCATAATCCACTCCAATTTGAACATTAAGAATATTATGCAAAATATTCCTGCCATGCACAAATCCATATTGATATGGATGAATAAGAGTAGGAAGCACCTTCTGCAAGCGATTGGCAGAAATCTTTGTAAAGATTTTATACATAATACCCATAAGTGAGATCGGGCGCCATTGAGCCAAAGAAGTAGGCGAAGGGACTTTGGGCAACAAACGAAGTATGCCCAACTTCCAATCGGCAGGCATATATCCCTTATCCCAAACCCTTTGACAAATAAGCGTCAAAGGCTCTGCAAGCTGATCAGCATATTTTTGGAAAAACTCATTTGTCAAACCATCCCAACCAGAGCTCTTTCCCATGGGAAGTTTGGAGAGAACAGCATTCACTTCCCCTTGAGTAACAGGAGCATCAAGCTGAACCGCCACATTAGGGTCAACTTGATATCGTACTTCAGCAAACAATGACTCCCTTGCAGCCAGGATAGCCGGCGAGACATCCTCTCGAGGGGCAAGCAAATCTTCATAAAACCTGATGCAATGCTGAATAACCTCAGAAGGTTGAGTAACAAGGTTGCCTTGGGCATCCATCAGCCTAACAATATTCTCACGCATATGTTTTTGATGCAACTTATCATAGAAGCGATGAGATTGATAGTTAGCATCCCGCAAAGCATCAAGACGTGCAAGTAGTTTAAAGCGAACATATTGTGTTTCCTGCATCCTAGATAGCTCCTTTTTCAGCCATTCTATGGCATCCACAACTTCAGCATCCATAGAGTCAGTAAACATGAACGCCTGCAAGCCCTTTAAAAGCTCAAGAAGAGCCACATACTGTTTTTGTATAGAGGCATTAGCAAGACCATAATGCCGCGCTAATTTCCGAGTGTTGGTAAGGAACACTGGCCAAGCATGATAATTAGCCATGGACACTCTTGTGGAGAAATGTCGTATCAACTGACGCATATAAACATCAAAAACTTCATGCTCCAAAAAAGTGTGATTTAAGCGCAAAGGCAAGCGTCCCAACAAGCCTTTATATGCATCCACAGGATGATAGACCATTTCAAACACAAGCGGCCAATGATCCGACAAAACCTGTTGCTGATCAACCATCATAGTAAGAACCTCTGGCAAAAAGAGATCTTGATGTAAAATATACATCCTATCCAATCTAGCATAAGTGTCCCGAAACTGTTGTGAGGCATAAGTGTAACCCCTTTCATCTGGATGCAACCAAGACCACATGTCTTGTTTTAGTGACCTTGCTGCAAAAGCTTCCCACGCCATTCTCTCCGGGTCATCCATTACAGAATGAGGCGACGTGGCTTGCTCCCTGGAGACACACATATTAAAGTCTCCCATCACAAAGCCAGGATGAGAGATTGAAAGAGCACACAAGTCATTCCACAGCAAACGGCGTGCACGAGCATTATTTGGAGCATACACCCCTAACAACCATAAAGGCGTATCATCCCAAACAATCTGTATCACTAGAAATCTTCCATGAACATCTTGAATCACAAGAGAAGGCTGAAACTGCGAACGAACAGCAAACATAACACCTGACTGCGAAGCAGGATGTCCGCTGTAGAAAACATGAAACCCCTTATATACATAGGATTTGCCAGCCAACTTATGCTGCTTATGTTCAACTGCACACAAAACATCCCAACCATGACAAAAAGTTATACGCCAAAGCCTGAACTGCTTTTGGCGCGAAGAAATACCCTTTACATTCCATTGTACAATTTTCATAAGCCTTCCTAGAAAAGGAATCAACAAGGCCGTGTACTAGGCCCAGGACAATCTGCCAAATCACGAATCTTTTGAAGCATTGCATTTTTAGACATGGTATTTGTGATCTCAGACTGCCCTTGGAGTTCCCGAGCACGTGCCGAAGGGTAATGACCATCCCATGGCGAGATGACCTCACCCTTCGAACCAAACACAAGAGGCAATTGTTGTTGTGCTTCTTTTGTTAGGCGACTTCTAATAGGATAGCGTTCTACTCTATCCACCCCAAGAGCCCCTGTACCCTGAGAAAGTTGGCCTCCCGGCCTCTCAATCCTGGTCTGTTGCTGGGCACCTGAACCCAAAGGGCGACGAGCATATGTATGTAAGGGCCCCTGATGAGAACGCAAAGGCTCCCGCCAAACAGCATCTGAGAAATCCCCCCGCGGGGCAATAAATCGTGTCTTTTTACCACGTACTTCCACCCATGGCTGCTCAACCTCATTCTGAACATCCACATGTACATCCATGTAAAGGAGCATCATGCTCATCTTCCACGGGCAAATGCCCATCAACGGTATCCTTGGTAGCAACAACTTGTTCTTTCTTAGGACATTCGGAGACAAAGTGGCCCATCTCACCACATTTGAAACAGTGGCCAGCAAATGTATCCCACCTCAATTCATACATTAAAGGTTGCAGCCCAGCCATATTGACACGCAAATGTGTCGGCCTAGGTCTCCCAGTATCCCACAACATGCATAGACGATTTCGGTTTCTAGATGTCATTCGAGGCACCACCAAGACATCACCGATACCTCGCATGAGACCTGGTAAAACACGCCAAAACATTGGTGGGAATTGTTTCACTTCAACCCAAACTGGGCAAGCCTGGCGCAACATATCTTGGTACTCTGCCATAGGCTTCCACGGAACCACATGAACCAACTGCCCATCCAAAAAGAGTGGCACCTGCTCCAAGACTGCCCTACGGGCTTCCGAAGTGCGAAAAAGTATTTCATAAAAGCCTCTCGGACCATCATAAATCTCCTCAAGTGCCTCAGGTGACACCAAGCGGCCCAACCATGCTCTAAGACGAGGCAACAACGGAATACGCCCAGTAAAGAAGAAGATAGTAGCACGATCATGAAAATCTGCTAGCTGTTGTAGCAACAAAGGAGTCTCCATCCATACATCAGCCACACCACCATTATCTACTGCAGCCATTTGCACGCTATTTGCCTTCACATATTCTTGCAGAAGCTCATCAGTGATCTGCAGCAAATGTGCAAACTCCGGAGAAGGTACCTGAGAACTTTCCTCTGCATTCTCTCCAACATTCACCGGAGTGTAGCTTGCATCAACATCAAGCCTTTGATGTTTTTGTTGCTCTGAGGCATCTGAAGCATAACCCACATCCTTCTCGATCATCTCCTCAATAAGATCCATGTTAAGGCTATTGGCAGCCATGCCACCAACAGCAGCAGCCGGGTCATCCAAATCCATGTACAAAAGCAAAGAAAACCCGTTCTCTCAAACCCTAATTCAGCACCTGAAAACCCTAATTCAGCACCTGCAAACCCTAATTCAGCAGTCGTGAAGGACGACAAAGGGTAGAGACCTACACAGACCCTCTCTCTCTCTCTCTCTCTCTCTCTCACACACACACACACACACACACACACACACACACACTCAGAAAGGGATGTACAGAGAAGAGAAACGAAAGGAAGAAGAAGACGGGAAATGCTGCAGATCACCGGGGTCGCAGGACAGAGGATGCACTGCAGGTCGCACATCTAACGGACAAGTTGCAGCTCGACAGGTCGTAGGTCGCAAGTCATAGGCGTGCAGGTCACACAGGTGCACACAGGCGCATAGGCGAAGGTCACACAGGCAGCAGCTCGCAGAGGGCACATACAGGCCTAATCTCTCTCTCACTCTCTCTCTCTCTCTCTCTCTCTCTCTCTCTCTCTCAAGGGCCTGAGCGAGTGGAGTACTCTTTCACAAGGGCAGTGAAAACTGAGTCTGGGTTGCTCAGCAGATTCTGAGGTCTGTCAAACTCTTTCACCCTTCCTGTATTTCAAAAAAAGTTTGATAAGTAGCAAGCATACCAAGGTTGCGCGTGTGTATGCACACGTGCGTGCTGTCTCTCTCTCTCTCTCCCATTTTGCCTCTCTGCCCCGCCTGCCTTCGCCATCTCTCTCTCTCTCTCCCACGCTTTATCTCTCTTCGCTGCCTGCTCTGCGCCCAGCCTTCCTCACTGTTCCGCCTCTCTGCCTGCCCCCGTTTCCCACCCATTTCGCCTCTCTGCCCCGCCTCTCCCATTTCGCTCGCCTGTCTGCCTCTCCCATTTCGCCTGCCTGCCTTCGCCATCTCTCTCTCTCTCTCCCACGCTTTATCTCTCTTCGCTGCCTGCTCTGTGCCCAGCCTTCCTCACTGTTCCGCCTCTCTGCCCATTTCGCTCGCCTGTCTGCCTCTCCCATTTCGCCTGCCTGCCCCCGTTTCCCACCCATTTCGCCTCTCTGCCCCGCCTCTCCCATTTCGCTCGCCTGTCTGCCTCTCCCATTTCGCCTGCCTGCCTTCGCCATCTCTCTCTCTCTCCCACGCTTTATCTCTCTTCGCTGCCTGCTCTGCGCCCAGCCTTCCTCACTGTTCCGCCTCCCTGTTCCCACCCACCCTTCCTCAGCCCCCAAGGCAGCAACATAATTCTCTCCCCCCCCCTCCCTGTTGCTGCTGTTTCGTGCTGCTGCCATGGATTAATTTTCAGTCCATTGGCTGTGGGAAGTTCTGCAAAAAGTCATGGCCAAGACCGGGTTTAAAGAGGAGCTCGTGAAGGTGGAGGACAAGCTCGGCACAATTATCAAAGAAAACAAGAAGATGGTCGACTCTTCTGTTACCGCAATCATAAACCGCCTCTCCAAACTCGAGAAGGGATTTGACAAAATCCAAGAGCTCGAAGAGAGATCTTCCAAGCAAGAGGCTGAGATTTCAGCCTTAAAAGAGGAACTAGTGGAGGCCAAACTGCATGCTAAAAGTCAAGCGGCTGAAATCTCAGCCCTCAAAAAGGAGTTGGAAGCCACTTCAAAAAGCAAGCTTGAGGATGGAGAATTTCAGCCCTCCTTGATTGAAGAGCTGAATACCATCAAGGAACAAATGAGGATCATTCGAGAGGAGGAGGAGCAACATAAAGAGAAGACATCTTCATGGGTGGAGGTGATCACAAAGACACAAAAGAAGATGGACGAGGCCGAGAAATGGATCGAGGTCGCCAAGAAAGGGAAAGGTAAAGAATCGCCAGCCATCCCCACTCCCACCATCATCAACATGACCCTTGAAGAGGAGCAAAGGAGGAAGACCCGGGCCTTACATGTACGAGTGTCCGGTCTAAAAGACCGTGATGATGCGGAAGGGGAAACCAAGGAGCTCTTCTCTATGATGGGCATTGAAGCCACGCACACAAAGGCATGGAGAGTGGGAAAGAAGAGGGAAGGTAGTGGCGAATCTTCTTCTAAGGAGAGAGCACTTATCATTCGTTTCCCCTCCATGGAAGCGAAGAAGGACTTCTTGAAGAGACGTCCTATACTCAAGCAAATGGGAATATTTCTTGGAGATGACCTCACACTCTCGCAACTTGCCCACATGAAAGAAGTTATGCCCGAGATAAGGGCAGCCCGAGAGAAAGGGAAAGTGGCCTTCTATAGAGATGGTAGAGTGGTGATTATGGAGAGGCGCTCTTCATGACGGCGCGAGACCTATGGGACTACACTCAAAGTTGCTACTTGGAATTGTAATGGATCTGTACGCCTTGATGTAGGGGCTTTTGAGGATAGTTTCACTGGGAGGGACATCATCTTCTACTGTGAGACACATCAGGCTCCTGGACAGTCCATGCCACATGTTAGTGGATACCGATGGGAGACAGCTTGTAGACAGGAGACTCGTTCAGAGCATAGAGGACGGGGCTCAGGAGGAGTGGCAGTATTGTTTAGAGAGGAGCTACAGCCACTGATACATATAGTCCGCAGAGATGAGCAGGCTAGGTACATGTGGGTTAGACTGAGGGCAGAGACCGGCAGATATCTCTACATTGCTATATGCTATTTTGCTCCTAGTACATCAGTGTATGCATCACCTAGCGGGCAGTCTCCCTTTTCTATTTTGGATGATGACATTTGGGAGTTCTCCAGGGATGGTGACATCATTCTCTTGGGGGACTTCAATGCCAGGACCGCCCATAATCAGACAGTATTTTATGATACCTCAGAGGAGATGTTGAGGGAGCTTGATGTTAGGGATATGGGCCTATCTAGACTCTCACAGGATGAGGAACATACAGTGTATGGGCGGTATTTGATAGACATGGGGACTGCACATGGATTGGCCATCCTGAATGGCCTACAGAGATTCCCGACATCGGGCGGTTTCACTAGCTTTCCACATCGGCATGGTGCTAGTACAGTGGACTATGTTATGGCTCAGCCCAGTCTCATTTCCTCTTTTCAAGATTTTATGGTAGGCACTAGGCCGGTTGGAATAGCAGTGGATCATGCTATCTTGTCCTTCACTCTCACATTTCAGTTCAGCACCGCTCCATTGGGACAGGTCTCCACACACATTCGTTATACCTTTACGAGAGAGACTGACACCGTATACACGGATGAGATATACAGACGCCTATGTGCCGAGGAGCCGGGACGGCCATTAGATGAGCTCACTCAGATATTGATAGAGACGCTTCATGCTGCAGCATCAGAGGCATATCCCCATAGTCAGCCTACACAGAGACGATCTGGGAACATGCCCCAGAACAGTTGGTATGATGAGGAGTGCAGAGAGATGAGGATCAGATTACAGAGAGAGGTGCTCATGGGTGTTACCACTCACAGACAGTCACGGATTACCTTCCGGCACCTAGTGCGACGGAAGAAGAGGGCTTATCTTGCTCAGTTAGAGAGGGATTTGTACCAGTTGTTTATGAGTCAGGACTCAGGCGAGGCATGGAGACTATTCCATGAGCATTCACCATCACCAGCCATTACCTCCACAGAGATTTGGGGCGAGTATGCAGCATCCCTGTACACAGCACCAGGACAGCCGCCCCTGCCAGACCCATCGGAGCCATGCCCAGAGACGTGTGCTTTCTTTACTGCTGAGATGGTAAGGAAAGCTATTGACAGGATGAGGACTGGGAGAGCATATGATCATGATGGTTTGGTAGCAGAGCACTTTATTCATGCCAGAGATATGCTTGCAGAGCTTATTGCTATGATGTTTAACCGAGCCATGTGTGAGGGTTTTCCTGAGACTTGGAATATGTCCACGATTGTGCCTATCTTCAAGTCAGGGGATCCTATGCTTCCTGGGAATTATCGTACCATCATGATTGGTCACACATTGGCTAGATTATATGCATCTATTCTTGAGCAGGAGTTGAGTAGATGGGCAGAGAGAGAGGGCATACGTGCATCAGGGCAGGCAGGGTTCAGGAGAGGTTTCTCCACTCTTGACCATATCTTGACACTCAGAGCTATTATTGAGGAGGGTAGATTATATGGCAGGAGGATTTACTGTTGCTTTGTGGATTTCCGCAAAGCTTTTGACACGGTACCGAGAGCCAGACTGATGCGCAGACTACAGGAGATGGGAGTGCCCACAGAGCTGATTTGGGGAATCATGGCTTTATACAGGACAGTTGTGGGGCAGGTACGTACTACCCAGGGTGTATCTGAGATGGTTCACTCCACTATTGGGGTGAAACAGGGCTGCCCCCTTTCCCCCACCTTATTTGGGATGTATGTGGATGAGGTTTCGGACTATGTAGAGCGGGCGGGTGACAGAGGAGCACAGCTAGCAGGGACATGGATTCCGCTGTTATTGTATGCTGATGATATTGTGCTGATCTCAGATTCTCCAGAGGGGATGCAGCGTCATTTGGATGCATTGCACATGTTTGCAGAGGACAGTGGATTGTCTGTTAACCTTGGTAAAACCAAGGTGATGGTGTTTAACACCACAGCACAGTGGGTTAGGAGGTCAATGCCCACCTTTACATATGGTCAGGAGACAGTGGAGTATACAGATGCATATACTTAACTTGGTGTGGTTTTTAGTGGCCCACTATTTTCCTTGAGGAGAGCAGCGGAGACCAGATTGACCACAGCTTATGCAGCATTGGGGAGACTAGAGAGGATGTGTTCGTAGGTTCAGTTTCGGGAACCTCGAACAAAGCTCTGGCTCTTTGACACTTTGGTCACTTCAGCCATGCTGTATGGAGTGGAGATATGGGGACCCTCAGTGGATCACCACAGCCGAGCTGGTAGCACTGATGGATGGAGACGTATGGAGAGGTCCTTGGTTTCTATGATTTCCGGGATGATTAGGGCCAAGGCCTCCGTACCACATGATATTATCCGTGCAGAGATGGCTGCCCCCCCATTGGTAGTAGAGGCACTCACTCGATCAGTTTCCTTTATACATAGCACTTGGGCTCTCCCTAGAGACAGATATGCTCGCTTAGCCCTGGAGTCTTCACGACAGTTGGCATCACAGGGAGACGGATCATGTTGGTATGCACAGATGACAGCTTGGTTCCAACTGCATGGCTTTAGTATGGACAGGCTATCTCCATTTCAGTACTCCCTGGATGCACCCTCCCTCTCTCTCACACGGGCAGAGATTACCAGACTTATCAGGCTAGACTTGACTCAGCTGGACACTAGGAGGACATGGATACAGCCGACACTACTTGGTACGAAGATGGCTTTCTATAGAGATCATCTTCTCCAGCTCACGGAGGATGGGTTTGTGATTAGACCCAGCTACATGGATACTCATCTTTCTCATGGGGTACGGTGTGCTATTGGTCAGATGTGCACATCCTCACACCAGCTAGAGATTGAGACTGGCAGATTCAGAGGAGTACCAGCTGAGGCCAAGATTTGTCAGCTGTGCCAGATGGAGCCAGAGACAGAGTTACATTACATATGTCACTGTCCGGTATATTATGAGATACGAGGCCGTTTTCACTGCCTGTTCAGAGAGGGCTTTGGACCACTTTCTAGAGTCATGAGATACCAGGATCAGAGATGCCTCGGATTGTACTTGCTAGAGCTGCGTAGACATAGAGAGGGTCTCCTGAGAGGGAGGGGATCAGAGAGGGAGAGACACCTACAGAGGCAGATTACAGACTTCTTTCGACCAGAGATTGAGCAGTCAGGTCAGCAGGCATTGCAGCTAGCCCCAGAGTACAGCCGCACCAGAGGTACACTGATTGATCGGGCTATAGAGCTGGGGCGGTCCAGGCGCCCCAAGATGAGAGGTCCATCTCGACACCGGCGGAGACTACAACAGAGGATCAGGACCATACTAGCACGGCATGGGAGACGTCCAGTCAGAGTACTCACCATGGAGGACATTGAGGATATCCGCCATCGACCGATGAGAGACATCTTTGGATAGTGATGTGTATGATGCTTACCTTTGTTGCTGGAGTTTTCCTCCCACATGTTATCCATTAGGAGCTCCTAGTACCGTACTTTTCCTCATAGTTGTTTCAGTTTCAGTTAGTTGTTTAATTGTTTTTAGCTTTCCTTACACAGACATTGTATCAGATCCACCAATTGTTGTAACCTTTTTGGTCTCATAGGTCATTTTGGCCTTTTGAAGACGTTAATATATCATTTCATTTCATTTCATTTCTCTCTCTCTGGCTTTCTAGCATTTTCATTGAAAAGCTTGCCATGTCTCGGATTCCACTCCAAATTTGGTGTTGAGATGTGTGTATTTGTTCCACTTTTTCCCCTTGCCTTTATGCCCTATCCTTGAACATGACGGCAAAACAATAGAGGAAACTATTTCAACATTTCTTAGTGTGAGCTTCACCACAAGCATAAATGGCCTAATGACAAAGAACTTGACTGTGACATCATAGCGAAATGATGAAGATCTTCAACATCTACCAATATTTCTAGAACTCTTTCAACTTTAGAAGTCTCTTATTTAGCCGAGATCTTATTTTAAGTGGGAGGGAATGCCTAACTCTCTTTATTTCTCATTAATCCCTCATTAACTGGAAGGACACCAGTGAAGAGTCATACCCTGTCATATGGGTCACCTATGAAGAAACACGTCTCTTTCAAAAGACATAATTATTCATTCAAGAGTTACTCCCTTTTGTCAAGGATGTGCCTCTTCATCTGTAACTCTTCAAGACCTATCTAAGAAAGGTCCCTATCTCAATGCAAACACACAGCTTTCTGCTTTTTGCCTCGTGTTTACTCAAGTATTTAAGTATTAAAATCTTTAAGTATGTTCTAATAATGCCTAATTAAGCTAAAAGCTGAACATCCTATGTGGCATCTAGAGCTCTATGTTGGAATCTCCTTGCCCTTTTGTTGGTGGACTTGAGTTTGTGGCTTGGGACTTTCGGGGTCTCAAGGAGAGTAGCAATATACACTGCATCCAAGAGCTTGCAGGGCTAATGTACCTGCAGATCTGCGTGAAGATGGACTCAAGCTGTCCACAAAATTCTCTAATCTAATTCTATTAGGTAGGGAACACATATGATGCTGGAAAAGAAAAAATTTGCAGGTATCCTAGGCTCTAAAACGCAGCCAGCAGTAGTTCTCAAATGTAGTATCCACGTATCCCAATCAGGCTTGGCAGTGACCTCGTTGTTTACAATGTGTCCTATTTGCAGTCCGGAACCACTTTCATGTGAAGTAAGCTGAATCAAGGATAGGCTTTGATACCAATGGTAGAGCATCTAGTGCTTGTGAAAGTGTTTTACAGCGAGAGAAGTGCAACGGATATCCATAAACACAAGCACATACTAGGAACTCTAATTTTATCCTTGTATTATATACAGAGATCAGCTGCTGATGTGTGCCTATAAAGGGCCCATCAATATCCTGTATTGTGCTCTGTTGCTGCCTGCCTTCCCCTTGAAAGCTTTAATTTTTGAAGTATCAAATTAGTCCCTTTTTCCTCTCAAAAAAATGTTTAGGATATTGCTAGGTCTATATAAGAGCACAATATTAAACAAAGTGGTGAATGCAGGTTTATTACTCCAGGCTCGCAGAGGCTTGCAGCTATTCAGGACTAGAAGTGAAGTACATTGGGTCTGACATTGGAAAGGGTACTATAATTTTCCTTTGCTTCTCAAGGGACTTGAATCATTCTGTGTTAAATGCAATATCTTTTCCCTTCAATATTGTTTGGAATGTATGCTTTTGTTAGATCAAAATGCGCGTGTACATTTACCTGGTTTTTAGACTTTGTAATGTTTTGCAGGTGTGTTTGCTACACAAAATTATGAGAAAGATGAACTTGTCCTGAAAGAACATATGCTTGTTGGGGCACAACATACTCAAAACAAGGTAGTTTTGCATGAAGAAGTTAAATTGTTGTTCTGAATGAAAATGCACGATGTTCATCAGTATGCAGCATTGGGTGAGAATCTCAAAGGCTAAAGTAATTATATTGGATCGTAATATGCTAGGCATTTAGGTCTAGGAAGCCAACTCTAGCACCTATTGTCTGAAAGCCTAGTGTAGCATGGTTCCACACTGTGTGTTCACCTTGAAATTGACAGAAGCTACTCGTGAAGAGCTTGATGAAGGATTATGCTAGAATTACCATGAAGTGAATAAAACCTTGGATTGTTAATAAGAGCTTCCGTCTTAGAAAGGTTAGGTATATACAGAAGAAGTCCAGATATCATAAATAAGGATAAGGCTTAGGTAATAAGAGCTTCTGTTATAGAAAGGTTAGGTATGGTACATAAGGTAAATGTACAGTAGAAGTACAGATAGTACAAATAAGGATAAGGTTTAGGTACATTGCCCTTTTTCAATCAAGAAGTATAATTATGGTGTATGCTGATGAAGAAGGTATATGGGCTAAATGGAGAAGCATGTGGTTTGCATGTTGGGGGGAGGGGTGGTGAGGGATAGGCCAATGCCAGAGCAAGGGCTAGAGCTCCTGAGTTCAAATGCGCAGAAAAACATACTGCCTTCCCTGCATAGCCCAGAGGTCTGCCGTGAATGTGTTCATAGTGGCCGCAAAGAATGTGGATGAGGCTGGTAAAGATAACATGCATGAATTCAGCGGGAGGTGTTGTGAACCCTTGATTCTCTTGCAACGCTGGGTTCACATATTGCCTATTTAATACCTTTATTGAACTTTTGGGCATGTGGGCTGCATAGAAAGTATTTAATAGAAGCATCATAAAAATAGTACCCTTTCTCCCCCAATTTTTTTTTTTCTGTTAAAGATGTTTGAGCCTTAAGGATGATTACAAACACCTCCTATGGAGCTAGACTTACTAAATTTTGAAGAGACTTCAACTGTCCTAGACCTCACAAAAGCTCGACCGTAATTACGATTGTAGTGCACATTCCAAGATCCTCGCTTCACTCTGGATATGTATGGTCACATGGTGCATTAGAGGCAGAGATATCTTTGAGAGGACTAGATTTCATGCACGACTTGATTCATGATCCAGACTTCTTAGGAGGGCAGTATTGAATGCATAAGCCACCTCTGAATAATCAGATGTGGAAAATAAGTATGGAGAAGTTAACTTTGCATGATAAAATACAATTATGTAGCTAAATGGAAGGTTTTTGTTTTAAGACATTGTGTGGTTAAGGTGATGTGTTGTTCTTGCTCTTGAACTTGTGCAGGCAGATGCTTTGGTTTGCAGCTTTTGCTTCTGTTTTATCGGCTCAATTGAGCTACAAATTGGAAGACGCCTTTTTTTGTCAACGCAGAAGGGGAGAGAAAATACTTTTGTTGGTGGGGATGAAGAAGGGCAACGGCTGCCACAAACCGATCATGCTGGCACGGATTGTGATGATCCAACAGCTAACTCACATGCTGGTTTTTGTTGCGATGACTTTGATCAAATGGATTGCACTGAGAAAAACAAATGGGGTAGTGTAAATCTACCTTCAGGTCTTATTGAATCACAAGTGAGTGAGAGCATCCGTCTTCCGTATTCTGATAGCTTTCCACTGCCATCCATTGTGAAGTGTTTTGGTGGCTGTGAAGACGAACTGTTTTGCAGGTAAACTTCATAATCATGATGTCACTTTTAATCATCAGTATCATTGTGTGATCATAAAGTGCTTGCAGAAAAAAGTTTGTAATTACTTACAAACCCTGTATGCCAGTGAAACATGTGCAAAAGCAGCATGGGACTCTTATCATTCGTTGCTATGCATTGGTCCAAAATCCCTTTGCAAAGAGAAGGATCTGCTTTGCAAGTTTATCCACCATGCTGATGGTATGTATTAGTGTACATGTGTACTTCATTTCGTCATCAAAGGATCGTACACGGTAGAATTGCTAAAAACTTTGTTTGAAGACTGTGCTTTCCTCATTGTTTTGGCATTGGGTTCTCCAGTGAGGGAATGGTGCTGGAAGTCTGATCTCTCATTGTTAACCCAATCAAGAGGGGTTCTAACCAATGTCTTTTCCATGGCTAGGCATTACTAATCGTGGTTGCAGCTATACTGTTGTATGGTGTTGGACAAGGCCTTGGGCATGCTGTCCCCTCCCTCTTGTTATAAAAACCTATGGTTTTTGATGGCGGGAAAGTTGGTACCGCTTACCATGGGTGTATGGGTTGATTCAGTTAACCCATGACCGGACAAACTTGTACTCCAGGTACTATACATGAAATGAAGTGCAAACGGGATGCGCTGACAGCTTTGTAGCACAGAGTCAACTACTGACTATTGGCAAGCACTGGCACAGTTAGTTTGGCTAGGGCTGAACGCTGCAAGGGTTGTCCTTGGTGGGACTCATTACATCGCAGTTTTCTTCATTGTATCCAACTCCGACCTTTATGTCAGGCTGGAATTTTGGATTGGTGAGCAAGTTACCTTTTAGGAATTCTGTCATTCTAGTAGTAAGGGTCTGCTACATGCTACAGGGGTTCGACATTGGCTTAGGTTAAGGGCTAGGGAACTTAAGCGAATGCTATGGTGGGATATATGAATTTGAGGTTAATCTTACACCGAATTGTCTCCCGCTTAGATTCATGAGGACATGAATCTAATAGAAGGGGGAGGTAATGTTACATCCCTAACTGAGCTTTGGGGCAATATTAACTGGGGGTTAGGATAACCTGGGTTTAAAGTGCTAGTAAGGATGAGGTCTGGATTGGCCTAGAGTCAATGCCCACAAGTGATCTAACCAGGTCCCGTTCCATGCCGAATAGCCACCCTTGCCTAAGGCTACACCAGATCTAAAACTTAACACTATGGCTCCACACTCAATTATGTCCACATCCACTCGCTTATACAGGTTCCAAATGCTATTGATTATGTCCACATCCACTTGCTTATATAGGTCTTAGGCGCTATTGACACCCTTGCACTTCTGGGATTATTAACAAGCTCCGTATTAGCCAACTATGACCCCATGTTACACCTTGCATGACTGCATGGCCCATAAAGTATCGCCATACATCGTAGGCAATCCATGACAAGGATGTAGCACCCTCTGGGATCTAGCATCAAGAGTTGGGAGTAGCCTAGGACGAACAACTTGAAGCCTTTGTGTGGACTTCAAAAGAATTAATGCAATCCCAAGCAGAAGAGGAGGAAGAGGGCCACAATATGGGGGAGACAATTATCCATTCCATAAGGGACCAAGAGTGGCATGATCGAGTATCTCCTAAGCAAGGCAAACACAATGGCTGATGCACTTAGCTGTTTGGTCCAGGCAAGAAAACACAGCCAAGTGGTTCTTCAACATCAAGTATCCTGGTGGAGCCAGAATGAGGGCAGCCATGGGATATAGAGCCCCGCGTGGGGATCATGGGATAAAGAGTGCCGACTGTATATAGGGGTATTTAGGGAGCCTATAAAAAGACTAGTTCATTCCCTTTTGTAATCATCTGATCCAAGGTTTCTGGGACAGGTCATATGCATAGGTCTTTCCTTTTGTGAGGCCACAAGGCCAGGATCTATGTATATATGGATGAATATATAGAAAACGCTTTTCACCAACATCTCTCCTCTCTGCGTTTTGCATAGTTCTTAGTACAAATAGCTCTTCCGCATGTGACAATCAAGCTTGACGCTCTTCATATTCTTGACAAGAGCTGCCGTGCCAGATCTCATTCTTGTAGGGGTTTGAGCTGTTAGGGTTAGGGTTTGGAAGGTACTTTAGCAAGAGGCGTGAGAGACAGAGAAAGGAACACGACTGCTCATGTATTGAGAGTTGATAAAATGAAGTACAATAGCCACATAAAGATGTGACCTAAAAGTTGTGTTCACATGGTCCGGCCATAAAGTATGCCATGTGGACCAAATCACTTATAAACCATAATAAGTGAAACTAAGCTAAAATTGGGGGAAAAAACCTCCACTAACTAAAGTAAAAAGTGCCCCAGTAACCTACTGATGATCACTAGCACTCCCTTGGGTGCATACACAGCATAAAACCCAACAAACTCCCCTGGAGTGATATGTGATCACTGTACATCATCCACCAAAAGGAAACAAATTCAAAGCAGTGTGGAATGCTTCGAATTTCGGACGTGGTAATGCCTTGGTGAAGATGTCTGCCACATTCTGATCTGTAGGACAGTAGATCAGACT
Organism: Cibotium barometz; assembly: GCF_041138505.1. NCBI lineage: Eukaryota > Viridiplantae > Streptophyta > Polypodiopsida > Cyatheales > Cibotiaceae > Cibotium > Cibotium barometz. The sequence goes on from NC_141049.1 coordinate 44,507,138, forward strand.
GATATCACCTGCCTGGAGTCTCTCCCGAACAAAATGATAGTGAATCTCAATGTGTTTCGTGCGAGCATGAAAGACAGGATTCCTGGCCACGGCAATGGCACTCTGACAATCACTATAGATAGGTGTAGGCTCCTCCACTGAAATATCCATATCAGTCATAAGACGACGCAGCCAGACACCCTCAACGGTAGTAGTGTAAGTTGCTCTGTACTCTGCCTCACAGGACGAAGTGGCCACTGTGGTCTGTTTCTTGCTTAGCCAAGAAATACATGAAGAGCCAAGAAAGAAACAATTGCCACTAGTGGAATGTCTGGTATCAAAATCACCAGCCCAATCTGAATCGCTGTAAGCATATAACTGCATGTCACCCCCCTCAGGATAAAGCAATCCAAGAGACAAGGTACCCTGCAGATACCAAAATACACGCTTCACAGCTTGCCAATGTGACAATCGCGGACTGTGCATGAATCTGCTCAATTGAGATACGGCATACTGAATATCTGGCCGTGTAGTACACAAGTAAATAAGGCACCCAACAGCCTGAGCATATGTAGTGGCATCAAATAAAATACTGTCATCCTGTAGTGACAGTTTCATCCCAGGCTCCATAGGAGTGCTAATAGGCTTGCAATCCTGAAATTTAAACTTCTCCAGAAGCTTAGCAACATACAGAGATTGCAACAACCCAATGCCTCTGTTATCCTGCACAAACTGTATGCCCAAATAGTAGTGTACGAGCCCCAAATCAGACATGTCAAATGTCTGTTGCAGTATCTCTTTAAAAGCTGCAATTTTGTCATCGTTTGATCCCATGAGCAAAAGATCATCTACATAAAGACTGATGACCAGCAGATCTTTCTCTTCTTTCTTTACATACAAAGTGGCTTCTGATGGACTGTTCACAAAGCCTTGAGTGAGCAGGAAAGCATCTATTTTTGCATACCAAGCTCGTGGAGCTTGTTTCAAACCATACAAGGCCTTTTTCAGCTTGCATACTTTCCCTTCATGACCATGTTCTGCAAAACCTATGGGCTGATATACATAAACTTCCTCCTCGAGGTCCCCATGTAGGAAAGCAGTCTTGATGTCCAACTGGTGAACAACCCAACCACGATGTGCAGCCAATGCAATGACACACCTAAGTGTCGACATACGGGATGTAGGAGCAAATGTCTCCTCATAATCAATGCCCTTCTTCTGTGCATAGCCCTTTGCAACTAGACGGGCTTTGTACCTGTCAATGGATCCATCTGCATGTCTTTTCAACTTATAGACCCACTTAGTACCAATGGCTTTCTTGCCTTTGGGCAGATCAACCAAATCCCATGTTTGATTCTTTTTAATAGAATCAAGTTCATCCTGCGTGGCTTTGTTCCAATGCACATTGTCTCGTGCATCCACAAATGAATCAGGCTCATCATCATCCTGTAAACTGGCTGCCATAACCATATTTAAATCCATGATGTGTGCATGCTCATTGGTCCGTGTCTCCCTACGAGTACGACCAGCAAGAGGACCCTCTAGATGGCTGTCCTGTAATGTCCTCAAATACCATCTAGGTATGTGTCTGACCTGTGGAGCATGCTGCCCCATATTTGGCTCAACTTCTGGCTCAATAGCCTGCTGAATTTCTGCACCATCTTCATGATTAGCTGGCTGTCCTGTACCCTCATGGGTTGGATCACCAACTGTGGAATGAAACTCCATAGGTAGTAGACCTTCAAACACATCATTTTCAGCCTGATTTACATCATAACCAGCCATGGATATTTCTGATTTTTCATCAAAAATCACATCCCGACTAGTGAATATCTTCTTGGATAGTGGGTCATATAACCGGTAGCCCCTGCTCTCACGGCTATACCCAACAAAAATACATTTTGTGGCTTTATCATCCAACTTCCTCCTCAACTCTTTGGGTATGTGTGCATATGCAAGACACCCAAAAGTACGAAAATGTGATACCGAAGGCTTGCGGCCATGCCAAGCCTCAAAAGGAGTAATGGAAACCAATGCCTTTGTGGGACATCGATTCAAAATATGACAAGCACACATTACAGCTTCCACCCAAAAGATATGTGGTAGCTTCTTTGCCTTTAACATACATCTGGCCATCTCCATGAGTGACCGATTCTTCCTTTTTGCAACCCCATTCTGCTGTGGAGTATAAGGAGTAGTATACTGATGTTTGATACCTCTACTCTCAAGAAAGGAATTCAACATGTGTGACACATATTTCCCCCCTCGGTCAGAACGGAGAGTTTTAACCTTGCATCCTGACTCTGTTTCAGCAAGTGCTACAAAGGCCAAAAATGCATCATATACCTGTGATTTCTGTGTCAACAGATAGACCCAGTATATACGAGAGAAGTCATCAATAAATGTAACAAAATAGAAGCAACCTCCTAATGACTTCATTTGCATGGGACCACAAAGATCACTGTGTATAAGCTGCAACTTTGCAGTTGCTCGTAGAGCTTGATCACGTGGGAAGGAAAACCGATGCATTTTACCCAAAATACAATCTTCACATATGTGATCTGGAGGCTTTTCCATAAGAGGTAGGTCTGTGAACATGTTATGTCGCTGCATAAGCATAAGACTACCAAAATTTACATGCCCCATGCGAGCATGCCATAACTCCGCATCAACCATAGCTGGAGTAAGAGTGAATGCATTATAAGCAAATTGATCCACTGGTTGAAATGCATCCAACTGATAGAGTCCATGACATAATGTACCAGTAAAAGCATCAAGGTCAAAGCATTAGCTTTGTCTGTGACCATGCATTTGTCATCATCAAAGTGGACTTGCATACCACAGTGTGCTAAAGAAGAAATGGACAACAAATTCTTCTTTATCCCTGGTACATATAAGGCATTTGTAAGGCGAAGAATAGAGCCATCAATGGCTGTGAGCTGAATCTCCCCAATGCCACGAACTGGATATGAAGCATTATTGGCACACTGAACAGTTTTGCCAACAGGGGCAGGGCCTACATGACAAAACAAATCCCTGCGAGATGTGATATGCTTTGAAGCACCACTATCAAAATACCAAGTACATGCATGTTCAGTCACACTGAGTGCCTGTGAAGACCAAGAGGCATCATAACTGCATGTGTAGAAATAGTAATCCCTGTCTTCAACAAGAGAAGCAGTCTCCGGAGGAGCTTTAGAGGCATCATTTACAGACATCCCAGATTCTTTTGCCTTCTCTTTGGCAATCCTCTTCCTACACTCTGTGATGTAGTGACCTGGCTTCTTACAGTAATGGCATTTGCCCTTCTTCTTGGGCTGTCCATCACCTTTCTTGGTATCTTGAGATAAACCACCATCACCTGAATTCTGATTTGAACTCTTTGGCTGAGATTTGCCTTTCCCTTTTTGACCTGTCGTCGTAAATGCTTGTTCAGCACTTGTGTTCATATTCATGTTCTTCCTGATTTGCTCTTCTTGTAACAAGAGAGCAACAAGTTCCTGATACTTAAGGGGCTCAACAGCATTCCTCATGCTGAGGTTCAAAGAGGTATGAAAAGCCAAGTAGGATCTTGGCAAAGAGTTTAAGATGGTGGATACAAGCTGTGTCTCAGGAATAATCTCATCCACATTGATGAGTTGCTCTCTCAAATCCTGCAGCTTGTTCAAGTGGCTAGACATATCATCTCCTTCATGCATTTTCTGATTTCCTAGCTCTCTTTTCAAAAACGAGATCCGAGCCTCATTACGAGCAGCATACATCTGCTCCAAAGTCACCCATGCATTCCATGAAGAGCCAGCTGAACGAATTTGTTCTTTGAACAGGCAGTGGCTGACCTGGTGCCTGTGCCTGTTGTCCTCTTCCACGAGCACCCCCTTGGGGAGGAGTCTCTGGAGCCAATGGACCTGGACGTGGTTCATCACCACTAACAAAATCCCAAAGACCTTTTGCCACGAGCACATTTCTCAGCGCAAAACTCCACAAGGAATAACACATTCCATCCAACTTGTCTTCCTTAGACAAGTACGTGAACACATCACTCTGCTGTTGATTTGCCATTATGCCAATGCACAATGTTGTACCTGTGTATCAAAAAACCCAATAGCAACAACCCTGAAAGCAACTGTACTCCACTGAATACAGCTTACCCAAATATGCCTGCACTCTCAATCCTCTGAATGTGCAACACAATGCACCACTGACTGAGTAGAGCAGCAAAAATGGCTCACACAGTGCCAAAATGCCCAAAAATGCCCAAAGTTACTGCACCCAGAACCTTGCAAAAAACTTGTAGAGATTTCTTTGCAAGAAAATCTGCGTGTATCTGCCAGAAAATTTTCACAGAGAAGATGCCCAAATTTCAAAACTTGTAAAGCTTACCACAAATGTGATTTTTGCAGGTACAAGTCGACTGTTTGCTGTACGGAACAATAGTCAGGTATAGGTCGAGTCTCGACTGTACGGCTACTGTACAGAGCTGCAGGTACACGCAGCAGGCTGTACGGAAACAGCAGTCGACAAGAGCTGGGCGTGCAGCTGATGGCGGCGAGTGTACGGACAGCTGCAGGGTACGGAACAGAACAGGTCGCCTCTGCAGGTACTGTATGGGTACTAGGCGACTGTGTACAGAGCAAAGCAGGCGCCTGTACGGAGCAGAAGGACTGTACGTGCAGCTGACGGGTACAGAACAAAACAGGCGAAGACCTGTACGTGCAGCTGACGACTAGCAGTACGGACAGCTGCAGACGAATCAGTACGTGCAGCTGACGAATCAGTACGGGCAGCTTGGCGAACCTGGTTGTACGGACAGCTGAAAGCGATAGCTGATAGCGAACCTGCACGGAGCTGTGTACGGAACAACTGTCTGTGCAGCTGAGGGCGACTGTGTGTACGTGGCTGCAGCTGAAGTAAAAACAGGCGAATGATAACAGGCGAACTGTACGGACAGCTATGCGAACTAGCTGTGATACCAAATGTAGGGGTTTGAGCTGTTAGGGTTAGGGTTTGGAAGGTACTTCAGCAAGAGGCGTGAGAGACAGAGAAAGGAACACGACTGCTCATGTATTGAGAGTTGATAAAATGAAGTACAATAGCCACATAAAGATGTGACCTAAAAGTTGTGTTCACATGGTCCGGCCATAAAGTGTGCCATGTGGACCAAATCACTTATAAACCATAATAAGTGAAACTAAGCTAAAACTGGGGGAAAAAACCTCCACTAACTGAAGTGAAAAGTGCCCCAGTAACCTACTGATGATCACTAGCACTCCCTTGGGTGCATACACAGCATAAAACCCAACAATTCTCTTGCCAATAACACTCCCAACTAGCTTCAACACTTTTCCCTTTGGGTACTGGTTATGTCTGGAAAATGCCATCGATACCTCTCCATCATATTTTCAAGGTGCTTCATCGGAGTACTGGTCATGTTGGGAAAACATGCAGAAGAGGATTTTCAGCTGTAGGGTTGGCTGCCAAACTTGGCAGTACTTGCGCTCGGACCTCATTTTTTAGGCAGTTGCAGCTGTAGGGTTGGCTGCTAAACTTGGCAATACTCGCCCTCAGACCTCATTTTTTAGGCGGTTGCAGCTGTAGGGTTGGCTGCCAAACTTGGCAATACTCGCTTTTGGACCTCGTTTGTAGGCGGTTGCAGCTGCAGGTCATGTCCAGGGGCATCCTTTTTAAGGCATGCACATGACATGTTATAGGCCAAGACTTGGCGGGTTGGCTACTCACAACATGTTTCTACTCTTAAAAATTAATGTTTTTACAAGTAATGAGGTTGAGCGTTAATGCTTTGCCTGCCTTGTTCATACATACATGATGCTGGGCTTGCCTGCCTGTTGTCGCCCTTGCTGGGCTACTTGTAAAAATTATTGTTTTTTAGAAGTCGATTCATGCTTTGCTTGCCTTGTTCATACATGGTGCCGGGCTTGCCTGCCTGTTGGCACCCTTGCTGGGCTGCCGCCCAACAACCTGCCCATATAACTGTCTGACCTGGTCCTGGCTGCTCCCACATGTGAAATGTTTCTGTTCTGGGGCAGCTCGCCTCCGACGGAGGCTGCCAGTGTGCTGAATGGCACTAAATCTTAGCAAATATTTTGGCCTGGATCATATATGGAGAGAGAGGTGTCGCAAGGATCGTGCTGATCGTGTTCAATATGGCTGTGGCAGCAGAATTTCTTTAAAGTCAATCTTTTTATCGAGGATTACACAGTTTAGATGGGAGGCTTTCATGTGTATTTGGGGAGTTAGCTTCTTTTTGTCGGACAAAGTATTTGGTATTCTATGCAAAAGCTATCACACTCTGCCAATGAGGTGATAGCCCAAGTGGTGAAGGTGTTTGCCTAGGACCAGGAGGTCGTGGGTTCAAAACCCCAGAAGGTTCTTCCTTGGTGGCATTGCCTATGGGCAGATAAAAACCGCCTACGGGCGGGTGCATACAGGCGGTAAAAAAATGGTAACTACGGGAGGATCTTGGGCCTAAGGCTAGTCGAGGGGGAAAAAAAGCTATTACATTCCTGTTTGGCGGCAGAAGATATTTTTGTTGTTTGTCAGATGTAATGCTTCTTGTTTGGTTGCAAATCAGCCTTACAGTTACTTTGATTGAATGGTTTTATCCTATAGATTGTATGGACTGTATAATTTAATCTGAATCAAAGGTTAACAGAGAGTGTATAGCTGGTTGGCTTGGTTTGAGACATATACTTTTATTTTTCTGATACTAGCTTTGCAATGCACACACAATTGATATGTTCCATGTGGCTTCCATGATATGGCTTTAGCATTCTGACACGAGCTTTGCATCGCAGAAACAAATGATATCTTCCTTGTGGCTGCCAAGGTACATCTTGAGAGCTCATGTCATTGTTTGTTTTTGAAAAGAAATTACCTGTTTCTCGATTAGATTTATCTGCACGCTTGCAGTTTGGTCTTGAATTTGAAACTGAAGCTAACTGCAAACCTTAGCAAAGCTGATTTTAATAAGAATCATGAAAATGGATAATAAACACTGGAGGTGGGCTAGTCTCTATCTCTCTCTCTCTTAGGCTTGGACACATGCTCTTCAGGAGGGTGGATGTAGAAAATAGAGCACCTCCTTAGATTGTTGCATATTAGATTCCGAAAGAATCACCAAATGGCCTTATGAAGAAAAGCTAAGTGCATAAGCTGGCTCAAAAAAACTACGGTGTTAGAAAATGTCTTGTTATCTTCAGGTTACATTTGGTGAACCTGTAGCTTAACCTATTTTCTATTGTATGGCTATCTTGACACAGGTGATATCTGCAACTATTCTTAAAGCTTCAAGTTTGAAGAATCAAGCACATACAAGGCATTCTGAGATCATGTTTCCTAGCAAGAATGTGGCCACATCAGCATTGCTTGAGGCATGGGAGCCATTTTCCATGGGCTTTAAACGCTTGTATGATAAATGCCTTTTATTTTCTGTAAATGCAAAGAGCTTGCAGTTTTTCTGAAACTGCCCATCTGCAAGACACACATTACTCTTAATATGTTGGTAAAAGAAGAGACTGGGTTGCATTTGTGTTGTTGAGATAGGGATTTCGGCCTGTGTATACTTAATTATTAATAACATAGCCTTAGATATATGCAGGTGGTGGAATTCAGTCGCTTTACCTGCTGATTTGGGACTTGGTGATGAGTTGGAATTTCGAAATCAAATCAAAGAGCTTTCTTCACATGTTAGTGTCTCGCGTGCTTGGTACCTGTCTCTGTAAACAAGCAAGGGAAATATTTCCCTTACTCATTCAAGCTTTAGCTGCATTCATGGTCAAACATGGGGCTGGAGAGAGAGAGAAAGAAAGAAAGATATATTAACGTCTTCAAAAGGCCAAAGTGACCTATGAGACCAAAATAATTACATCAAGTCCATGTGATATAATATCTGAGTTACATAAAAAATGGAAATGCTAGGAACTAAAAAAGAAAAGCTAAAGCTGGTGCTAGAACTAAGAGAATATAGCTCTCTACCCTCATCCTAATATATCCCTCATCGGGAGCTTCTGCATGGTGCTCAGGGTGGTGGGATTGAGCTGGCAAGAGAAGGTCCTCCTATGGTGGGAGAAGATGGCCGTGATCTGCCTGAATCGGGGTGGTGGGCGAGGCCCCCATGGGTGAGGGCGTCGTGCTCTGCAAAGCTTAGAGGCTCTGTCTGATCACACTCCTCTCGATCAGGCTCGAACTGCTGCCGCCTGGGGTTCGGGTGATAGGGCGGGGGCTGCTGTAGAGGTCTCTGCATGGGATCTAGATGGTGGGGGAACTGCTCTAAAAGTCTGTGCCTGGAAGATGTGTGTAAGTGCCATGAAGTCCAAACCATGTAACCACCTGTGCACACCAACACTGTGTATCCCCATCCCGGGCTAGCTGTCTAGAGGACACAAAAGCTAAGCAAGGGTATTTGTGTAGAGGGAGGTCCCATAATCTGTGTAGGAATGTCACTATCTGGAACAGGGCCTCTATTAGCTAAGCAAGGGTATTTGTGTAGAGGGAGGTCCCATAATCTGTGTAGGAATGTCACTGTCTGGAACAGGGCCTCTATTACCATCGGTGGGGCTCCCATCTCAGCCTTTACAATCGCATGTGGCACAGATGGCTTACTACTGATCATCCGTAAGATCATCACAAGAGGTCTCTCCATATGTCCCCATCCATCATATACATCCTCATTCTCTAGGCATGTGGGCTCCTCCTCACCCTCCATTTTTGTTTTTCTCCTCCTTACCCTCCATTTCTATGTCATTGGGTTCTTTTTTCTTCTTCCTTCTCTTGTGATATAAGCTTGGCCCCCAAATGCCAGCCCCATATTATAGTGTAGGAGTGACCGATGTGTCAAATAGCCATAGCTTTGTTCTAGGTTCTTGGAACTGTACATGAGCACACTTCTTCTCTAACGATCCCAAGCTCCTCATAAAGAATGCTGGACCGGTAAGAGTGATTCCCAAGTACACATATGAAGTCCACTGTCTCTCCTCTTTATGTAAACTGTGGGGCAGATCTGCCAATCCACTGTGGTGTGGTGTGGTGTTAAAGATCATAACCTTGGTCTTGCCAAGGTTCACAGTAAGGTCCTGTGCCTCACAGAAGGCTTGCAAAGCATCCAAATGTCTCTGTAGCCCTTTTGGTGAATCTGAGATGAGGACTATGTCAGCTGCATACAAGAGGATCGATATAAGAACTTCTGCTAGTGGTGCTCCCTGCTCTCCTTGTCTGTCCAGCCAATCTGACACCTCATCAATGTAGAGTCCAAAGAGGGTAGGGGGCAATGGGCAGCCCTGCTTTACTCCAATCGTGCTGTGTGTGATCTCTGAGTCTCCCTTGGGGCGCGTACTCGGCCTGTCACCAACTCATATAGGGAGAGAATCACCCATGACATCTCCACTGGGACTCCCAAGTCCTGTAGTCTCCTCATCAGCTGGGCTCGTGGGACTATAACAAATGCCTTGTGGAAATCTACAAAGCAGCTATAGATCCTCTTCCTGTGAGCTCTCCCCTCCTCAATGATGGCCCTCAATGTGAAAATATGAGCTAATGTGGAATTCCCTTTCCCGAATCCTGCCTGCTCTAAGTCACTGTGCCTCTGCCCATCTACTCAGCTCATGTTCCAAAATAGATCCATAAAGCTTGGCCAGCGTGTGACCAATCATGATAGTTCTTTAGTTATTTGGATCCATAGCATCTCCTGCCTTCAGGATAGGTACGATAGTGTTACATGACCAGCTGTGAGGAAAGCCCTCACAAAGAGCCCTGTTAAACACATGGACTAGTATGGGTGCCAAAACGTTCTTGGCCTGGGAAAAGTGCTCAGCTACCAGACCATCATTATCCTGTGCCTTCCCATTCTGCAACCTGTCAATGGCATCTCTCACCATGCTCAGACTGAAAAGGGATGATTGTGAGGGGCAAGCTCCTGGGGGTTAGGGTATGGGTGGCTGATTAGGGACCTGATAAAGGGAGGTGGCTTAAGTGTGCCGGGTATCCGGCGAAGTAATCGGGGTTTGCTGGTGAGGATCTTGGAAAAGCCTCCAAGGTTCCTTACAGTCATGTCCCAAGAATAGTTGGTATAATTCGTGTTCAAGCTTGGCTAGGTAGGCTCGCTTTTTCCTTCGCATGAGGCGATGGAAAGCAATGTGGGCCTGTCTCGGTGTGGAGCCCTGGGCTACCTTGTGGTGAAGGCGGGTTCGGGTCTCTTAGCATTCCTCATCATACCAACTATTTTGTGGGATGTTTCCGTAGGGTGGCTTGGAGGTGAGGGAAAGCTATGGATGCGGATGTGTGGAGTTTGTCGGTTAGCTGGGTAGTAAAGTCCTCCATGGGACCATTTGGAACTACGTCGAAGAGGTTAGTGATGGGAATAGACGGGTGAGGTTTCTTTGGTGAAGTGGTACTTTGGGTAGCGGGGATAGGGTATGGTGGATGGCTGAGTGGTGTATCTGCAGGTGAGAGAGAAGGCCAGGTAGGCATGATCAGCTACAACTCCAATAGGTCTGGGTGAGACAGTGAACCCCGAAATGAGAGGTATCAGTGAGAGTGAGCCCATGAGATAGTCCAACGTACTAGATCCATGTCTCTTAGGGTAACATGTGAATGTTCTTGAGCCTGGCCAACGAGCCATGCCATTAAATATGGCCAATCCATGAGCTCCCCCCAAGTTGAGTAGGTAGTCTCCGTATGTTGTGCGTGGTGCCATATCTGCTGAAGTTTGGCTAAGCGTAGTTCCTAAATATCGACCTCCTGGTACATGGGGTCCTCTGTCACAATAAAGGGCACGTGAACACTGGCAGTCCCGGCATTGAAGTCCCTTGTAAGAAGGATGTCTCCTATCCTGGAGAACTCAGCTATGTCACTGTAAAGGGCCTGGTAGAGAAGAAGAAGAAGAAGAAGAAGATATATTAACCTCTTGCAAAAGACCCAACGGGTCTATGGGACAAAAGTTGTACAGTGTGTCCATGGAATCTCATCATGGAAAAAAAGACAAATAACAAAAAGGACTAACACTAATCCCTAGGTAAATGTAGATATGGGTCATCATCGTCATCCTCATCATGGAGGAGCACCATCCTCATCCTCGTGGATACAAAGTGGATGTAGAGGATATGGGGGTGTGAGTGTGGAGAGGGAGCTATAAATCGATGTGTGGTAGGGATCCATAAAGGATGTCCAGCATTGGCGAGGGGGTGAGGATGGCCCCTAGATCTGCAGGGCCGAGGAGAAGCTGGGACGAGGTAGTAGCTATAGATGCTCGGTGGCAGGTGAGGATCTCATCAATCTGGGGCTGGTGAGCCTGGGGTGCTTGAGGTCCAGGAGGGTGAGGCCATCTGGCTCTCCAAAGTGCATTGGCATGAGCTAGGGTAACTCCGATCGAGGGGCAAGATGGTGGGCCCCTCGTCAGTACTGTGGTGGCCTCATCCGTCTTTGTGTCCTCCTTTTGTGGCAGGAAAAAACTGGTGATGGTAGACTGAGATGGGTGCCGGGGTCGGGGATATCTGAAGAGTAACTCTCTGTGTGGTTGGATCTCCAATAGGAAGAGTCAAGATAACGCTGATTTGGATACTCCATAACCCGAGGTAATGGCCCGAACCCCTCAATGTCTTATCCCCACTCTTAGGGATAAGATAGATAAGCCCCTCAGTGAGTAACATGCACGTTCCTAAAAGGTGAATTTGGGCATGTTCCTAGATTCATCTAGGTATATATATATATATAGAACTTGTGTCCCACATCTCTTGGAGAGCAGATGTGATCTCAGCCCGAATCTCATCCCCAAAAGTAATGAAAAAAACAGGGGAGAGGCCATCCTTCCCTGGACACTTGCCCATGAGATAAGGCTGGACACTTGCCCATGAGATAAGGCATGAAGAGCATGACTGAACTCTGTATAGAAAAAGGGGCATCCAGAACGGCACGCATCTCCTTAGTGATCAAATGTGGCAATGCATTTTAAACCTTCCTCTGTGCCCTATGTCTCAAATCAGAGTGCGGCTCAGCACTAAGAAGCTGGCGATAGAAATCAGTGGCAATCTGTCTAACCATAAGAGGATCTGAGTGAAGAGTGCCATGCGAATCCTGCAACTGCCTGACACACTCTCTGGTATGAGATGGGCTGTGAGTAGCAAAGAAATGTTTGTTGCATTTGCCACCCATATGGGTCCAAAAGGATTCTTGGGCATGGTAACGGTATTCCGCACGCTGCTCAAGAGAGTGATGAGGTTCTGTCCGAACAATACATAAAGAATTTGCAACCCATCGATCATGAGGGTATTTCTCGTGCTCTTTTTGTAAGGCAGCTAGTCTACGTCTAATAGCCCTTTCTAAATCCAAGGCCTCTTGCCTCTTAGAAAGAGCACATCCGTGATAAAAGTCACTGATATCACAGAGAGCACAGGCTAGGCTTTGTGAGGCCTACGAGAAATCACGAGATCTCCAAATATCAAGCATACGACGTGATAGCTCTGCATCTGAAAACAAATGATCAGGGATGTGTACATGAGGTGCTGATCCATGGCGACTCGGATCTCTAATGCATAAAATCACTGGGCAATGATCCGATTTAGAGGTGCCTTCAACAATAAAAGTATGCCCCCCTCTGTCGAGCACCCAATCATCCACATAAAATTTGTCTAACCATGCATAATACATCTTGAATCCCTTCTCTTGTTAGACCATGAATAAAGAAGAGTGGATTGTCTGCTCGAAATGTCATCCTCATGCCAACAATCTCTACCATGAATGGAGAGTATAAACCTCTCCGAAGATGCTCTTTCAACAGGATGCACTAAGCCCTTATGTCCACCTCTTTTATCCATTGGCATTTCAACCATGTTAAAATTCTCACCAATAATCCAATGGTCAGCAAGAGGCATCAACGTAGTGAGAGATTTCCACAAGATAATCCTCTCACCTCTTTGGTTAGGAGCATAGAGGTTGAGAATACCAATGAGTGTAGTAGCCTACATAAGAAGGATCCGCTATGCTCTCGCAAGTAAAATGACACCATGTCCAATGATGCAAGGCAAGACCAAAGCTGAAACAAAGATACAGATACCACCTTTGGTACGAATAGCTAGCTAGTGACGAAAAGGTGTCCCGAGAGAAGTTTGCCTGATCTCCCACACTGACTAGCATCCAGTTTATGCTCTTGCAAGAGCAATACATCCATAGGTCCACGTGTGACTGCACAATGAAGGTGAGTTTTGACAATTTGTTTCCGCCGACGCGGAAAAAATTCCCTAAGACCCTGAATGTTCCATGAGACAATCCTCATAAGGACTCAGAGTAGAAACGACCAGATCTCGTGGTCGACGAAGGACCCCCTTTAGAGACGGAGGTACGTCTTGCATAGGTTAGGGAGGGAAAATCTGACAATGAAAAAACCCTATCTCTCGTTCCCACTCCGAGGAAGAGCCAAGGCTGGTCCTCAAATTTGGAGAGGTATCATGATAGTGCGACTGCGCAACATCATCCTCGAGGGTGCAATCATCCTGTAACTGTAATGCAACATCCTCCTGTGAGGGATCCAAATCCTGTGCCTGTAGAGCCTCATCCTCCAAAGAAGGATCAACATCCTATGAGGCAAGAATTGCATAAGGGTTGTGGTGCTCCAGTAGGGGTGCGGATGAAGGGGCAAGTACAGGGTTCCGAGAGCGCCTTCCATCTCTAACCACAATCCAACGCTGTGTGGTCTACTGTGGCATAGGGGCAACTAGAGTTTGGGCAACTACAGAAGGCATCTGATGGGTAGGAACACGCCGCCTTCTAGCATGGCCCCTCGATCCTGGACAATCTCTAGCAATGTGGCCATGTAGGCCTTGTCGATGACGAATCCGACACTGGTCAGGTTTGCCTGCAATCTCCATCCTCTGGCGGAAATGAGAGCCGTCAGGTCTCTGAGGCATAATATTGTCGTCAGTAATCGATGGATCAGGAACAAGCACAAGGACTCGGGGTACACCATCAGAAGTGGTGGTAACAGCGGAAGTTGAGGCGGGAGAGCTCGGAAGGTCTAGTACCTCTAGAACCTGGCCAAAGGATGCCCCTATGGAAGCTAAAAGCTTCTAGTAACACCGAGGAAGAGCAGGGAACCGTAGTGAGACCGGGGTAAGGTGTTGATCTTTTGCCACTGGATCAAAGCCCTCCGATATTGTGACCAAATCCATCCGCAAGGATTCAAACACGGTAGATCACCTAGAAGGAGAAGACAACGCGGTTCACAACCATAGCCTACAGTCCAACGCCATCACCATCGCCATGATGCCATCGCAAACTAGGAAGGATTGTTGTTCAAAACTTGCCCAAGAAGAAGAATCGCTTGCGTGGAGATTAAAACGGGATTCGGTAAATAGAACGGCATTGGTTCACATCCATCGCCTACAGTCCAACGCCATCGACATCGCAAACCAAGGTCAACCTGCTCAAGAAGAAGAATCAATTGCCTGGAGATTAAAACGGGATTCGAGTCGACAGGGTAGATCGCCTAGTAGGAGAGGACAACGCGGTTCAAAGCCATCGACTGCAGTCCAACGCCATTGCCATCGCCATCGCAAACCAGGAAGGGTTGTTTTTCGAAACCTGCTCAAGAAGAAGAATTGTTTGTGTGGAGATTAAAATACGATTCGAGTCGGCCGCCCACTGTCGATCGGCTCTATGGCTTCTGCCGCAGCCAATCTTTCATCACCCCCATAGGCCGGTTCACAAGACGAGCTCACCTCTCTTCAGCACGACATTCACATTGAGGTCCAGACCACCCTTGTTGCAAGGGTTTGTCTCTCACCCCTCTCGTTCGCAGGCCCGTGAATGGCTTCTCGCAGCTCTCCCTTCGGAGCTGATTGTGCACTGCCAGGATACTCGTTTGCTTGGTCGAGGCTTCTTCCAAGTGGACTTTCATTCTCCAGAAACTACTTCTCAGGTTTTGGCTAGCAACCCCTTCCCTCTTGGCCCTAGGAAGATTTTCTTTTTAAAATACAAGGTGTGGTGGGGCATGGCTGTGGAGGATGTAGGAGGGGCGGCTGATTAGGTACTTGGTAGAGGGATTTTAGTGCCATGTTTGAGGGCAATGAGTGGGTGGTGCTCCTTGAGTGTCCTCCAAGCTTCCTCACAGTTCTCGCTCAAGAAGAGTTGGTATGAGAGAGAGAGAGAGAGAGAGAAAGAGAGAGAGAGAGAGACTGATTCAAAGCTGATTGATCATGTTCACAGTCCCTCAACTTGTTGAAAGGTGCCATTTTTCAAGAAGAATATGCTGCTCGTATCCATCCTGCTACAAGTTTTACAAGCCATTTTCTAAAAAAAAAGTTTAACTGTTGAACGTTGGCAAAGCTTATAGCATGCCTTTTATAACTTCATTTGAAATTATGGTCCTTTGAGATGCACATCTACCTTTTCTTTTCCTTGAACAATGTTTCTTTGAAGTCTTCTCATTACAGGTGTACGGCCACATTATTGGCATGTTTGAGTTGAATAATTTGTAAGTTTCTCAATGTATGTTTGTTTCTTCATTGAGTTACAAAATGGTAGGTAATTTTAAAAAAATCTCCTCAACACAATAGTTTTAGTTTAGGTGGCATAATGCATTAGTAAATCATTTTGCAAATAATGATGATGGTGATGGTAATAGTATTAATGTCGATAGAGGCCAAACATGGCCCATGGGACTAAAACTACAGTGTAAATTCATGATTTGTGAGATCTAACTATGTATGTAAGTGAAAATCTATCTAGTGTTGCCCCAAAAAGGGAGATGAGCACAATCTTGTCACACACGTAAACTATTAATATTATTAAACAAAATGAAATGGCACAAAACCAAATGAGAGAGCAATACTGAAATTTAAATGACACTGCAATAGGGCTAGATTTCTCAAGATACAAACTTCATGGGCATCACATGCCAGATTTCCAATGACATCAAGGATTTCTGAAGATACAAGCTTCATGGGCATCACATGCTAGATTTCCAATGACATCCATGCAATGAAAACATTTGCAAACATGTTTTGTTGTCGAAGTAGAGGTTGATCCCACATCTTTTGCGAAGAACCTCTCTCCCCGATCCCCAGTGTCTTGCCACAAGAAGCTATGCTCCACTGGCATCCATACACAAACACGTGTGTGCCAAGCCGAGCCATAGAAGACCTTAATGGTCAAGCATGCAGATGTACAGTAGGTAGAGAGAATTTGTGAAATCTCTTACCGCTGAATTTTTTGGTTTTGAACAGAAAATAATAAAGGTGGGAACCCATGCGGAAAAGCACAACACAGAAAATTACAAATTATTTTTGGAAGTTTAGGCACTTTTTGGGCGTGTGTTGCAGTGAAGTGGGAATGCTGCCAGTGCCGCTTCTAGGCTACCGCCTCTTCCATGGCTCTATGAAGTCTTCAATGTGTATCTGGTGGGTCCAATTTTGGCCAATTTGGCAAAACCCCCCAAATTTATGGGTAGTGCAGGGCTTCAATTTGTTGATTTTACCTGATTTTGAGGAAAGCCCCAAAATTGGGCCAATGCAGGAGCTTCAATTTTGATTGATTTTTGCAAAGCCCCCAAATGCTTTAATTTGAACTAATTGCCAAGATTTCAAAAAGCCCTAATTTCTTATGATGCAAATGCTTTCAATTAACCGATTTTTGTCAAAAATTAAGAAAACCCCTAATTGATTTTCGATGACTAGTGTTCATGGGAGCTGCTGCTCAGGCCAATATAGTGTGAAGGTGGCTCTGGGCACGTGGGTTATGGGTCCCCACACCGGCAGGAGAGGGCAGCGAAGACAGATGTGGTGGCTGCAACGTGTGTGAAAGAAGACTCCAGGTGGCAATCTCAACTGCTGACATCTATCATTTAAGGTTATTAAGACCTTAAATGAGTTTAAGTGACATAGCTCGCGGAATGTGGCGAAGCTGATGACGAAGGTAGCTGAGTTTGAATGTGGCGCTCCGGCCGGTTGCGTCGACCCTTAGAGGCGTGGCTGGTGGCGATAGCAGAGTGGTTTGGCGATTTAATGGTCAGGTGGCGAGGGCCTGATGCTGGTGGGCGCCTGCAGGAGAGATGGTCGCTGCCAGCGAGCAGTTCGGGCAGTCAAGAGGCAGCTGGTGGGCACTGGGCTGCTGGTGTGGCTGCACAGGAAGGTCGATTCAGCTTTGTCGAACAAGCAGCAGGTTCGCGAGCACCAAGCTTTGATACCAGGCCCTAGGGTTTGCTGCAGTTGCACTCCAGGCTAAGGGGGGAGAGAGAGAGAGAGAGAGAGAGAGAGAGAGAGAGAGAGGTGAACTGTGGAGAGAGAGATGTAACAATGCTCAAAGAGGGACAAATTGCATGACTCAATGATTGTGATTAGATTGAAGTGATCACCAAGTACAATGCCTTTTAGTAGGTTTGGAACCTTATCTTTTGACTCAACACAATCAACTAGATAAGTGACACGTGGCACACTTATCTTATCTCTCTATAAGAGAGTGTTGACACTCATTAACATAACCGTTTTAGGGGCCGGTCACACATACACACAAACGGGTACACAAACAGGTGTTCACACAGGATGATTACACACATGAGGCTGAGAAATACCCAACAATCTTTTCCTTGGTTTAGTTGCTTCTTGGTTAGCTCCATGCTTTTCTTGGCAGTTGGACAGCCCCTGGCTCTTCCTCTTGTGGGGACTCCACGGCAGCCACCCATCCACCTTGTCCAAGACTTCTCTCTGCTTTAAATTCTCTGAAGCAAACCTCATATGCCTTGTCACTTCAGTGGCTTCACTAGAAAGCCAGACCTTTGTATGCAAGCTCGTCAGCAGCAGACCGGCCTGAGGCTAGTTCGGAGACCACCTACAAACTGCCCTAGTGGATGCGCAGGGAGGCATCATTGATATTGAGTTCCTCGGCAATGAATTATCTGGATTGAGTTTGATTCGGCCGCTCTAGCAAAGAAGACCTTATCGTCGAGTCTTGTTGCAGTATGCAGCATTTATGTGTACTTTGCATGGAGTAGGCACGGCTTCTCTCTTAACTCCAGTCCGTCAGCGGGTGCAACTGGCTTCTCGTTATCAGTTTGATTTGCCCAAGGAGTACCTCCAGCTTCTCCCAGTGATTGGGCACTCTATTGGTCAGGCTTTGGAGTCCCTCCGGACTGCAGCAGGGGCAATCATCGCAAGGTCAGCAACACTCCCCACACTTTGAGCTCATTGCTTCACTGGTTTTAGTCAGTTTGTGGAGATAGTGGCTCCTCTTAGAGTTTGTGTTGTCCTGCACCACCCCTGCCCTACCCCCAGGGCAACAGTCTTCTCCTTCCCTTTGAGTGGTGCGTGAGAGGTTTTGGGACAGCATCTCTTCAACAGCAGGATCAGGCGATTGGCTTCTCCAATCTGAATCCATTAGCCCGGCTTGGCTGCCTGCATGGAGGGAGTTGGCAGCCTTTGATGGAGGGATGCGAGAGTTTTACCTCTTATCTTTTTTCACATGAGCTTTACAAGTGAGAGGGGCAGGGCGTCTACAGATACCTCCACTGAGCGGAAGACCATGCTGGTGATGCCAATGAATGGGCCAACACCTAGTGGTCCCACTTGGCGGTCTTGCATTTGCCCTCACTTGGAGCACGTGGGGTCTTGGATGGACACTCCACCAAACCAGCACTCAAAACCTTGTGAGTTGAGGGAGAGCCTTCTAAAACACCTAGCCTCTTTCCCTAGCCATGCATATTGTCTTTTGGAATGTTCATGGCTTCGGTGGCCCATGTGACATACATAAGATAGTTCTTTGCAAGAAGTTACATCATGCCCTCATTGGGGTTGACCTCTATGTGCTCATGGTTCAGGAGCACCAGTTGATAGCGGGGTGGACCAGATGTTGTGGAAAGCTTCAACAGATTGCTCCCCTCCTCCTGAGCACTAGGAGGAAGTTGCGTTTTTGGAGTTTAGCACTCTTATTCTTTGCAGGCAGGGTGGCAGTGGTAAATCACTTCTTGTTGGGCCTTTTTGGAGATCTTGCACTGGTCAAGTTCAATACCTCAGCCGTAATCTTCCTTACGCATGAAGTGACGCAACGCGGGTTAAGGTGGCCGATGTTGTCATTGTTTTACCCCCTGGGCATCATTGATCTTGTAGTTCAGCGCAGTGCTTTGCTGGCCAAGCTCATAGTCTGCAACCTCTAGTTAGGTAGAGAGCTGTGGAAGAATTTTCTTCTAACCTGCATTATAGCCAGCAACCCCTCTGGGCAGAGGGTGCTTGGCCCTATGCCATCAGATAGATCTTCACACCCGCTTTACTCCGCAAACGTTGTTCCTCCATCGAGGACAAGTTTGTGGCTAGCCTTTTCAGCATTGGTTTTTCTGTCCACTCCGTGCTCTTAAAAAACACGCACCCCCCCCCCCACCCCCCCCCCCCCCCCCCCCCCCCCCCCGCGCCCGGAATGTAGCCTCCCTCTGAGAGTGGCCAGCCAGAGAGGGAGGTCCCCTATGCCTACCCCTCCCTTTCCTTTCCCATCTTTTTTCTTTGTTGTTGACCTTAGTACTTACATGATGGTTTCCTTTTTGAGGGCCACTGCCTATCTTTGTACATACTCTTTCTTTTCTACTAATGGAAGGAGCATCTTTTTTTTTTTTTGGGGGGGGGGGGGGGTGGGAAGGGACAGAATGCGACAATGCCTTCATCCTGGGAAGGGACAGAATGCGACTATGCCTTCATCCTCTACCCCTGTGTCTCAACTGACTAATCAGCCGAGCTTGTGGGACTGAGCCAAAGGGACCTCATGTGTCTTGTGCTTGGCTTCTTCAACAATGGATTTAAGTGTGAAATATGATCTCATGCAGAGTGGTCTCGCCGATAGTGTGCTTGGCGTGTGACTGGGACCCCATATTGCTCTGCCATATCAGTGATCACTCACATGTGCCTCTACTGCTGGTCCATATATCTGGGCTATGAGATTGTCAATCATGACGGTTCAGAAGTTCAGCGTATTCATTGGGTCCATTGCGGTGTGAATGGGTATCTTTGACCAGTTTTGGGGTAAACTATGGCAAATGGACTCATCAAAAAGATCGGCCAGGATTGGTGTAAGGTTCTCACAAACGGGGGTGGATAACTCTCATCATCATAAGGTCCTGCGATCTATTTCTTCCCATTTTTGAGTCTCTCGATAGGTTGAGTAAGTGACTTAGTAGTAGTTATAGAAAAGGAAAACTTGGTGGGTTGGGGTGTATCTGGGAGGCTTGTTGGATGCATTGTGACGGGGAAGGTTGATTTCCTTTCCTACCGTCAAAAGAGAGTATCAAGCAATTCTTGCTTTTTTCCTTTTTTTGGCAGAAAATTCTCATGTCTTCTTCTAACAAGATGTCTGGCTGGCATATGGATGATGAGATGACACAGGTTCCTCGTTCCTCATTCAGCACAAGGCCTTACATTCTTCATTTTACCAACCATTCGCCCATGTGTGTGTGTGTGTGTGTGTGGCTTTTTGGGGCTTTCCTGGTTGACTTGACTATGAAAGGGAAGCTTTGTTCGGCTGCAGAATGGAGTGTGCCATCATTAAGGGGGGGTCATTATGGCTGAGTTTGCCCTGCATCTCTGGAGGTTTGACAGAAACTCAGTACGAAGGGCTTTGTGTGAATATATGCTCTTATGTGTGTGTGTGTGTGTGTGGAGTGCGTGTGTGAGAGCATATCTTGATACAGAGTTCTACACCCACTATTGGGCACTGATGACGTTAGTGGGGATGTCGTAGTATCTAGTCCATACTAAGCATTATGGAGTTGATAGTTATATAGTCTTGTGGGTTGACTACCATGAGTATATAACATGCACAGTCTTAAAAGGTGAATTTGGGCATGTTCTTGGATTCATCTAGGTATATATATATTAAGGGGGGGCTTTCTTTGTGGGTGTGGGGAGGGTGTTAATTGGGGCAAGTAGAGTACAGGTTGATAATGTAATTTTTGCCCCCCCCCCCCCCCCCCCCCCCCCCCACACCCCGGCGCAAAAAAAAAAACCAAAAAAAAGGAAAGAAAGAAAGAAGAAGAAAAGTTCCTTCAATCAATCAAAAGAAAGCGTCTGCATGAATTAGATTACATCCCTTCAAGAGATGTTGAAGCAATGCAAAAAAACCTTCTCGTTAGAGGGATACAAAAAAAATGGAAAGGGAGATCCCTATCCGGTTGGCCGTTGGCGAGGGAGGTTACAATGGTATGGGAGGTGGAAAGAGCCACTCTAATGGCCTGTAATGCCAGATTTGTCCTGTCACGTGCACACTCTCCCGAGTGTGATGTGGATGTGCTTCTATTCATTGGCCACCTCAGAGGTCGAGTGGAGGTCGGACAGATAAAGCAAGCAAGGTGGTCTATTTGGTGCTTCAAATGCAACGAGACAAGAGTGGAAGAAAGCGTTTCAGGGGGGTCCAGTGGTGGGCACGCCAGCAGGAAGTTACTTATTGTCTCCCCAATGAAGAGGAAGAGAAAAGGAGCCAGGGGGCAATCCTAGTGCACCAAACGGGAGATAAGAAAAAGCTCCCCACGAGGACCTGGCTATGTGTCAAAGAGTAAAGGGCTGAGATGCCTCGCATGTAAAAGGCGGAGAAGCCCCATCCGCAGCATGGTGCCCTCCAAGAAACTCCCATCAAGGTGGTCGTAAGCCTTCTCAAAGTCAAGAAGAACCGTCATGACTCATATCCTCCTGCCGCGTGTGCCAAGGTGGTTGCCTCCCAAAGGCAAAGATGTTTCGCCTAGACCTTGTTCATGGCCCATTCTCAAAAAAAAAAAATGTCAGCTGATTTGAGTCCTAATTGATAAATTGTTTTTTAGTTCTACACTTTGTCGGATTCTACACTCCATCAGGTTTGCATCTTGCATGGATTCAACATTTTATGTTTGTTTCAGGGATCTTGTTGTTGCATCACCAGTAGAAGACTATTTTATTCACATAGATGAGCTTCCGATGCAAGAAAAGGTATCTAAATTTTCTATATTTGAAATGCACAATGCCGACAATGATGTTTTTTAGGCGAATGAGTCAATTAATCTAGGTAGTGGAATATGTGAAAGCAGGTGGAGGCTGAGAGGATGACAAGACCTTTGTTGGATGCCTTAGGTGATGAATATGATGTTCCTTGTCAAGGTATGCAGTAATATTTCAATTGGGTTATAGATCTACAAGATTGCACACAGCATCACTTGACTATTGAGGGCTTTTGCCTGTGGGGAAGAATTAACTCTAATTTAATTATACTTGAAACTTTGCGCTTGATAGAGTATTGTGGGTCTTAGTTGATGGGCGTCGAACAAAAACAGTGTTGGGTAGCTGAATGGTTTTGTAGACTTAGATTCTGGTTCTGTGTAATTTCATAGTTTCTGAATCTCTTATGCTTGTGTGGCAACAAAACCACCGTTTCTTGTTCTGTGCTGATTTGGATTCAGGGACAGCTTTTTTCCCTCTACAAAGCTGCTTCAATCATTCGTGCTCTCCAAACATCAAAGCTTTCAAGAGGGATGAAGTAAGTCTTTTCAATGAGAACTTTTTCACAAAAAATTCTTTTGTTTGTTTTAGCAGGATAGTGTGGCATGTGCGTGTACATGTGCGTGTGCATTTGCGTATGTCTGTGTGCACACACGCGTGTGTTACGTGTGTATGCAATCTAATTGTTTGTGATATTATTTCTCCAGGATGTAGGTTTTTCTTTATATGCAGAGTCTGATGGCTTTAAGTCATGTTTCAGGATAAAGATGGTCAGGCTGTGCTCCTTGCTACCAGGCCAATCAAAATTGGTGAGGAGGTAAGAACAGACCTTGTGTAAAATTTTAGAGTTATGGCAAGAAGATGCGGATCTCATTGTGTGCTTCTTTGTGCTCAAGTCTTTTTTCCTCTGCATTGAGATTGCAAGGAACATGCCTTCAGTAAGAAGCAGATGCGACTTTTAAGTGTATAACAGAACGGAAAAATTTACAACGGTAGGCTAAGAAAGAGGTCTGCAAAGAGGACTTTTTTCTGTACGAAAGGGCTTATTAGTGTTACCTTGACTGGGTCCGACGATCAGCCGTCATTCAAAACACATGTTGCCATGTGGCAAGGGCATGGCTGTTATAGGATTGGATTTTCTTAGGCTAGTTACGCGAATGTTCCTGCCCATCTAGGCCATCCATCAGGGATGGATGGGCAATCTTCTGGGGTGGGTAATTTCTGTTACCACCCTTAAACCTCAAAGTAATGATAAAAGAAGTATATTTTTGTTGCACTTAACCTTTTTCAGTGAGAGGGCTGAAACTCTTTCATTTAGGGAAGTGAAAGAGCCTCTCTGGTTTCCTTTTAGTTTCCCGCGTGTATGCATTCTCCCCTTTTTCCCCCCTCTTGCAAGTGCCTTCCATCTATTGGTTTCTTGTTGGCACTACCTGTGCAGTGTGATGTCCTCTCTCATATTCACTTTGTGGTTGGCTGGCCAAGCATGCTTGGTGAGAGGATATACTGCTTCAGCTTGACTGGAGAGAGTGCTTTCAGGCTTACTTCCAGGACCCGAGCACTAAGAGCTGACCAGCCTTGATGTATGGCACTTCCTTCTGGGGACAGATTTGGGGCAGATTGGAGGAGGATAGAGAGGTTACAGGTGATGTTCTTCTCCTGCATGATCAGGAGTAAGCTTTTGGTCCCCCATGAGATCCCTCCTCTGCAAGCTATCTGGAGGACTGAAATGCCAATCCGGGAAGGCGGGCACTGTCCAATTACGTAGATGAGAGATGTAAGTGATTGTGTGGAAAAGGGATCTGTCCAGTTATATAGATGAGAGATGTAAGTGATTGTTTGGGAAAGGGCATCCTGGACTAGGGGTGCACCAAACTCAGCTAGAATGACAGGGCAGGTCTTGGTGCTCCCAGGTGACTAGATGGTTTTAGACACATGGTTTACAGATGGATCAGACTCACTCCTCCCATTGATTAACTCTAGACTTCCCCTTCTTGGATCTCTCGCAGTAGCAGATCAACCACATCGTCAGTTTAGATCTGCAATGGCTTCACACGAGCCGGACATGGTTAACACCTCCAGAGCTTCCCACGAAGCTTGAGTTCTCTAGGGAGCACTTTTTGAGGATGGTTTCAAGAAAAAGAGGAAAGGAGATGATTGAGCTAACGTAGTTACTAGTTGTTCTTGCTTTTTGTCATACCTTAATGAAGGAGCTCTAATAACCTCTACATACTTTGCTCGACTTCATGTTTTTGCAAATATTTCTTTGTGGTTTATACATTGGCATGTAGATATATGTCGTCACCACGGGCAGCAGTATCATTGTATCTTATTGAGATGTTAGGTTTGTAATTGGTTTGTGGTTGCCATTTTTATCCCAGATTACGATATCATACATTGATGAGAATTCTCCATGGGAAGAGAGGAAGGCAATGCTTGAAGACTATGGCTTTATATGTAGCTGCTGCAAATGTCTCAGAGACAGTGAGAAAGCAGACCTTTAAGCACAGTATCACATCATGTCAATATTGGATCGACTTGCTCATTCAAATGATAATTAGACCTTTGAAGATACAAATGAGCAGGTTGGAGGTAAGGTCATCGATGCAGCCACATGTGAATTGGTAGAAATCAATCAAGCAATGTATGTTTGCTTTATATGTAGCTCCAAAAAGTTATAGCATCAATCAGCGGTTTAAGGGGTTTGCAAAGAGACGACTCTTCTCAACTACTTTCTCCAAGAACACATGGTGTGTAATTCAGATGAGGTGGAACTTTGAAGAATTTCTGTGCAAGCAAAATGCATGGCTTGAATCTCTCCGTAATGGGCACCCATACATTTAAGCTGTGCTCCACTCTTGTGCTTTCAAAGGAGGTTGTCATAGGATGAAGAAATGGCCCTAATGCAGTAATCAAAGGTTTTGTCCCTGGTTTTGGGATTGGATTTGATGCAGCAATAGGACTCAGAATAAGTATGTAATTCCAATCCAGTCGATTTGATTTCTAATGAATAACTAATTTGAGGAACGTGAGGCTACACATGATGAGGCCTTTTTGATTTATTGATTCATTGTACATGCAGAGCCCAGGTAGTACGCGGACCTGTTTTCATTTGCTAGGTAAGTCTTTTTTTGCTTGCATCTTTTATGACCTTATATGTACCATATTGGTCTTAGACCCATTGGGTCTTTAGTAGACCTTAATAAAACCTCTCTCTCTCTCTCTCTCTCTCTCTCTCTCTCTCTCTCTCTCAGACCATAAATACATGTTTAGAGCTGTTGTGGAAAAATTCCAAACAAAAGACAATGTTTATTGTTGTTTTGTGGACTGTTAGCATTTGACACAATACCCCATCCAAAACTGACTGATCGTCTGAAGGACTTGGGCTTTCACAAAGAGCTTATTTGGGTGATATATGAAATGTGTTGGGGAGAATGCAAAAAATGATAGGTTGGACTGTCAATATATGAAGTAATGTTTGGGTGAAGCCGGATGTCCTTTGTCTCTTTACACTATTCGGGCAGTAAGGAGCAATATATCATAGCAAAAGAGGGAATGGGTAGCCAACTGGCCGGGGCCATGGTCTTAATTCTATTGTATGCAGATGATGTGGTCTTGATGGCATGAACCAATAAAAAAGACCTATACGTGTTGCTTTATTGTTCTGTTCCTTTGTTGTTGACCCAAGAAGTGGAAGTGATAATGAGCCTTACTATAGGTGTTTGAATTAATACATATACTCAGATATGATGGCAATGAGATTGATATAACTATTTCTTACATAAACATCATTGAATTCAGTGGAGCAATGTTTTGTATGGGGCTTACAAGAGCTGCAAGTTTGTGCAAAGGATACACAGCTTGCAGGAGAGGGCAAAGGATATACAGCCCTTTCATGCTGGAAAATGCTGGAAAATGAAGAAATTCCAAAGCTTATATAGGAGGGAAGATGTCACTCTCTAAGGCTGTAAATGAGTAATATTTTGATGAGGGAACACAAGCAGCCAAGTAATTTCAAGTCTCTCACTCTATTTTTTGCAGTGTTCTTAATGGCTTTTTGTGTCTGAAAACTCACTACCATTCATCATAAAATGTAGTATGGTGTCAAAGCTTAGCTTAGTTCTTAGGTTAAGGGCTTCCATCTTCACTTGCCCTTCCAATGTGTTGAATCTAGCCTCTCTCAACATTATATTGTAAACTCACACTACCATTAAAATTTAGCGAGGTGTCAAATCTCAGCTTAGTTCTTAGGTTTAGGGTTTTCCATCTTCTCTTTCCCTTCCTATGTGTTGAATCTAGCCTCTCTCAACATTCTATTGTACTTTCCAAACAGCTTGTAGAACAAATGTACTTTTGTATAAGTTAAAATAAAGCTTTGAAAAATGTTGAAATTGGATATTAATCATAATATTTTTAAACTCTAAAAAACGTTTTGGATAAATAATTATCATGATTAATGAGATAAAGGCTTGCCAATAGTTGCTGTAATTTTTGGTGCCAAAAAGTTACTCTCAAAAAATTCAGTTCAAACATACTTGTATGTTTGAAGGATTTCATAAATTTCTTAGAAGTTTCTTTTGTAAAGTTGTAGCATACATTGTGTTTATTGGTCCATGAGTTTTGAGCATAAGAAAAGCTTGAGAAAGGAGATTTCATCTTTGCACCAAGAAGAAATTTAAATGCGAATTGCATGTTATCATGAAGTGGCACTTTGAAATCATCATGCAAGTCACTTGCAATAGATAGCTTGAATATCAATTCCTACAACTACTACATTGCCCTATAAGTAGAGATAGACCCACAAGTAATTGGAAATTGAAATCAAGGACATTATTTAAGTGGAAGAGATAAAATACAAACAATAAGTAATGATATTAAAAGTTTTGATCTTTGTGTGCGTGTGTGTGTGTGTGTGTGCGCGCACGCGTACATAAGAACCTACATTTGAGTGTACAACATGCAAGCATGGATCTGTCATAGTAATTATGCATGCTTATGCTATTAGTGTAAGCAATGTAGAAATTCTACACACACACACACACACACACACACACACACACACACACACACACATTATATTTTCATATGGTTGGAGGGTTGGCGTAGTCTCTCCAAAACTTGAAATGTGTCCTTTCTTGGCCATTATTTCTTGAAAGCTTTTGAGTTTTAGCATCTTGCAAATCTTTGAGTTTTAAAACTTGAAAATCTTATTATGCACTTTGTCAAAGCTGTAAGCACCATGTTATTGAGTGTATAGCAACATGCAAGCATGGATCTTACAAGAGCACATCATAGTGCTTGTGCATGTTTGAGCCATTAGTGTAAAAGATATGTAAAAATTTTGCACTATTGTGAATACTTATATTAACAATATATACACATAAATTAACCATATTTTCATATGGATGGAGAACTGGCACACTATCTCTGAAAAATTCAAGACCAAATGTGCCCTTTCTTGGGAATGTAAGTCTTTTTTTAAAACTTGAATCTGAAAAGCTTAATATCTTTATGGAATATTAATATGTACACACACACATGTATGTAATATATATATATGTGTGTGTATATGTATATGTATATATGCATGTGTGTGTCTGTAGAAGAGATAGATAGATAGAAGTGAAAAACACACACAATTACACACATACATATATGTACACACACACACACACACACACACATATGCATGTATGTGTATATGTGTTATACACGCACACACACACACACACATACATACACACACACACACACACACACACACACACATAAACACGTGTATGTGTATGTGTGTACACATATACATATATGTACACACACATATATATAAATGTGTATATATATATGTGTGTGTGTGTGTGTGTGTGTGTGTGCACACACACACACACACACACACACACACACAGATATGTATGTATAAACATGTGTATATACGTGTGTCAAAAAAGAAGTGTATGTATACACACACACACACACACACACACACACATATCTCTTGTATCTGTCTCTTACATCCTTCATCCCTCTCTACTGCCTTGATTGGAGGGGTTAGATATTAGTTGTGGATGCCCCTCTCTCTACCTAGCCTAGCCGCTTTGCTGACATTGAACCGGGCATTTAGTTTGCATCATTTACCTCCATGTGTGGAAGCTAGTGCAACCGTTTATGACAATAGCTAGTAGCATGTTTGCTCCAGTCAACATTGTAGTCAAAACCCCAAGAGTAGCAACCAGTAACCACAACACATCGCTTGCTCCAGTCGACTGCTCTAGTGACACCAAGCTCCACCTGTAAAATGCATCGAGTAAAAATATGCATCAGTTGGTTAAAGTGGATGGGTTGTGATCCAAGGTAATGGGTTCCATCCATGGTTGCCTACATTGCATGGTGTAACTCTTTAACCTGTAGGTGTGTGTGTGTTTGTAAAAGAGTATGCTGGGACCCTCATGTAATAAAATCGCCCAACTTAAAAAAAAATAAGTGAGTAACCTTACATCAAAAAAAGCAAGCGAGTAACCTTGTCTCTAAGTTTTTTTTAAAAATTTAAGAGGAGGTTCGCATGAGTAAGCTTTCTAGATTGGACCTACTTGTTGGATGAAATCATACGGTTGAAAGAGTAGATTTGAAAACTTGAAGATTGTGTTGCAACCTTGGAAAAAAAGCCCACTATAGATAGCCAAAATGCAGAGCAGCTTATTGCTAAAGTAAAGGAAGAGGTGAAGGAAGAACTAAAGGATGTGAAGGAATAAAGTAAGGGAAAATTTTCAAGAGACACTTGGTAACATACAAGCAATGGTTGGAATTGAAATCAAAATTTTCAAGGGAGAGTTGCTCATATGGTTGCAACCGAAATGGAAAGAACACAAACTAAGGGAGTAAGTGGTGCAATCATGTTGGAGGATTACTAAAAAAGTGGTCTTGTACTTGAATTTCAGTTGTATTAATTCTCTCTTATGCATAATTTATAGCAACAGTTTAGGACTCGTGTGTGTTGTGTATGTGTGATTCCAAGACCGTTCTACATTTGGTATCAAAGCCTAGGGAACATGCAATTTTTTTTCTTCACTGGCACTCGTGTGCCTTGACTGCTTTGATAGGGTAAAGTGCTTAGATTCTAAGAGTGCACTAGTTTGGGTTTGGGAAAGTGAATATTTGGGTTCTCTTCATTGTACATGGGTTAATTGGGATATATTGTCCCACCAAATGCTTACCTCATCATACAGGGTTGAAGTACAACGTTAAAATTCCTCACTTGATCCTTGATCACTTGATATTTGTCATGGATTCACAACTCACTGATTTGCTTCTTAGCATGAAGGCATCCATGGACATGTAGGCAGCTAAAATGGAGGATATATCTGCATGTCTCAACAGGATGGAGTCGTCACCTTGAGCACCTAGTTTTCCGGATCTAGAATCTACAAGGGCCTATGCTTCGGAGCAAGTATTCGACGATTCCAAGGATGAAGTGGCAACACTTTCAAAGGAGGATATCTCCCTCCTTTGGATGCACGCAAGGATGCAGTGGATGAGCTTCGCTTTCAATCTGACAGTCATGATTCTTGTTGGGTATTTGGAGCCTCGTGTGTGTGTGTGTATCTCATGTATGAGTCATCTTATGTGTGTGTATGCCTATAAAAGCATTGTACATGATAAGCTTCAACATATCAATCAAATCCCTATCATTGAGTCCTGCAAATACTCTCTCTCTTGAGCTTTGTTCTCTCTCTTCTCCCTATCTCTCTTCTATGGCTTACCATCAAATGGTATTAGAGCTAGCTTTCCCATATGCCTGTGTCTAACCTCGTCTCCCGACCTCCAACCGAACCGCCATAAAACCGACCACCCGTTAGCAGTGCCCCTACCCGTTTGCACCAACCACCCGTTAGCACTGTCCCTACCCGTTCGCACCACCGCTGGCGGGGCTGGGTGGACTGGGGGGCAAAGACCCGGCGGCTGAGCCGCCCAAGGGCGGGGCACAGCACCGCCGTGCCTTTTTTTCGGCCTGCACCTCTTCGCTTTTGCGCGCCTTCTTTGCCCTCCTTATGCAGCTTCTTCGCGCGCTGTTCCCACTTGCTCTTCGCACGTGCCTCCTTGTGCTATGTTACACCTGTGCCTTCCACCCACAGCTCCATGTCAAAGTCTACCATAGCTGCTCTTTGGAGCCTGACACCTTCCACTCTAAGAGATACCTATAGTAGCCTTCCCTCTAGGCCATCATCACTAGCCTTTGAGATGCCTTTACTTCAACATCATGGCACTATCACTGGCAATAATCGACATATTTTTTGGCGTCGCGTTTCCTACCTTGTAAACCAAGATGCAACTCTTGCTTATGCGAGAGGGAGTATAGGAGATAGTCTTTGGAGATTTGATTGACAAATGCATGAAAGTGCAAGAAAGCATTTCACGACGTGAAACACATCTACATTTCATGGCATGAGACCCTACCCACCTTAGCGTCATAAATCTCGGGATTGCCTTTTTAAAGGTAGTGCATCTTATCCTGATACGACTGACACAAGGAAACTGAAGAAATCTTATCTCGTGAAATGGACCCATTTCACGACGTGAAACGTATATGCATTTCACGATATGAAATACATCTACCATCTCACGACGTGAGACAGGTCGAGTTCACAGATTAAAGGATTGTCAGATCAGGGGGCAAGAGAGAGTCATAAGTGCACTATAGTAATCTCCCCGACTTAGGTTACTGCAAATCTAGCTTGAAATTGCAAGGTGTGAAACACAAGCTATTCACGACGTGAGAACCAGTTCATGGTGTGAAACCCATTTCATGACATGAAACATGAGTCTGACAGCCAATCGAGCATAAAAATTGGAGTAGTGAGAGGGCCTGCTAAGCTATTTTCTCATGCACTTGAGATCATGAAAACGTATGGGAGGCGACCCTACCCTTGACGATAGTGCATCTAATTACCCAGGATCTTCCTACCAGAAACCAGAAAAGTGTTGGTTCAGGTCGCTTTTTGGCGAGCACTTAATTGAGTGTTGTAGCTTGGAGAAATCTGACCACTGTAGAAACTAGTAGCAAAGAATCCATAGAAGAAGCAAATAAGGTTCTCTGAACTGGGAGAGGAAGGGAAACCCGCTTCTCCTGTGAAATCCAACGGAATATTTGATATAGCCAGGGGATTTCATAATAGAAGATGAAGCTCAATCTGTGGATAAGGGTCCATCAACGAGCAGACATGGTCCAAAACTGGACTTAACAACACCTATAGCCCTAGCGTCTGGCCCAAGGAACACTAACACCTTGAGACTTAGTGGAATTACTCCTAGGGTTAGGCGAGACAAGGAGAATACTGCCAAGACAGGTGAAATCTTCTTCCCCACATTTGAGGCAGTGGAGGTTGACATGAAGATGGCTGAAGAAGCAGAGCGTCAATTGCGACTTCTGAGCTTAAAAAGGCAAGAGCTCGATAAGCGTAGAATGAGGGCGGAACGAAGGAAATTTACTTCTATTACGTGGAAAGGAAGCAGAAACATCTAGGGATGCCACAAATAACATGGGGATTGGAATGACAAAAGGAGGGATACTAAAAATAGAACCCATAAATGAGGAAACCAAGGCTGAGGAAGACCTCGGAATGCATGAAGAAGTAGATGATCAACCTAGGGCATCTACAGGAAGAGGATCGGCTCTACACACGGGAGGAGATAAATGAAACGATCAATAATACCACATTCTTGCAGAGCATGGAACTCTTAATTCAACAAAGGTGGGTTGAGGCCACTAATGATGAGCTAGGTGATGAGGAATTACCTGGACCCAACAATAGACCCAGATTAGATAGAAGGACCTATGCATAGGGAGAGGACGAGGTATAGGTAGGGGGGATAGCTCCTCAAAGGCCAATACCCACGCAGATCTAAATATACGGCCATAAGGGCAGATTTGTTGAATATGGCCTTGAAAATGGGCAGAGGCATGGTTAGGGAATTGGGCACTGCCCTTGAATCCAAACTGTCTCCGATGAAGCCGGACATCATTTCAAAACTCATACAAAAGTTCTCAGGAGAGAGATGGGGACCCAATCCAATACCTAGAGATCTTTGAGTCAACATGTGAAACTTGTGGGCCAGTGAATGATGTGACCATGATACATGCCTTTTCTCTAACTCTAGAAGGGAAGGCCCACCAATGGTATCGAACCTTAAAGCCTAAGGACACAATCAATTTCCTTCGGCTTAAGAATGCGTTTATACCAAGCTTTGCTTGAAGTGGTGATAGGTGGAGTCCTATGGCGGCTTAACTCCATGGTTTAACTCCATAACATCAAGTAGAAAGAAAATGAATCCATGAGGCATTATGTTTTCCAACTCAAGCACCTTAACTCAAGATGCAAATTGAGGGAAAGGCTAACTGATGATCAGCTATTGCCCTGTTTCCGAAGAGGAGTACGAGATCATAAGATGCATAATTATTTGGTGTTAGCCAGATTGACTACTCTAGATACTTACTGCCTATAAGTTGGCTATTGAGTATGAAGATAACATGCTTGAGTTACCGAACTAGAAGATGCCAAGGCAGCTTTGGTAGTCACGAGTCTCTAGTCATTAAGACGTGGGACCTAAAAACAAGCAAGTTAGCAACATGGCAGTTGAAGAACTGAGTACTGCCATCTTGGAGAAGTTAAAAACCAGGGATGAGAGGAAAGCATCAGCAGAATGCCCATCTCTACCCCTTGGGCACGGCAGAGTGAATTTGGTGCTCAATCTGTAGTTAAAATCATACAAGCATTGAATGTCCTCACCTAAGACTAAGACAGTTGCTCTATTGTGCTCATTGTCAAAGACTAGGGAACCATGATATTGCCATGTGAAAATACTTAAGGATCCAACCTTTAACACAATTTCTAGCACCCAGAGCGCCATTAGCTTTACCAGCACCACCAATGTAGCCCAATGTGGCTGCAGGGCAACCAAATGCGTTCTATTTACTGAGACAAATGTTCAGGATGAACGAGGTGATGCCATTACCGTCACTTGTTCTACCACCACAGCCACCACATGCCAAGATCAACCAGGTGTTGATTGAAGACCTTGGAAGATGGAGAACTGATGCACAAAGTAGAAGTGAATAACGACTACTACGAGGAACCAAACTGAGATCACACCAAAGTATTATTTCCTACAAAATAGCAAGCAAGTTTTAGTGTTTCAGACCATGGTATAGTGGAAGGGAAAAGACATAAACTCGACTATGAGAAGAGGACCCGTACAATGTTTTCATTATAATGGACCTCATTGAGTATCAGAGTGTCCTTTGAAAAATGTAGCTAATACTCGTCAATCTCAGTTGATAGTGGCACTGACCCACACCATGCTAACTCTTTCCTGTGTCAAGTGTGGAGTTGATCATCTGATCAACGAATGCCCTTATTGCATCATTAATGGTAACGCTTCTACATCTAGCCATGTAACCATTAGGGCTATAAGTGTGCAGCCTAGAAATATCACTCTAGTAAATGTCTTGACGCGCACATAAGCCAAACACGTGGACAAAAGGATAAACCCAAAAGGTGTTACAACTTCTAAGGCTGGAAGAAGGAGAAGAGCAAAAAAGGTGGGGAAGGGTGACACCTTAACATTAACCCATTCCTAGGGTTAACAAGAGCTAATATCATTATCTTATATTAAGGAGTCAAGGTAGATACACCAAAAGGTCATACATTCAAGATATGAAGCAATGGTGTCCAAATCTACAACTTGGATGAGCGCCCTGTAAATGGTCTTATGAAATACGTATTGTGTGGTAGAAAGTTAGGATGAAGTCCCAAGTGATGTACTTCATGGATATATTATGAGAGTAGTCCCAAGTGATGTACTTCATGGATATATTATGAGAGTAGTCAGTGTAATAGTAATAGGCCTATTATGATCCTAAAGTGCCCGACTGGCCACACTTTAAGTGAGTGTGAACACTTATGGCCATGTATATAAGTGAATATCTCTCATAATATAAAGGACTCTCCCGATTGTGGGCCTAACACTTGGCTGGTTCGTGTGAGGTCCACGATCGTGGGCCTCCCACGTTCTAGCCATGTGTAAGGCCCACGATGGTGGACCTCCCACATGATCGTGGATGTAGACCTCCCACGTGGGAGGCCCACTAGTGGGCCTCACACGTGGCTGCCACATGGACTGCACGGTGGCGCAATCCATGTGGGCACCATGCCAGGCACACGTGGCGCCAATTAGTTGGCACCACATGTGCCGTGCCCCGGCCATGTGGCACACTATAGTGTGCCACGTGATCGTCAAAGTCCACGTGGAGCCTTCGCTCACCACGTGGTCTGGCTAGTACACATGGCCACGCCATGTGTAATGCCCATGCTGCTCGGGCATTACACGTGGCCAGTCCATGTGGACTGCCACGTGCACTAAGCAATCCACGTGGACTGCTTAGTCCATGTGGCAAAGCCACGTGTAATGCTTATGCTCGGGCATTATGCATGGCCAGTCCATATGGATTGGCCACGTGGACTGGCCAGTCCACGTGGTGACGCTGCGTGTAACGCCCACATGCGGGCATTACATGCACTGCGATGGCCTCGTGGCCTTTGCTGTGTGTGTGGCGCCACGTATGTGGCTGGCCATGCAGGCCAGCCGCGTGGCCATGTAGGCCCACATTGCATGGCCAACTGTGCAATGGCTATTAAGCCGTTGCACACGCTGTTGAGGGCTTACAAAAGCCCTCAACAGGCCCTCGCCTCCCCCCCTCTCGCCTCTCTCTCACTCCCCCCCCTCTCACCTAGCTCTCGCTCCCCCCCTCTCGCCTCTCTCTCACGCCCCTCCCCTCTTGCCTCCCTCTCGCTCTCCTCCTCTCGCCTTCTCCTCTTGCCTCTCCTCCTCTCGCCTTCTCCTCTTGCCTCTCTCTTCCCTTCTTGTCTCCCCCCTCACTTGCCCTCTCTCTCTCTCCCTTCTTGTCTCCCCCCTCACTTGCCCTCTCTCTCTCTCCCTCACTCCCACTCTCTCGCTCGCCTTCCTCTTTCCCTCGCTCCCCTCTCTCTCTTAACCCTTCAACAACCGCCGTCTCAACAAGCGCACCGGCACTAGTGAGAAGCAGTCTCAACAAGCACGCCTCAACGGTTGGAACGCCCTCAAGCAATAACGGTCCTCACTTGTCCTTAACGTCGAAGGAAGAGTTCTCGATCATGAAAGTTCTCCAGGTAGACTTCATATCGATAGAATAGCAATTCCAATAGCATCATATGTAATTGGAATAAAAAATTAATGTAGTTTAAATACTAATTTAAGATAATTGCATCACATGTTGAATGACAAAAGACTAATTTAAGAAGTATTGATGGTAACATGGATGCGTATTCAAGACAAAATGCCTCCACGGACTCGTCTGCAAATGAAAGGGTTCACCTGATCATAAGATGAGATCATTCTCTCGCAAGATGTGGACTGTGCGCTTTTGCCGCACAGGTCGTAGCTGGGGACTTGCCAGACACCGTATGCGAGCCACGAATGGCTACAAGCATACAACCAGGGAAGGAAGCTCAAACAGAATGCCAAAGGGTGTGTCACTCACCGCTTAACTGCTGCCTTGAAGGATTCCCGCGTCGCAACCGTGAAGGAGGAGCCGCCGTCGCCGCTCTACCGCCTCTCCGCCGCCTCGCCGTGCCGCTACACAGTGCGCTCGATCGCTCTCTCACTCTCTCTCTCTCTCACACACGCAGGAGAAGGAAAACAAGGAGATAAGGCAAGAGCACTCTTCTATTCACAACACATGAGAATGAGGATTTTAGGGTTACATTTGACTCATATAGGTGACTTGGCCGTTCACACTTGGGCGCCCATACATGGCCGGCCGACCCTAACCCTTATCCTACTGATATCCAAGGTGCGCCTCTCATCGACGATCACCCAATCCCTTCATCCTTAACATATGGTGCCGACAAGCCCGGCCCATGACTCAGAATATTTAAATTAATGACGTAAAATATAGTACGTCGCCATGTCCGCCATGGGTTAACATGCCCCCCTTCCTGATGTAGATTCCGTCCTCGGAAGCTATGGTATGGTAAGCTCAAGAGGGTTGTTGTGGTAGACCGTCTGCAAAACAGGGAAGTAGAGTGAAGGTATGCTAGAATTCAAAAGATATAAAGTGTATAAATTCAAGCATGTGAGACCACAATGGATGTTGCTATGAGAACTTAGTTTAAAAGTCACATGAGTGAGCTAGTGTAGCAAATTAATAGGAGTTTAAAATTATTGAAAGGAATTCAAGAGTTAGCAAGGTGTCACAGGTTAATCAAGGTTTATAACTGGCCTAAGTCAAGGAAAATAACCAAGCTTAATAAATAAACAGATGACCACACTGTGTCTACTCTAAGAACAAGTTAATACCACACGTCTAGGGACACAAGAAACATCACAGTTACAGGAGCCTTTTGCCTCTTTTTTTTTTTTTTTTTAATGCACGTGACAAATTTTACACACAATGGCGACCTTCCTAAGGCAAAACTAACATCGATCCTGGTACCATGTTTAACACAAGGCATTATCCAGGAATCTATTAGCTCACTTTAGGCAAGGCTACCCCCTACCAACCAAGGCATCGGTCTGGAGTAGAATACTCCTCGCCTACCAAGTATCAATAAGGCGATAGGCCAACATTAAAGCACACTAACCCTTGTATTGCCATTTATTGTAGGCTTTTTTTTTTTAATCTATTTCTTTTGATCTTTGCTCCTGAACTAAAATGTGTTCTTACATCCTTTCGACAAGGGGTAAAAGCTATGTCCTAGAGGTCAACACACACATGGCCAGGTGTCAAACATTAAGATGGTTTGACCCTAGACCTAAGACAATCGTATTCCAAGGTTAACTAAAGACATCATGCTGCCTAGGAATATTTCCAATAAAGTTAAGCTCATTAATGTTTTACACTAGCATGCAAGCAACTTCAAAAACTAAGTAGTACAATGACAATTTCCATGTGGTCATGCCGTATAGTTTATGAAATTAATTGAACAGAAAAAACGAAAGAGAGTGGGTATGGAAGAATTACACCTGAAATTGGAGATCTCCTTGATTTGATGAGACAGCTTGCAATGTGATGTAGATATATTTTGATGATCGTTGCGGCAGTCTCAAGATATGGAAGCGAACCCACCTCAAACTTTTTAACCTGTACAATCAACTAACAAGCACTATACCTCGAGAGGCACATCAGTGTGAAAATTTCAAGACTCGTTTAAGGAATCTAAACTAGAAAAAACTTGAAAACACTAACCTACCTACCAATCACCACACTACTACTGAGAATACGGTAAGAGGATGTTGTAGAGTCCTGGCTCTAGTCCTAAGGCTAAGCCTCTATCCGCATCATCCAAACAAATAAAGTCAACCTCAGTAGTGCCATGAGTTTCATCCGTCCATTCATCATTGTTAGATATTTCCTTTTCATTTTCCCATCCACATAAACTCATCAAGAATATAACCATGCGAGGATAGTCATCTTGTGGAAAAGGAAAGCATTGGGCTATCGGGGATATTTCCTCTACGGAGTAGGGGTCAGTCATGGTCAATAGGCGAATTAGCCATTCTAATTCTTCAACATTTTCCTCTCTGGCCAGTACATCTATATGATCCCATTCAGTTTCAATAACAGGATAGCACATGTGAAATATCTGAGAAAGGTACAGATGATACCTCTCATCAAAGGCGGGAGTGGATGAAGTGTATGATGATCGTGCATCTCCCATATCTGCAAACACAGATATAGCATCAGTAGGTTTGTGAGACAGGTCAATCTAGTTCTTGATTGTATACAGATATTTATCCTCTTTTTGTGCTCTTGCTCTTTTTACTATTTTTTGTTTTTCTTTTCTTTGTTTTTGTTTTTTTATTTTTATTTTTTAAAAATGTATGAAGCTATATATATACATCCCCTTGAATTTGGCAATTACATGGTCAGGGGAGAAGGTTAAGGAGGAAGCATTAGAATGTCGAGCATGAGTACATGCTCCCCCTTTCCTTGGGTAGATCATATTATTTGCAATGATGTTGCAGCCTCTTGGAACCAATTTGTCCAGCGGGTCATAGGTTGTGATGTGGGCAGATAGCTTTTTATGACCCTTGTGGCCACATCCAATTGTAGAGATGGTAGTGTACGCTCCCATTGACGAATGGAGGAAATGGTTTCCGACGATACTATTACAAGGGGAGACGTAGACTCAT
Organism: Cibotium barometz; assembly: GCF_041138505.1. Lineage (NCBI taxonomy): Eukaryota > Viridiplantae > Streptophyta > Polypodiopsida > Cyatheales > Cibotiaceae > Cibotium > Cibotium barometz. Next base: position 44,545,279 of record NC_141049.1, read on the forward strand.
CAGTTTTTTGTTGGGTGTTGACAAGAGTAGGTGTAGAGCATGTAGAAACTTCTATATCAGCGTGTGCCTGGCATGAGGAGCTAGAAGCTTCATGTGGCTCCCCCCTTCCTGAGCTAGGTGGTAATGATCGATATCGTTTGGGAATCCAAACTAACTCTGGAAGAAGTGGTGTGGAGCACTCTGTTACCTTTCCCTTACCACGATCTTGAATTATCGTTGGGGTGGCAACAATTGGTTTGCAAGGTTTTATAGGTGATGTAGAGGGATTCAGCTTATGTTTAGGGACCCAAATCTGGTCATTTCCCTCATAGTACCCTTGGGCTACTAATAATTTTTTAGGGATCCATCGCGATGTTACATTGCCCTTTCTCGGGTGGGCAGCTGCTTTCCTTTTACGAGGCTTCTTGGTGGCTGAACGAGATTGAGCAGGGAAAGTAGCTGTTAACGAAGCTTTGGGGACCCATTTGTATGTACTCTTTGGCATAGTAAGCGAAGCTTTATGGACCGCCTTGCCTGTTTCCACTCTTGGCGTTGAAGCGTTAGAGGGGTGGCCAACAATCGAAGATGGTTTTGCCACTGGACTTTGTGATTTTTCATTATCTAATATTTGAGTGGATGACTTAGGTGCGGGATTTTGAGCGGTCAGACCTAGTGTTGGTTCTTGCGTTGTGACTTGTCTGGTTGCCCAATCGATATTGCACTTGGTGGCCATCATCCATTTACGCCCTAAGATTACAGTCCCTTCCATGGTACCAGCAGGCATAACCAAAAAGCTTTGAATTATGGTTCCCTTGTCATAAGCAACCGGAGTGTGCAGAATTCCTGAGACAGGGGTTTTCTTCTTGCTGATTCCTTGAACTTGGATAGAACTCTTGGATAAAGGTGGTTTTCCCAGTTGACACCACACGCCATATGATAGCAAATTGTGTTGAGCTCCTGTATCCAATAATGCATTATACAGCACCTCCCCGTAAGGACTCTGTAACTCAATTGGGTATCTTAGAGGTGGGTCAGATTCCAATGCATCCTCCTCTGCTTCCTCGAAAAATACTTGCGTAATTCCCAAGTTGGCTTCTCGTTGTCTCCTAGCACGCTGTTGACGTTCTTTGGCTTCGACTCTTGCTTGTATCTTTTTAAGCTCAGCCTGTTCTTTAGCTGCCTTCTTTTGATGGATTGCGTGTAACTCCTCCTGGCTCAGGGGGTCATAGTATCGTTTGAATTTACTCCCATTAAGGAATCCAATGGTTTCAACTCCGTCGAGAGTCTCCACTCTGATGGTACCTTGCGGTGTAATTTCACATACTCTATATGGTCCCTTACCAGCATATTTGAGCTTCTTCTTTTCGTTTCGCACTCCATACATCAGGACTTTATCCCCAACCTTGATGTCCTTGTCCTTTAGATGGCGATCAAACCATTTTTTCCTCCTATCCTTCTCCACAAGGGCATTGTATACAGCCAATTGTCTTTCTTCATTTAGCCGCTCAAGGATATACAAACGTTCTGCTAAGGGATTACCATCCCAACCCTCTTGAGTAGCAACACGAATACTTGGAATGACAAATTCCCACGGCATGACTGCTTCTTGGCCATATACCATTTTGAATGGTGTACAATTAATAGCCACTTTGTACGCAGTACGATAGGCCCATAAAGCTGTCGTAAGCTTTAGATCCCAATCCGTGCGATGAGCTTCAACTGTCTTTGTCAAAACAGAGATTAAAGTCTTGTTGGTACTCTCGGCTTGGCCATTCGCTTGCGGATAATAAGGAGTAGATTTGTGATGGGATATCATGAAATTTGTTGTGAGCTTCTTAATCACGTCATTTATAAAATGCGTTCCATTGTCGCTCACAAGTTCAAAAGGACAACCGAAGCGTGTGATTATATTTTCAAAGAGGAACTTGGCTGTTGTCCTCGCATCTGCCTTACGTGTCGCTTTCGCTTCAGCCCATTTGGTCATATAGTCAGTGGCCACAATAATATAGCGAGATTGTGTGTTTCGGGCCGCTGGGCTAATTGGACCTACAAAGTCTAAACCCCACTTTTCAAATGGTTGGTTTACTTTGATTGGATGTAGAGGCATCTGATCTTTCCTCTGGGGTTTCTTATATCGTTGGCATTCATCGCAACCCTTCACAAAGAGTGATGCATCTTGGAACATAGTGGGCCACCAATACCCTGATTGTAAGATCTTTCGCGCAGTTAAGTCTCCTGAGAAGTGACCACCGGCTACACCCATATGTGCCTCTTGCAAAATGTATAGATACTCATCTTCTCGGGCACAACGCCTAAGAACGTCATCCTTTCCTCTTTTATAAAGAGTCCCGGCTATCAGGCAATAGGGTTCGCATTCTTTGATCAGCTTTCGAGCTAGATCTTTACGAAGCTCCTTGGGTGGAAAGCCATTAACCAAAAAGTTAACAATCTTCTCACTCCATTCAGGCATTGTCTCCACCATGAACAGGGAAGTGTCAGGTAAGTCATCATCAACCCCTGTAGGAGCCTCACCATTGGGTATGCGAGACAAATGATCAGCCATAACATGTTTCTTGCCAGGTCTCACAACAACCGTGAAATCAAACTCAAGAAGAATCAATAGCCATCGTGTGATTCTTCCTGTGGAGCATGGTTTATTTACCAGATACAACAATGCTTGATGATCCACATAGAAAACAAACTTGGTGGCAAGGAGGTAATAACGAAATTTCCTTACTGCATATATCATTGCCAACCCTTCTCGCTCCGTAGTGGTGTAGTTCATCTCAGCATCGTTCAACTGGCGACTGGCAAAGCTAATGGGGTAGTCTAGCTTATGTTCTCCAGGTTGAGTTAACACACACCCAATAGCAAAGTTTGATGCATCAATATGCACATGGAAGAGTAAATCCCAGTTAGGCATTCTCAAGATTGGAGCACTCGCCAAGGCCTTCTTTAATAGCTCATAGGCACGGTCACATTCTTCGGTCCAAATAAACTCGATGAGAAGCTTATACAATGGTCGAGCTATCTCGGCGAAGAAGAGAATAAACCTTCGATAATAACCAACGTGGCCCATAAAGCGTTGGACTCCCTTGTAGTTGGTGGGTGGGGGTAATTCCAGAATGACCTTGATCTTACTCTCATCAGTGGAAATCCCATTTTTGGACACTATATGCCCTAAGATAACTCCGTGTTTAACCCAGAATTGGCATTTGAAAGGATTCAAGGAGATGCGATATAATCTACACCTTTCAAATATTTTTCGTAAACACATCAAGTGCTCGTCCCAAGAGGAATGAACACAAAGATCATCTAAGAAAGCTTCACAGAAGTCCCTTAGATATTCCTTAAAGGCCGTGTTTATCAATCGTTGGAATGTTGCAGGTGCATTGGTCAAGCCAAAAGCCATGACGCGAAAGGCAAACACTCCAAACTCCGTGATAAATGCTGTTTTAGCTTGGTCCTCGACTGCAATTGTGATCTGATTGTAACCCGAGTACCCATCTAAAAAGCTATATGCCTCCTTGCCTGCCACTCTTTCAAGAACATGTTCAGAATATGGCAAGGGGTAATGATCCCTTCTGGTGGCTGCATTAACCTTTTTGAGATCAACGCACACTCTGAGTTTCCCATTCTTCTTTGGCACGATGACTATCGGAGAAACCCATTCTGAGTGCTCAATTGGGTATATGAATCCACATTTTACCAGCTTTTCAATTTCCTCTTGTACAATCTTTGCGTACTTAGGATTCATTGGGTAGGGACGTTGCTGGACTGGTTTAGCAGTGCTAATCATTGGAATCGTGTGTTGCACCACCGAGGGTGGAACACCCTTCATATCATGATATGTCCAAGCAAATATGTCCTTGAATTCTTTAAGAAGCTTCGTAAGTGTAGCTTCTTCCGCCTTGGTGAGGTCTTGAGCAATATAAACTGGTTTAGACTCCTCACCCGGATCTGCTAAGTCTATCTCCTTAACTACCGCAGGGCCATCGTAGACACCGCTACTCCCATTGGTAGGCGTTCGTTGGGCTTTTGTGTAGACTACTTTACGTTCCCCTGTGGTGAATGATTTGAAATGCTCGGGTGCGGGGTGTAAGTCTACTGGTTCTTGTTGTGCCAGACTTTTTTCTTTCAATTCCGCTTCCTTTTGTTGTTGAGCCAACTCTTGGTTTTGCCGCCTTCTTGCAGTACGACTTAGTTTCGGCTTCTCTTCGATTTCTAATTGGGCGACGTCATGAGGTTGCGGAATACACCACATGACGCTTTGGAGGTATTGTCCCCAATTATCCGCTATCTTCCGATGAGCATCAATGGCTCCTACATAACTAAGCCATTCTGCAGTGGATCTTTCCTTGTTTATTGCAGTTCGTACATTAGCTCGATAGCGTTGGCGCTTATGTCTCGTTTTCTTCTTACCAAGTTTTTGATTTTTGTTTCTATCCGATTCGGACTCACTTGGTCGATCTTCACTTTCGGATGAACTGCAGGAGGCCACTGTCCTAGGCCTTGAGCACCTTGCTTCCACATTTGTGTGAATATTTGATTCATTTTCCCCATCAGGCTCAGGGTCAGTTTCTTCTTGAGATTCATACTCAGAGTTGCATTGGTCAGAGTCTTCGCTACTTTCAGTGTCGGTGGAGTTTGCCACGTTCTCGCCATCAGGAGTCATGTGCATAACACCTATCATGTTTATTGGCACTAACGGTGGCATATCTTGCCCCTCAGGTGTTACCCAACTTGTGCCTCTATTTCCCCATGTGTCTATGGTTGCCGCTAGGTGTACCCAATCCACGTTATCCGACTCAGTCATACCCGGTAGGACATCCATATAAGGAGAATCTTTCCCATCATCAGTCTCTTTTTTGCATGTATAGCAATACCTTAATGGGGCAGAGTGAACAGTGGTATCCGATCGATTATCGATGATAACCTTGCTTCCTAAAGGATGTGCACGACCATTCTCAAGATCAACTCGAATGACAGAGTCCTGGAATTGTAGGTAGACATGGTTTTTCGACCAGTCATGTACCATTTGTGCTTCCCTCATGAAAGGACGTCCTAAGATCATTTGATATGACATAGGATGCTTGGAGAAATCCATTACAATGAAGGTATGTTTTACCTTGTATCCCAGGACCTTGATCTTAAGGTCCCTTAACATTCCAATAGGTTTAGCTATGGTTCCGTTTGCCATCTTAACCACTATGTTTGTGACTTCGAGGTGAGGCCTTCCCATAGATTCCCAACAGTTTTTAGTCACAATGCTCACTCCAGCACCACCATCAAGGATTCCCTTTAGAGTTAATCCCTTGGTAGTAATGGGGAGGGTGGCATTAGATTCGTCACCTTCAAAGTACTGTCCCAACTTGTTCACAGGTATTTCCACGACCGAATCTTCATCAAAGTTGGGTTGTAGATCCCAATGCTCCCCTTCATCTTGAAGCGTGTCGGGTCTATCCATATTTGCAAATTGTGGTAGCCCCGCCTTTAGTTCTCCATTGAGAAATGCCCGAAGAGCTAAGAATAGCTCAGGATCTCCGTATAATTTGGATATGATCGTGGTTCTGATCTCAGAGGACATGAAATCCATTAGCTTAGACACATTCAACGGTACTTTTCGAGACATCGCCCCTTGACTAGGGACTGGTGAAGATGGAATCACTTCCTCTTCGATGGGGTCAGGCATTCCCTCACTAAACATTCTTTCCAGCAAGAAGGGTGGTTGCCCACTTCCAGATGTCCTATCCTCACTTTCTTCCCGAATGATACTAGGTATAGCTAACGGTTTATGGTTCCGGTGAGGCTGAACTTGCGTAGGAAACACTGTGTCTGGAATTTTGATTTTTCTCGGGTTTGGCTCCAGTTCTCTTTGTGTTTCTTCCACCAAACCCCTTAAGTGTTGTACTTGTTCAATCTCCTCAACTGGGTTTGGGTAAGTTCCAATCTTTTTCTTGAGGGTTTTTGGCCCACGTGGCTTGTCTTGGGGAGTCTCAGTCAGTTTGGGTGGTCGAGAGGGCATTAACTGACTTGGTTGTGGGGCCGAGGAAGTTTCCTTCTGTTTTCCCTTATTTATGTACTCGCTTGATTCCCCTTCATTGAGCTCCCGTGTGGGTTCCTCCCTTAAGGTAGTGGCTTTGGTCCCCATGGTTTCTATTGAATCAGAATCGTCTTCAGGATCATTCATATACACGGGGTCGTCTCCTGTCCCTATGTTAGTCTTTGAACTGGGCTTGGAGCTTGTGGCATTAAGCGATCTCTTTCGCCGTGTTTTCTTTTTCTTTGCCTGAGCGATTGATGCAGTATCCCTCTCTTCAAGAATGTAGTTTTGATTTTGAAGCATTGACCGTGTAACTACATTCGCGGGTACAATGGGTGTGGTTCTTCGTGCTTGGTTGGTGACCTCAACCAAATTCAATGGCGTAATCTTGGGTGCATTAGGATTATGTGGACATTGAGCGATCAAATGATCTATGCCACAACGATTACATGTAAGTACCGGCATTCCCGATGTGCTCCCTTGATTTGGTTGCATCTGAGTAGCGATCTTTTGTAACCTATTAGGGCACTCCGCTACACGATGCGGTCCACCACACTCGTAACATTGAAGAGGTGGTCTCCTCGCCATGGTATTAAGGTTTTGCCCTCTTGTGGCAAGAGCAGCCGCTTGATATACAGGCTTGACTTGCCCGAAATGATCCTCCATGTAGTACTGGGGAATCATTTCAAACGTATCAATCCCGTATGGAGCAGTGGGGTCTATCTCCTCTTCATAATCCCCACATGCACTATGTGACTCACAACCCATCTGGTTTACAGGGGTAATCCTTGGATGTGGAGGTTGTGGTCCTAGCACTGGCGGTGGTAATGGCACAGACTGGACTACATTCGGATTCCTTGGAACTATGTGCTGTGATGGTTGCTCGATAGGTTGTGCAGGCATTAGCGCGGGTACTTGAGGTGTGTTTGGCCAAGCTAGTGGTGCCTGGTTTGCCAACATTCGCTTAAGTGTTAGGCAATCTTTAGATTGATGGCCATACTTACCACATGCATTGCAATTCCCATTGAATTTGACTCTGAATGTGGGACATTCACTCGTGCTATGTGGTCCTAAGCACACCGAACACCATTGTTGCTCTCTCCTTGGGTACATATGGCTATTCTGAGGAGCTCGATTACCCCTGAAGTATTCTTGGAGAGCCTTAGTAAGGTCGGTCACAGACATTTCAGATATCTTGGGCTCCTTGGCAATTGGTTTTACCGTCATTGGCTCGTGCCCAGATACTTGCGAACTAACGGATTTTGTTTCTGAAGACACCTTTTTACCTGCAATCATCAAGTTGTCTTCTAACTGGATTGCATTGGCAGTGACTGCTTCCCACGTTGTAAGACCTCTAATGACTAGGCCATTGTAAATGTCCTCGTGGCGCAATCCTCGGATGAATCTATCGAGGAGTTGGTTGTTATTGAAGCGTTCATCGGGAGTGCAGCGAGAATTTAGATGCTTCAATCGACTTATAAAGTCTCTCACTGACTCCCCTTCCTCGCGTTCAGCTTTTTGGAGTTGAGATGCTACCCCCCAAAGCACACCCTCGCGTATGTATTCTTTCAAGAACAATCTCTTGAGAGTGGGGTAGTGAGTGCGCTCTTCAACCCTTAAGGTTCGATACCAATCTCCGGCCTTCCCACTTAAGGTTAAGCCTAAGGCTTTACACTTATGGAGCTCATTGTGCTCTTCCAAGGAATCACACACGTGTTCAAAGACTTCAATGTGCTTCCTAACATCCTCGTTACCACTGAAGTTTTGAGTGAGCTTAGCCACTTGTACTGCCTTGCTTCTAGGTTCTCTCTCAGGCATGCCCCGCATGTTTTCCGCAATGGATCGTCCGATCGTCTGAGCAAATGCTGCGAGATCACCTAAGTGAGCAGGCATAGTTGGTGGAGGCACTTCTGGGATAGCCTGGCTGATAGGAGTTGGCGTTGGTCTGAGTAGGTTGGCAAATGACGTAGGATATGATATGTGGCTAGGCCTAGCTCCTCTTGGATAAGGGTGGTGATAAGGCAGTCTTGGAGCATACGCCATCGGCATACTAGGAGGCGTAGGAGCTACATGAGCATGAGTAGCAATAGGTACATAAGGCCGATAGGCACTGCCACGCACTGTTGTAGGTACTGTTCCACTAGGTAGTGGTGTCGTACTAACTACAGTGGTAACAGGTGCGCTTTCTGTCATGCTCATCATTGGGGTAGGCATTGCGGATTCCTTAATGGAAAGTTGAGCCAAGGTTGGAAAACTAAAGTTACTACTCGTGGGCTCAACCTGCATTGAGACTCCAGGCGAAACAACATATGAAGGGTCTATGGGACTCACCGAGGGAGTCTCCAATTGTGATAGGGTTGGTTGTTTGGCCTTGCCCGTATCCAAAAACCTCATAGGGCCAGTGGAAACTAGGTCCACTCCCCTATTTTGCCTCTCAATTTGGATAATTCTATGAATCACCTCACATATCATGTGTTGTTGCTCCTCTAGATTAGTGGCGCTAGATGTAGATCGTAGGACTTCTAACCAACCTACATGGTATGTGTAACCCGTGTATAGGTCCGTTAGAGTCTCTGTGTGTAGATCATATTCCCAATTTTCATTGAGAAATATCCCATCTAGACTTGGTGTGCCAAACGGTTCTCTTGAAGTGGACGCAATGTCACTTCTTATGGATTGGCTTCTAGGGACCTCTACTTTAGGAAGAGCATCGGAATGTGGTAGCTCAGTAGGGCCCTCATTAAACGAAGTGGGTAGAATATCCACATGGACACTCTTTGGGAGGATAGGGTCCACATAAGATGTGAATGGCGAATCTACTACCCCTCCTTCCTCATTTACTTCGCTTGTCGCATGCTCAGAGCGTGTAGCTCTACTAAAGGTCTCTATTAAACGACTAAACATGCTAGATCCGGGCTGTGGGGCCCACACTGGCATGTTTTGGCTTGTCTCCTCAGGGTTCTTGGTAGGGTGTCCTTCCATGGCTTCTGAGTCAGAGGACGAGTCACTATCCACTATTCGTGGATCTTGGGTTGCACTCCCTTGGGTTCCAGCCGAAGGCCAAGATGCCAACGTGGAGGGATGGTGTGAGCCTGCGTAGACTGAAACGCTTTCTAGTGGTTCAGGCTCTAGCACCCGACCAGAGCGTAGATGCATGTGACGTGGGTACCCTACGTGCGTTGGTAACTACCCTTGAAACTCACACAAGTGGTTTCTTAGGTGTTTCGCACCCCGTTTTTACTTGTTTTTGTGTTGTTTTTAACCCGTTTTTGACCCCCTTACTTACGGTCGAACTTGGACTAGGGCGTGTGATAGCTCGAAACGAGCGTATCGTTTAAAGGGTCCTAGTGTGCTTTACAGCACCGTGTTTGCCTATCCAGAGCTCTTGTAGTCCTCAAAACAGTCCGTTTCCTTTGGGGGAAAGGGGCAAAAGCCTATTTGCTTGTGGAGGAAAGGGTGAGGGCTTTATCCCACATGCTCACTTTACTCCTTGGGGAGTGGGCTACATATAGGGCACGACTTCCCATAAGCTCTCACTTGAGAGAAAGCTATGGAGGCTCACTCTCCTATATATATATATCAAAAGACCGAGACCGAGACCGAGGCCGGGGCCGTGGGTCGTGGGTCGTGGGTCAATTGGGGTTCTTTCTTTTCAAAATTTTTTTCTCCAATTAGAAAAGCTTTCCTCTCCACACGTTTGGTTCTTTCTTTGAAAATAAAATTTAATTTTTTCTTTTTTCTTTTTTATTATTTTCTTATTTTTTATTTTCTGTTTTTTTTTTTTTGTGGGATAAGTTTTCTAGGGTTTCCTTACGGTTCAACCTTGGCCGCGGCGCAGTTCGCACACACAACACAGATCTGGGGATTCAAAAATCCCTCTCACACGCAGAAACCAGATAACAGAACGTACGCCCACACGCGGAGCGAAAATATAACAAAAGAAACAGGAATACAGAAGACAAATTGCAGAAACAGAGATTGAAAACCACAGAAACACCTCAACAGCAACACAGACGCCTTTCCTACAGTGTAGATTAAACTTCACGCAGTAGCCGAGCTGCAAACTGGAGCTTGGTGCAGGGCAACTCCCCGGCAGCGGCGCCAAAAATGTGCGCTTTTGCCGCACAGGTCGTAGCTGGGGACTTGCCAGACACCGTATGCGAGCCACGAATGGCTACAAGCATACAACCAGGGAAGGAAGCTCAAACAGAATGCCAAAGGGTGTGTCACTCACCGCTTAACTGCTGCCTTGAAGGATTCCCGCGTCGCAGCCGTGAAGGAGGAGCCGCCGTCGCCGCTCTACCGCCTCTCCGCCGCCTCGCCGTGCCGCTACACAGTGCGCTCGATCGCTCTCTCACTCTCTCTCTCTCTCACACACGCAGGAGAAGGAAAACAAGGAGATAAGGCAAGAGCACTCTTCTATTCACAACACATGAGAATGAGGATTTTAGGGTTACATTTGACTCATATAGGTGACTTGGCCGTTCACACTTGGGCGCCCATACATGGCCGGCCGACCCTAACCCTTATCCTACTGATATCCAAGGTGCGCCTCTCATCGACGATCACCCAATCCCTTCATCCTTAACATATGGTGCCGACAAGCCCGGCCCATGACTCAGAATATTTAAATTAATGACGTAAAATATAGTACGTCGCCATGTCCGCCATGGGTTAACATGGACATATCACAAGTGGCCACATCAAGCGAGGTGACAAACACCTCACAATTACAGCTAACTATAGAAGTTGGTTCTTCAATGGCCGTCGACAATCGTGTGGTTACCAGCATTGCCACGATTGTAGAAGAAGAGAAGTCTGTGAAAGAGAGTTTTGGCCAAGTGGTTGATTGACACATCTCATCAAATTGGGTGGAGGACCACTTGGTCGACAATCAAAACCACCTTCCTAGAGTGCCGCTTTGTCGCCTCCTTGTAAACCCAGCAATCCGCATGAACTACGATTTTGTTGAGGGGCTGATCAATCAACAATGGTGGCATTCATTGTCTTAGAGGGATTCCCAGGCAAAGCCCCCATTCCATTTGATTGTCGAAGTGCAGCCAGCAGCCCACGATCTATCATTGCTAGGTGAATTTGACACGATATTGGAGGAGATCGAAGGATGGAAACACATGGTTGTTCGTTTTTGGGATGGCAACCATTGACTCCAAGCTTGGCAAGAATGGATGAATACCAATCGAGTTGAAAAAGAGAGGATTCCCAAGGTGAATTGCAGAGTGGTCTGGTTCCTTGAGGAAGAGGAGGCTGAGGTCTTGCTGGTTTTGTGCATGATTGTTAAGGCTCACCCTAACCCTCCTTGAAACACATCCAAAAAGAGCTTACCTGGTGAACCGCAAAATTGTCGTGAGGATCTTTCCAATGGCTGAGCTCGTAACCCTTGAGGTCTCCAAGCTCTAGAACTCCTTGAGAAGCAATTCCACCGCGTCTCCCGTCGCTCGCGAGCGTTGTCACACCGCCGTGTTGCACTACGGGTCCTCGTCCCTTCTCTCACCTCACTTCACTCACACACACTCACTTAGCATGCATTAGGGAGAGAGATTAGCAAGAGCAAGACTTAATTTCACAATGGGAGAGTATGTTGTATTATGAGAGAAATTCACTTATATACATGGCCATAAGTGTTCACACTCACTTACGGCCGAGCACTTTAGGCTCTTAAGAGGCCTAATGCTATTACAATGACTAATCTCATAATATATCCATGAAGTACATCACTTAGGACTTTATCTTAACTTGCTACCACACGCTCTTGAAGCGGGAATTGCCATAAATACTCCGTCACACCATTACGGGCGCCCGTCCAAGTTGTAGCTTTGGACACTATTGCTTGATATCTTGAATGTATGACCCTTTGGTGTATTTACCGTGACTTCTTGATGTAAGATAATGGTGGTAGCTCTTATTAATCCTAGAATTGGATTAACATTCCCCCCTTCTTGATGACGATCGCAAACCTTTGTGTGGGGAGAATGAACAAGCTTTGTCGATGGCTTTGATGTTGAATGACGTTCAATGGTTTGTGTTCCTCCGGAAGGAATAAAAAAAGCTAGTTAATGAATGAAGAGGTTAATGGTGTATTGGGAATTCCAAACGGGGTGGGGGGTTTTTACGAATGATTGCATTTTTATATTTGTGTGAGCCTCGTTTTTTTTTAATAGCTCACTTTGTTTTTGGCAATCATTGGCAAGGTTATATGTGATTTTTGTTAGTGGAGACACTAAGAGATGTTAATAATGGGAGAGAAGAGAGAGAAGGATCCGGAGGAACGTAGACTTAATCATCAGAAAAAAACGAGATGGTGATCTTTAGTTCCTCATTTGATTCATTGAAGCGACATTCATCATTTGAAGTATTTGGCTTGTGAGATGATGTCCCTTTGTGTGGCAGGATTCTTGTCAAATTTGTTGAGTAGGACCTGATCTTGTCTTCTTCTGCCCATGTGCTTTTTATATTTTTATGTATATTTAAGTGCTCTTAGAAGCAAATTTTTATGAAGTACAAGAATTGAGTCATATAGACTCTTATTGAACTACTCTGTGTTGAATTAGCCACTTGTTGGTGAGGATTGAAAGAATTACGTCGACTTGCGAGGCTAATATAGAGATCTTCACTAGGGATGGAAAATCATTGAGTTGTGAAGATTGTGGCGTCTTTTGGAGAGGTTTGTAATCTGAAGGAAAATTCCACGTGATGGGTTGTACCATTGACCAGGCTTTCGTCCATCATAGCCCCCCCATCCTCCAGAGATGTACCTGGAAGTTGTTGATGGTGAGGCATTGGTGCAAATGTTCTCCTGTGCATGAGTATGGATATGTACTCATGGAGCAGCTGCTACATTAATTTAGCCAAAATAATAGGAAGCAATAAGCTTAACAATTATATAGTAGCTATTATGTGATATGGCTTAATTTGTGATGAGTCTTAAATCGTGAAAGTGTAGGTGTTTAAGCCGTGAGATGGAACTCCTTGAATTTGTAAAATTTGACCTCATTCATTTTCTTTCACGTGAATTGCTATGACGTGAAACACTGAGGTATGAAAGACCAAACGTGAAAGTCATGATGTGAAATTACAGACGTGAAAGTCATGATGTGAAAGTGCAGACATGAAAGTCATGACGTGAAAGTGTAGGCGTGAAATTGCAGGGGCTGATATGGACCGTGACTTTACCACTGTGTTTGCACTTGCTTAGGATGGATCATTTATCATTTCCAGAGGGGTGACAAGAGCATTGTTATTTTGTTCTTGATGTGCTCTTAAGTCTTCATATTTGATCTTGAATTTATTGCTGAAATGATGTCGAGGCATTAGGGAAGACTGCTGATTGTTTGCTTGAACAACAGACAAGCTCTTGTGTTGGTGCTGGATGCACGAGTGGTTGAGGGATTTGCTTGCTGTTTCTTGGGCCTCCATTCTTGTTGAACTATAGGTGACGTTGTTGGGGTTGAAGTCGGTGGTGAGGTTTTCTTCACACATTGTTCGATTTTGGCAACCATATGATGGAATTACCATCATAGTATCCTTGTTGTTAAAGTACATGCAGCACTGGCATCTATCTTTGATGAACATTGTAATTTGGTTGTTGTGCTGATGTGCATGGTGTTGAGGCTTTCTTCTTTGTGCAAGCTTAGGAGACTTTGTGATGCACTTGGGGATCCAAGCTTTGGTATTTCTTTGGTAGTACCCTTGTACTTGCAACAATGTTTTTGGTACCCACACTTGTTGCATTGGTGGAGTTCTTTGACGAACTCGCATAGGCTTTTGTGGACGGTGTTGTGTACTCTTGTTCTTCCTTGGCTTTTGAGTGCTTCGTTGAGGAAGAGGTTTTGACTGTCGAGGCACACAAATGTGATTGGCACCTTCATAGTAGCCTTGAGCTACAAGTAGCTGATTCTCCACCCACATTTTGATACTATTTATGTATCATGATTGTGGTAGTCTCGGTGGAGTTCTCTTTTGGGTTGATGTGGAAGGTTTGGGGCCCTCCTTGAGTTTGGTTGGCGCTGAGGCTCCAGGTTTGAGACTCATTGGCATTGTTGATAATGAGGTTAGAGTCTCTTGTGGAGTGGTTTTCAATGACGAGGCCTTTGAGCATGTGGTTGTCTCCTTTGGTGAGGTTTGTTGTGATGAAGATGCATAGGATCCGGAGCTTTTCCTTTGAGTTCCATGTTAGAGATAGATGGTTGGGCTTTGGGAAATTCTTCAAGAATAGCTGCTGATTGCAAGGTTTTGGCATCGAACTTCATAGGTGAGGATGGGGTTGAAGGAGAGGCTTTATAGGAGGTGGTCGTTTTGACGCAGATGGTAGAACACCATATTGGGGAATATGGGAGTTTCCCACAAGTTTGGGACACGTGGTCAAAAGTTTGGATTAACCATAACTTGAACACCACTAATCCAAAATGAGCGCTTTATAGCTCTTTAGATTCCATTTTTCAAGCGCTTTCCAATGATAGGTCATATGATAGGGTTTTGAGAAACTTATAAACATGTTATCCATGTCCCCCTTTTTTAAGTATTAAAAAATGGGAATTGGAAAATTCCCAAATTCACTAATATGGTGTTGTAGGTCCTTGTGTAGAGGAGGCTTGTATCCTTTTGCGTTCAGCATCATAGATATCCATTAAAGTTGGATCCTCTTCCTTGCAGTATGGTATTGTCAACTTCTTGTCGTTGACCATCATGATGACTCTATCGCTATAGCAAAGCACAGTGGTGCTTGGGCAACAACAGTCCATTTATGCTCCAAGATCAAATCTGCTTCCAACACATACTCAACCACAAAAAACATGCAAGTGAGGGGGTTAGTTTCAATATACGCTGTAAGTTCAAAGTACCCCAAACATGGCATGTTCAAGTCTTGTGTAAAGGTAATCCTTTCAGGATATGCCGTGAGTGTTGGTTGACCTAACAAATCCCATAGCTCAAGGGTCATGAGATTGTGTTCTCTTTTTGGATAAAGCTGTGCTTGAGCTATGGTGATTTCAATTGCAATTTTCAATCCAACCAAAATCCTAGGGGTCTTTTCAGTAAGATATGTTGGAAGTTCCAGATCGTGTAAAGTTTCTTCCTCCCGTAATAATAGCAATTGTACATTGCATGCAGGAGTGTTCAAGGTGACTGTTTGCATGGATTGATCTAGTGAATACAACAATTCACTTATCCAAGGTCTGCCAATGATGACATCATACTCAAGGGAATCTAGGGTGACATGAAATGTAAATTCCATATCGCCACCATCGATTGTTCGAGTAGTGTATCTAAAGTAACCTGGAACTTCAATGTTTTGTTCATTGGTTCCTTTTGCAAGACTATTGCTTATCGGGGGGTGAGGTTAGGTTGTCTCCCAATGACACCCAAGTGTCTATTATCATGATGTTATGACTTGCTCAAGGGCTAATCAATGCACATTTGCGCGTTGAACATCATTGCTTGTAGGGAAATCCAACCATACCATGATAGAGTGTTCCAAAGGAACCATGGGTGTTTTGGTTAGTGTTTCAGCTTCAGATCCTGTGTCTGTTTCATATTCCCATTCACTTTTATCCTCTGTTTGGGTCTCAGCTTTTTCAAGAGTACCCAATGCATACAATGGCACACTTGGCCCTCTAACAATTCTTAATGAGGGCTGTTTGGAAACTTGCGAATCCTGATAGTCCTGTTTTATGTAGTTCGTTATGTCCTTGTATAACTTAGGTTGAGCCATTAAAGGTGCAAGTGTTGATATGATGCTGGCTTTATCCATGAGAGAAGAGCATTCCTCCGAATGAGGTTTTGAGAGACGTTTTTAATCTTGTAAGGGAATTATCGAATTCCTTACGTGCTTTCTCAAGCCTATAGTTCATACAATCTATCTCAAATGACTCATGTGTGTAGAGAGTATGTCTTCCTCTTGAAAGGGAAAGCGGTACTCCTCTAGGATTTGTATGCTGGTTGCTGTTTTACTTTTGGCATTATGAGGCTCAATCACAACCGGTGACCCTGTAAGACATTCAACCATGCTAAGCATGCATATGTCATGTGATCATTATTATGCATTTTGGGGTGGTTGGGTGGGTTCTAGTTTCTTGATTGGTCTATGTGGTCCACTGAGCGAAGAGTAAGAACTTTTCTCATCCTCACTTAATGATGTACTAGAACTTATTTCATTCTCTGACTTCCTTTGGTTTGTCAGTTTTTCAGTATGTTTACCCATGCGACGAGATCAAATTTTCTTTTGGGTTTTTGCATTCTGTGTCGCACATATGGGTGTTGAAGTTTGTGTGGTGGTCTTTGATGTGGATGCTTCTTCATCGTGTATAGCTTTTGGCTCTTTTGTGTTTATGTCCCCTTTTGGGTTTATGTCCTCTACAGACTCCGTTTCCCTGTCTTTTACTTCAACCTTGGTTTCGACAGTTTTTTGTCCCTTGTTTTTCTTGGGTTTAGAAGGTTTTGTTTTCTCTTTTGGGTTCTGTTTTGAAGCATGTTCTTCTACCCATGTTGAGGTATTGTCTTTTACATTCTTTTGGATTGTTTATCGTGCCTTGGCTTGTAAAGCGTGTAAGCACATTCAATGGCACTCTGACCAGTTGCCCATTTTGTACACTTAAGATGTTAAGAGTTGTATTTTGTGAGACAAGTTGCATTGAAGCAACTTGTCTTGGGCAATCTTGGAACATGTGATCAATGCCACATAGTTCACACATGGGTCGCAAGGTGTCAGTGACTATGGGCATGGAAGTATTCGAAACTATGCAGTCTACCACCTTGTGCAGTCCACGATAATAGAAACATTGAAGTGTCCGATTAACTCCTTCTTGAACAGTTTCTACCCTTTGGATTATTTCTGTTTTGTGCACGGGAGGTTTTGAGTCCATTATGGATGAAGTAGGACACTTTTTAGTATCATGGTCAAAGGTTTTACAATAGATGCAGTATAGAAAAACAGGTGCCTTGTATGCACAATGAGGATTGGGATGGTCATAGTGATTGCATTCAACACAAGGCATTTCGCTCGTCATTTTTAAAGGCATTAAGGATGTCTGATCTTGAAGGTTTTCATCCTCTCTTAGAGATGTTGGCTGTAAGGTTTTAAGCAAGGCTGCATAGAATTCGGGGAATATCATTTTCGAGATCGGTCTTGCTTTTGCCAATTGCTTCACTTGGTTTAGATGAGGAACACCTCGTATCATGATCATCTTCTAGCATGTTGTCATCTAAGCGTATTGCTTCTTTACGACATTGATCGAATGTTTCTAGATTGAATACAATGATCAAGTTATGTAAGCTGTTATTCTTTAAGCCCATCATGAAACATCTCCTCAATTGAACATCGTTTAATTTTTCCCATGACTCACAACATGAGTCCAAGAGTTTTATCTGAAGGATAAAATCTTTACTGGATTCATGCGTTCAATTAAATAGAGTTCTATTGTTGCACTCCACCGATCACCTTGTCTGGAAAAGCCATGTATAAAGGCTGATTTCAAAGTTTTGAAGTTGGTCTTGATCATCGGCATCAATGCCATGAACCATCGACTAGCTTTTCCCTCTAAGCATAAGTTTAACACATGTACCTTAATGGGGCAGTTGGGATTTCCAAAGGCTTCACATCTCTGTTCAAACTTTTGAATGAATTGAACAGGGTCTATTGTTCCATCATATTTGCCCATAATTTTGGAAATTTGTACGGCCATATTTTTGTAAGAGTCATTGAGGCCGTATGTGAGTACTCTTGTTGTAAGAGACTCATTGAGTCCTTGGGCCACCCCCTTCCTAGACTAGTCAGTATGTCCAAGGTGTGGGCATCTAGGAAAGGGTTGGTACTTATAGAATTTGCGAAAATGTTAGGCAAAGGGCCAAAGCTTGATGGGATCGAATTCATTAGAGGGTGTAAAATCCGATGACACGCTTGTTATAGGCATGGCCAATGGAAAGGGGAGGAGAATTGGTGGCATAGATCTCAATGGCTCGAAGATGTTAGCTATTGGGTTCAGTCCTTGTGTGATCCGTGTGGCAATCTCTCTATCGTGGCCGTGTAAGAGTGCCTAAATGCTCCTTAATGAGCAATTATAGTTTTTTTTTTGCTTTTTATAATTTTCCACAGCCCGTTTTACAGCCTCAAGAGGCTTCGCGTACTCTTCGTTGGATCAAACGGGTGGCCGTTTGCCCTAATTAGCTTAGGTGCTATACGCACGTGAACCTTAGATATTTTTTCGAAAAAAGCATATGCTAGAAACTTTCCAGATGGAAGAGGAGGTCCTAAAACCTATTTTCCATCTCTATCTCAAAACGAAATTGTTTTTTTAAGAATATTTTCCGTGTTTCTCTGCACGTTTTTGAGGGTGATCCAAAAGGAATTTTGAAAAACTATGTATGAGGGAGTTGTAGTATTTTTGGAGTACTACAACTTTGTTTTCCTTTTATTCGTTTGTGATTTTGTCGTTTAGACCCTCAAAAAGTAGCCCGAATATGGCTCGTCATCGTGTTCGCGCTATTTTTTTTACGATTTTCATGGTTTTTGGGCTGTTTTTTGCCTCGACTTTCGGGTCAAATTTTGATGTTGCTGGTTGGAGGCCAAAACGATCGATTTTGACTTCGGACGACCAATCCAAAGTCGAAGAGCTCGACGTCAGCTTTTTTATGAGCCCTAGAGCGCCTTAATTAGATATATGGTTTAGGAGATACGGGCCTCCAAACAAGGGTGGTTTCCAGAGTCGCGTGAACTTTTTTTTTTGGCTGCGTGAACTGTTTCACGCCGTGAAATACTTTCACGTGTGAATCGGACTTCAAGTGGGATTATTATTATTATTATTATTATTATTATTATTATTATTATTATTATTGCCGCGTGAACTGTTTCACGCAGTGAAACACTTTTCAAGCGTGAACTGGACTTCATGTGGGATTAAATTTCGTGTTTTTGTTTTTGCCACGTGAACTTCTGTTTCACGCCGTGAAACACTTTTCACGCATGAATCGGACTTCACGTGAGATTAATTTTTTTTTTGGGCCCCGTGAAATTTTGTTTCACGCCCTGAAAAACTCTTCACGTGTGAATCGGACTTCACGTGGACGTGGAGATTAAATTTTGATTTTTTTGATGCGTGAACTTTTGTTTCACGCCGTGAAACACTTTTCACGCGTGAATCGAACTTCACGTGAGATTAAATTTTGATTTTTTTTTGTTTTGTTTTGTTGCGTGAACTTATGTTTTATGCCATGAAACACTTTTCACGCGTGAACTAGACTTCATGTGGGATTAAATTTCATTTTTTTTGTGTCACGTCGTGAACTTCTGTTTCACGCCATGAAACACTTTTCACGCGTGAATCGGACTTCATGTGGGATTAAATTTTATTGTTTTTATTTTTTTTATTTTTGCCGCGTAAACTTCTGTTTCATGCCGTGAAAAACTCTTCATGCACGTGGAGATTAAATTTTGATTTTGATTTTTTTTGCCGCATGAACTTCTGTTTCATGCCATGAAAAACTCTTCACGCGTGACTTGAACTGAACTTCACATGGAGATTAAATTTTGAATTTTTAATTATTTTTGATATTTTTTACCGCGTGAACTTTTGTTTCATGCCATGAAAAACTCTTCACGCGTGAACCAGACTTCACGTGGAGATTAAATTTTGATTTTTTTAAAAACGTCGGATTTCTGTTTACATGATTTTTTCGTTCACATCATTTTTCGTTTACGTGATTTTTTCGTTCACGTGATTTTTCCATTCACGTCATTTTTTCGTTCACGTGATTTTTCCGTTCACGTCATTTTTTCGTTCACGTGAGTTTTTTTTTTTGGGAGTCTAGTGGGAAATACGAATTTCTCTTTTTTTGGGGGGGAATATTTTTTTGAATTTAGAATGAAAGTGATATGGCCATTTTCCCAAAAAAGGTAACTGGAATAAAAAAAGTCAATCCTTTAATGGCACACCTTACACCCTTCATAAATGACCCCCAAAATGGATAAATTGACAACTCGTGTCTCATTGAATGCTCATTAGCCTTAATGAGTTATGTAAAAAGGTGATTAAGGATTAATCCAAGATTAATCCTTTCACTAATCTTTCCCTCTTTTATACTAATCAAGGACTCTAATTAATCACTAATCCCTAATTAATTCACACAATTGAGCACGTCATTGGATAGAGCAAGGAAAAACTAATCTATGTGCATCAACAATTGTATAAATTAATCTAAATTAGGTGATTAATTAGACTCTTTATTATAGTCTCCTTTTTGCGGCAAAATTAAGCAAAGAGAGTCAAATTTCTCCAATTGATCAAACAATTGCTGTGATTAGGTGTTTTGATGCATCTAGATGCTCTCAAAACACTCAAAAACTCCAATTTCGACTACTCAAATGATCAATTTAGACCCCAAGTAACACATTTTCTAAATTTTAAGCCTCTTTGAACAAGATTAATCACTCTTAGTGACAAAAACCAGTCCATAAAGAGAAATTAGTCAAATTCAAGGATTTTTTGATGGTTTTATTTTTTTTTGAAAGATTAAGCTACTCCTAATGCTTGCTAACACTCTAATCTAAATAATTTCAACAAAAAACACACAATTAAACTAAAATTAATGATCTTAGATCTATGTTTAAACTAAAGAGAGCTAACATTCACTAAAAAATGCATTCTCTTGCATTGTTTGATGCAATGGATGCAAACTAAGACTAATACAAACTATGTGCAAGCCCTAAGAACACGAAAAACCACAAAAACAACAAGCTAATCTAAAAATTAAGCAAAAAGCATTCTTTTCAAAAACAAAAAAGAGAGCTATTCTACACTAAATCTCACACAAATCACCATCAAATCCACATCTTTTTCATGGAAAACCACTAATCAAGATAATGGGCAATGGGTTATGCGTATATTAGAGACAAAACGATGGAAAAATCCAAGGGATGGCTCCCTGGCAGTGGCGCCAAAAATGTTAAGGCTCACCCTAACCCTCCTTGAAACACATCCAAAAAGAGCTTACCTGGTGAACCGCAACTGTCGTGAGGATCTTTCTAATGGCCAAGCTCGACCCTCGAGGTCTCCAAGCTCTACAACTCCTTGAGAAGCAGTTCCAATGCGTCTCCCCACATCGCTGCATTGCACTACGGGTCCTCGTTCCTCCTCTCACCTCACTTCACTCACACGCACTCACTAGCATGCATTAGGGAGAGAGATTAGCAAGAGGATTAGCAAGAGCAAGACTCAATTGCACAATGGGAGAGTATGTTGTATTATGAGAGAAATTCACTTATATACATGGCCATAAGTGTTTACACTCACTTAAACTGTGGCCGGCCGGGCACTTTAGGCTCTTAAGAGGCCTAATGCTATTACAATGACTACTCTCATAATATATCCATGAAGTACATCACTTAGGACTTCATCCTAACTTGCTACCACACGCTCTTGAAGCGAGAATTGCCATAAATACTCCGTCACACCATTACGGGCGCCCGTTCAAGTTGTAGCTTTGGACACTATTGCTTGATATCTTGAATGTATGACTCTTTGGTGTATCTACCGTGACTCCTTCATATAAGATAGTGGCGGTAGCTCTTGTTAATCCTAGAATTGGATTAACAATGATCAACAAGTAAGTGCATTGTACAATGTGTATATGAAATGAAGAAACATTGTGTATGTCATCTTTTGCCTTGTTTATAATGCATGCAAACTTTTCAGGGTCACCACCATTCATGTACCGAACACAATGGGGTTGATTTTGCAGCAATGTGATGAGCTATGGTGGATCAAATGCAAAGATCAACATGATGAGAAGGTGATTAGAAGATGATTAAGATGAGATTAGTATATAATTAAACTAATAGCTTAATGTAGGCATGTATACTCAAAAACCAACAATTTCTCATTAGGCCAATGCCTCAATTTATAGGTTTTGCATCCACAAGATGCCAAGCATCTAATCCCACTGATTTCTCCTTGATTTGTGTCACCTCTCCTACATCTGGAGGCACCTTTACCTAGAATCTTCCCACACCCCTATATTCACTCATGCTATCCTTGATTCTCTCATCAGTAGATTCTTCTCACCTTTTCACTGCTACCCACTCAATTACTGACTCCCTTTTACGATCTCTAGCTAAGGGCTTGTTCCCGCACACACCCATTAACTTGTATATTTCAACACCTCCCCTCAGTGAATAATTCTAGCACACTTGGACCCTATACCAAGTTTCCCTCTTACTTTTGGTAGCCCGCAACTAGTGCCTCAAGTCCCTAACTCATAGTCCTTGATACTCTCTCTCTATGTGTCCAAGGCTACTATACAAGTGCCCGTGACCTTGACGAAAGTACTCACACATACATCTACCACATGGCCTACATCATCGGTGGCTCAGAGGTGGTTTTACCCTGTTGGGGTAGGTTACATTGGGTTGTGGGGTTTCTCTCTCTTTCTCTCTTAGAAAAGATGTCATGACTCCTCTACCTTAGAAGTCTCCATGAAGTTTTTTAATGTCGATCCTTCCTCATTTGGTTTGCTGTAGGAGTCTCTAACCATGTGTCCTAGCTTCCCACAGTTGTGTGGCAAGTGAAGGTCCTTCCTCCTCCCCTACCTCTTCCTCGTCCTCATCCTTGTGTAAAGCCTCCTCGGGTGTAGAATGCTTTCTTATCTCCAGTTATTGGTTCCAATCCTTTCTTCTCTTTGACCTTGTTCTCTTGTGCTAATAGAGCTCCTTCTATCTCACGCAGTTTCAAATCCGATACATTCTTTAAGGTTGCCACAATGTTCTCATACTCTCCCTTGTTCACACTCTTTAGAAGCACTGCTAGTGTGTGGTCATCTTCTACTTTCTTCCCAATGGCTACCAGTTGTTGCTTAATGCTTTTGTATTTGTTCAAGTATGTGGTTAGAGGTTCACTTTCCTTCATGTCAAGTTTGTAGAATTGCATTAGCAGATTTATCTTTGAATTCTTTGCTTGAGTGCCAAATAATTTGTTAAGTTCATCCCATGCATCTTTAGCTTGTTGTATCCTTGCAATGTGGTGAATGATTTCATTATTTAAGCTAAGTGCAATGAGTCCTAATGCTTTCTCATTTTTGTTCTTCCACTCATTCTCTCCATTCTCGATTGGAAATTAATCTCTTCCCTCAATTAGCCCCCATAGATTCTTCCTCTCATGAGCAAGTACATGGTCTTTGTTTGCCATGTATGGAACTGCTCCCCATTAAATTTAGCTATTTCTTGTGCAGTGCTCATGATGATGTGAAGGGGGTCTTACCTCTTGATCCAATTCAAGACTCAAGGTAGTGTCTACCCTTTTACAACTCCATTTTGGTGTTAAATGATGATTACAACAGATTTACAAGCATGAATACACCAAAAATTGCATAAAGCCAAGGGTAATTGATTTGTACTAGATGGTTGGGGTATCAAACCAACTTCAAATTACAATCTAAAGTGATAGAGATCTGTATCAAATACCCAATGGTAAGTTTGAACCATCAAATGCACCAAAATGTAGTGGTTAGTGCTAATGAATCACTGATTAGTGAAATTAATCCCATGTTAGTGTGCAAAAAATAGAGTGTACGGGGAGGCCAAATCTGGTGCCTTAGAGTTCAAATGAGCTCAAATCCTTTCAAAGGCATCAATAACAGTTAGTCTAGTAGAGGATCAAGCCCAAAAATAAAAGATTTGACTAAACATTGAATGCTTAATCTCTGTTTTACCAAAGTCACTTTGTAGATTTGATGTAGAGCTCAAATTGATTCCACTTCTCCTTAAAGAATTTCTAAAATTTGAGATCATAGGCTTGTAGAGCAACCTTGAAAACCATTGGGGCTAAGAGGAATTATCTTGATTCACCTTGTGTAAGTGTAGATCTAAAATTTCCTTCCAAAAAGAGGTGCCTGCAAATCGGTGAAAAACTACAGCAACCGGCGATTTGGCAACTTGAAGCAATGAGCTCAAGCGTGGGGAGTATAGCTAGTTGTGGCTAAGAGGTCTTTGCCTAATTTTAAGGCTAGAGGGAGATTAAGCCTCTCCACTAGTTGGGGGTGCATAGAATAGATGAAAGAAGACTAAAAAATGGCATTAACTTCTAATCATGATTAGCAAGGTAGTTATGCTAAAACATTAGATGAATCCTAGGCTATGGGCTTTGATACCAAGTTTTATTTGTAGCAATATGATGAACTATGGTGGATCAAATGCAAAGATCAACATGATTAGAAGGTGATTAAAAGATGATTAAGATGAGATTAGTGCATAATTAAACTAATAGCTTAATGTAAGGCATGGATACTCAAAAACTAGCAATTTCTCATTAGGCCAATGCCTCAATTTATAGGTTATACATCCACAAGATGCCAAGCATCTAATCCCACTGATTTCTCCTTGATTTGTGCCACCTCCCCTACATTTGGGGGCACCTTTTCCTAGAATCTTTCCACACCCCTATATTCACTCATACTACCCTTGATTCTCTCATCAGTAGATTCTTCTCACATTTTCACTGCTATCCACTCAATTACTGACTCCCTTCTTTTACGATCTCTAGCTAAGGGCTTGTTCCCGCACACACCCATTCACTTGTATATTTTACGATCTCTAGCTAAGGGCTTGTTCCCGCACACACCCATTCACTTGTATATTTTACGATCTCTAGCTAAGGGCTTGTTCCCGCACACACCCATTCACTTGTATATTTTAACAAATGGCACATAATATATTCATGATGCAGCGTGTGGGTCTTGGCGATCCACAATCATTGTTTTAAAAATTTAGTGATGCTCATCGTGCATGGGCCCAGAAAGCACTTACTCATCGGGGACCCAACAGATCCAAGTGGTTGAAGCTTCCCATGGCACTCTTGTCACAATTAGTTTTCAAGGTGTGTGTGTATTGCAGTATATTTTGATTTTGAAATATATTTCTTAATGTTTTCAATTCGAAGTATGACAGTAGTAGCTGGCATGCATGAAAGAGCCACTAAAGACTCTGGAGTAGGTATCACGGATGCCTTGAAATCTTACATGAAGTCTCATTTTGAGAAGGCATTTGTTAGGTGGAAGGACAAATGCATGCTATCTTGGATCCTGACCAGCAACCACACCTACCATGCACATCACGACACCTCTTGCAGGTATAAAGAACCTTAACTCTTTTTTTTTCCCCTTTGCATGGTGGAGAAGCTCTTCTGCTTCTTGTATTGGTTTCTTAGACCTTTCTAATGGCTGTGTATTAGGTGGTGGAGAACTAGTGTACGTGATCGAGTCTACATTCCCGACGGCACCCTTCAGACGCATGGGTGCTGTCTGAGGTGGAGGAGAGAGGATTGTAACCCGAAGAGTGGATCGATGACCGAGCTTCGGGGCAAGGACACATGGATACTTTGTCCATGGTGGTTAGACTACCGAGAGGGGGAGTTTCCTCCTCCTCCAGAGGAGGCAAAGCAGTTTCAAAGTACATTTCCTTGTGCTCAGTATTTAATTTGTACAAGGTATGAAGCCTATTTTATGGGAGTTTATAGTTCTAATGTTGGTTGAATGTAGTGGCCAGAAAGGGCAAGAAGCCTGCCATCATCGAGCAAGAATTGACCCCCGTGAAGAAAAAGGGTAAGAAATCCACACCTCCATCATCCCAAAAAAGGTCATGGCTAGACTGGGAAGGGGATGACTTAGATGAGAAATCTAAGGACAACCATTCCAAGGATGATGAGCATGAAGATGAGTGGTAGTCCCATGCACAGGGCAAACAGTAGGTGACCCCTTCGCATGGCGATACCCAAGAGTAGGATTCAGAGAGTTCAAAAGATGATGAGGTGGACCTTTTAGGATCTAGTAAGTAAACTTAATGTGTTAAAGCATTCATTACATTATTTATTTATCAATGCTCATAACATGTATTTGGTGTTGTGTAAATTTAGACTACCGTCCCATCGTGGTGAACCCCTTGCACACTTAGTTTTGAGTTCAAACATTGATCACCTCCGTCTCACGCTTATGGGAAAGCGAAAACACAGGTACAATCTCTCAGTAGTGCAAGTGACTCTCTCCATTCATAGCATTTGCACTCCCCTTACATGCTTTGTTTTTTCAAGAATCTTGCAGTATTGCTACGTGTCTCCACAAGGGCACTTTAGAGGTTCCTCGATGGAATGTTTTTCGGGAGATACTTGTGGAGTCGGCTTTTGTGCTTGCTACAGAGTTCCTACCTGTCGATTGCACTATGGTGTGCACTCTACGTGTGGAGCACTTGGGGATTGCAGTGCGGGAGGCAAGAACTTGGAACTTCACATTGCGAAGGACTTTGTTCTTGTGCATCCCGAGATATCTCTATGTCATGTCAGAAGATGGCCAAGAAGAGGTGAGTGTGCAAGATTCTTTGGTTTTTGTGAAAGTCAAGCTCAATGATTTCCCTCCCTAAAGTACTTATACTAGTGTGTGCAAGTAGGTCTCTGTTCTGGTCATCACCATCTTCATGCACCCCAGTGAGTGTACGACCACTCGTCCTAAGTATGATAGGCGGGGAGGCAAGGTAGCTACAGATTGCAGAGGTTTTGAGGTTGGCGATGATATCTTCTTGGAGCCGAAAGCAAAGAAGGAAACCTCCCCATACCAATTGGATGTAGAAGGGGATCCCATTCGATATACTGTTGAGAGTAGCGAGCCTTTCACAAGGTAATCATGTACATGATTCAAGTAGTGATATAATCAATGTCTTAGACATTGACGTCCATTTGTACATATGGTAATTGTGGGCTTCTACTATGGTAGGTGGTTACTCGGGACATTCAATAATCACGGGGACGCTGTCCTAGATTGCTTTACTGGTACTGGATCCATGGCTAGAGCATGCAAGACATTGCAACGATATTGCATCAGCCTGGAGAGCGACGAGGTGTGCCTTAGTTCATGTCTACGACCACTTGCCGTTGTGCATGATGATTTGGGTAACCAGTTTTTCAGGGGTGAGGTCAGTGAGATTGTTCGACGAGAACAACAGGTGGACATGGGGGCACCATATCATTCAGACCTTGTGGTACCCATGAGACCAACACAGTCTAGTGCTTCGTCATGGCCACCTGGTGTTCCAATGGAGCCCCAATATTGATATGTCTTGCCACATACATCCCCCGTAGCTTCATTTGCAGTTTCCTCATGGGCACCACGACCTGATTTTGCAAGGCCACTTTTTCCACCTGCACTTGCAACATTTGGTAGAGGTCCCTACCCCCCCATACCACCTCCCTTCTTCCATCGGGGAGTCCGACATCCGTACTGATGTTCCAGTAACTTGTAATGCCATGAAATATATTGGTTTTAGACATTCACTCAAATTATGACAATGGCCATGTTTTTGGCTTCTTTCATGGCTTATATTTTTGAGACATGATGAAATTGGAGTGAGATCTCAACAACATGAGAGAGAGAGAGAGAGAGAGAGAGAGAGAGAGAGAGAGAGAGAGAGAGAGAGAGAGCATATGATGGAGACATTAAAATAATAACAATTTTGATTAAAATATTTTTTCTTATGCTTAAAACAAGAATTCTAGTGCTCGAAAAAGTAAAATTTTATTCCTTTTGAAGTTATAAAAATAGTAGAGATTGCCACCTTCTAGACACATCCCATAACACTCTCCCCTTATATCTTCATATTGCAACAGAGTCCTTGTGAACTCTATGGTTATGGCTTCATCTAAGTAAAGCCGGCTCTTCAATCTTTCATGCAACTCAAAGAAAAGGAACCTAGATCGGATGTCATTTTGGAGGCATGGACAACAACTTTTGAAGTAAATGAGCTCTACAAGAAGCTGAAAACATGCCAAGCGGTAGACCTTGCAGGCAAGAACATGCTAGAGGTGAAAGCAGCTTCAGTAGACGGAAAAGGCGTAGGTGTTTGCCATGCAATGTTGTGGCCTTGTAAGGGAACATAAAATAGAAGTTTAAGATCATAATATGGTGACTTTGTAAACGAGTTGCAATGGTAGTTATAACTTGATATGCATTGATAATTGTAAATGAGTAGTGCTCTTGTATCCATTCACTCCTCTCCTCTACTGTCACCATGAGTCATAATGAGGAAGACCATAGAGAACTGATAAACACTTAGAAGTGTAGAGAGAGAAACCGCTCACCTAAACACCAAAAAGCGCTTGCTTAAAAAATGCTTACCAAAAAAATATACCCCCTCAACATTTGACCCGAAAACGACCACTAAAAATTGCCCAAAATAGCTCGAAAACGATTGCGAACCATATATGGGCTACTTTTTAAGTGTCTAAACGACGAAATCACGAAAAACTCAGAGAGACAAAGTTGTAGTACTCCAAAAATACTACAACTCTCTCATACAACGTTTTTCTAAATTCCTTTTGAAACACATTCAAAAACGGGCTGCGATATAGGAAAAATCTTTTTGAATTTTTTTTTTCATCCCGAGACAATGTTGGAAAATAGTTTTTGAGACCTCCTCTTCCATATGGGATGCTATTGACATGCACTTTTTCTGAAAATATCTCTAAGATCGTTCATGTGTAGCGCCTAAGCTAATCAGAGCAATCAGACACTTGTTTGACCCAACGAAGGGAACGCCAAGCCTCCTGAGGCTGAACATGTGCTTGCTCATTAAGGAGCTATTGTTGTCAACATCAGAGATATGGCAACAACGAGGTAGAGGGATTACGTGGACTCACACCCAGATTGAACCCAATTGGCTGATATATCTTCGAGCCATTGAGGTCCATGCCCCAAATGCATCTCATGTCTACAATAAGCGTTTCATTGGGTTTTACACCCCTTGTCTCATCAATCCCTCTAGGATTTGGCCCCTTGCCTAGCACTATCACAAGTTCTAAACCTTTAAACATGCTAGGCACCGATCCTTTGCAAACCCTAGATACCCACACCTTGGACGTATTGACTAATCTAGGAAGGGGGATTGCCCAAGGACTAAGTGAATCCCTATCTACATTAGCACCCACACACAGCCTAAGTGACTCATACAAAAACACGGCCAGAAAGATTTCCAAAATCATGGAAAAATATGATGGAACAACTGATCTTGTTTAGTTCATACAAATGTTTGAACAGTGATGTGAAGCCTTTGGAAATGCAAACTGCCCCACCAAGGTACATGTGTTGAACTTATGCTTAGTGGGAAAGGTTAGTCGATGGTTCATCACATTGATGTCGGCAATCAAAACAAACTTCAGGACCTTGAAAACAACCTTTATCCAACCACAGCTTTTCAAGACAAGATGATTGGTGGAGTGCAGTAGTGAAAGAACTCTATTCAATTGAGCGGACGAAAGAACTCTATTCAATTGAGCGGAAACAAAATGAAACCATTAGAGATTTTATCCTTTGGATAAAAATCTTGGACTCACGATGTGAGCCATGGGAGAAACTAAATGATGCTCAATTGAAGAGATGTTTCATTGATGGGCTGAAAGAATAACAACTTACACAACTTGATCATTGTATCTAATCCAAAAACATTCGATCAATGTTGTAAAGAAGTAATATGTTAAGATGACAACATGATGGAGGATGATCACGATACAAGATGTCCCTCATCTAAACCAAGTGAAGAAATGGCTAAAGAAAAATTGATTTTAGAATTCTCATTCCCTGAATTCTACATAGGCTTGCTTAAACGTTTTGAGCCAGAATCTCCAAGAGAGGATGAGTCCCCTTGAAACTAATCATCCTTAATGCCTCTCCAAGTGATGGGCAAAATGCCTTTGTGTTCATTACAGTTACTATGTCTATCCTAATCCCCATTGTGCGTACAAGGCGACTATCTTTCTGTACTGTATATATTGCAAAACCTTTGGTCACAACACACTCCAATGTCCCAATTCATCTACAATTAACTCAAAACCTCCATCTCCAGTGCCCCAACCAAAAACAGTCCAAAGAGTAGAAACTGCTAAGCAGTTAAGCAAATACTTCAGTGTTTCTATTGTCATGGACTGCACAAGGTGGCAGAATGAATAGTTTGGAATCCTTCCATGCCCATAGAACAGGGTTGTAAGGATTCACAAGTTTCCAAATAGACCTCAGTTAAAACTATAAGAGGACCGAGTGTGCCATTGTACACATTGGGTATTATTGAAAAAGTTGAAAGCCAAGCAGAGGATGAAAGTGAATGGGAATATGAGACCGAAATGGGATATGAAGCTCAAATAGAAATTGAAACATCCATGGTTCCATTGGAAGATTCTATCATGGTACATGGTTAAATTTTGCTAACGGGCAACAATGATGTTTTAAAGTGCAAATGCGCGTTATTAGCCCCTCGAGCTAGTCATCACATCATGACAATAGACACTTGGGTGTCATTGGGACAGCCTAAAATCATCCCTAAAGACAATGGTCTTGCAAGAGGTGCCAATGGACAAAACATTGAAGTTCCAGGTTACTTTAGCTATGCTACTCAAACAATCGGTGGAAATGTGAAATTTAGATTCCATGTTATCCTAGATTCCCTTGAGTATGATGTCATCCTTGGTGGAACACTCAGATTCAATTGATGAATCCATGCAAACAGTCACCTTGAGCACTCCTACTGCTGCAGGTATTGTGAAATTGCTATTACGGGAGGAAGAGACCTTGGAGAAACTGGAACTTCCAACATATCTTACCAAGAATTATGGTTAGATTAGAACTTTCCACTACACTCACCATAATTCAAGCACAGCTTTATCCAACACGAAAGTAGAATGTCATGACCCTCGAGTTATGGGTTTTGTTAGGTCAAACTAACACTCACGGCTCATCTTGAAAGAATTCCATTTACACAAGACTTGAAAATGCCATGTTTGGGGTACTTTGAACATACAATGTATATTGAAACTAACTACCTTACTTGCAAGTTTTTTGTGGTTGAGTATGTGTTGGAAACAGATTTAATCTTGGGGCATAAATGGACTATTGCTGCCTAAGCACCATTGTGCTTTGCTAGTGATAGGGTCATCATGATGGACACAAAGTTGACCATACCATATTGCACGGAAGAGGATCCAACCCTAATGGATTTCTATGATACTGAACGCAAAAAGTTACAAGCCTCTTCCACAGAAGCCCCTCTCTACACAAAGACCTACAATTTGCATCAATGGCCGACTCTAATAAAGCATCTACTCCTCTGATTCCATCTTCACCAAACAACAAGAGAAAGAGCTTCTATTTCTAATGCCAAAACCTCGCAATCAATAGTTATTCCTAAAAAAGTTTCCCAAGTGCAACCATCTACCTCTAAAAAGGAACTCATAGGGAAAACCCTAGATCCCATGCCTCTTCAACCACCAACCTCACCAAAGGAGACGGTCGCATGCTCAAAAAAATTATCATCGACAATTCCTCCATAAGAGACTCAAGCCTCATCAATAACAACCCCCATGAGTCTCAAACCCACAATCTCAGTGCCAACCAATGTGATGGAGGCCCCCAAACCTTCCACTGTAACCAAAAAGAAAACTCCACCATGACATACAAAATCAAGGTATCTTCATGGTATCAAAATGTGGGTGGAGAAGCAGCTAATTGTAGCCCAAGACTACTATGAAGGCACCAATCCAATTTGGGTGCCTCGATCATCAAATCCTCTTCCTCAATGTAAAAATCAGAGGCTAAGAAAGAATGAAAGTACTCCACAACACCATCCACAAAAGCCTATGCGAGTTCCTAAAAAAACTCCAACATCTCAACAAGTGTGGGTACCAAAAAGCTTTCTGCAAGCACAAGGGTACTACCAAGGAAATACCAAAGCTTGGATTCCCAAGTGCATCAAAAAGTCCCTTAAGCCTGCACAAAGAAAGAAATCTCAGCACTAGAAGCATCAGCCACCAATTCATAGTGTTCATCAAAGATGGGTGCCTGTGCATGTGCTTTAACAACAAGGATACTATGATGGTAATCCCATCATATGGTTACCAAAATTGAACAAAGGAAGGAATGCTTCACCAACACTTTCAATCCCAATAGCTTCACCTAAAGTTCGACAAGAATGGAAACCAAAGCAACACCAAGCAAGCCACTCAACCCCTCTCGTGCATATAACACATACACAAGAGCTTGTGTGTTCAGCCAACCGCAATGGTGGTAACCAACCAAAAGCTATACCTACTACTCGACAACAATTGCATCACAAATTCAAGAATCA
This sequence comes from Cibotium barometz, assembly GCF_041138505.1. Lineage (NCBI taxonomy): Eukaryota > Viridiplantae > Streptophyta > Polypodiopsida > Cyatheales > Cibotiaceae > Cibotium > Cibotium barometz. The sequence goes on from NC_141049.1 coordinate 44,577,453, forward strand.
ATTCCCACGTTTGACGGAGACTTATGAGTGCATCAAGGACAAACTAACAATGCTCTTTTCACCCCTCTAGATGAGAAAAGCATGAGTGTAGAAGCTACACGGCAGACATAAGGACCTATTCTCTCAAAAAGGAGAGTAGTCCCACAAGAACCTGTTGCTCGCTAGGTGGTAGCAAAAAAAAAAAGAGACACACAAGGGAGTCACACATATGGCCTACCTAAAAATGGTAGAATATCACAAGCGACTCTCAATGATCTTCACGAGCCAATACATTTTTGTTAAGCTTATAGCTTACTATTCTTTTGGCTAAGTTAATGTAGTAGCTGCTCCATGAGTACATATCCATACTTATGCACTGGAGGAAATTTGCACGAAGGCCTTATCTCATCGAGACAACTTTCCAGGTACATCTGTGGATGGGTTGACCATGGTGGGCAAAAGCCTGGTGGATGGTACAACCCATCACTTGGAATTTTCCTTCAAATTACAAACCTCTCCAAACGAAGCTATAATCTTCACAACACAATGATATCTAATCCTTCGTGAAGATATCTATCTAAGCCATGCAAGTTGACGTAATTCTTTCATGCCTTGCCAATAAGTGGCTACTTCAACAAGAGCAGCTCAATAAGAGTCTATGTAACTCAATTCTTGTACTTCATGTATGCTTGCTTCATAAGAGCACTTAAATATACATAAAATCATAAAAATCACATGGAAAGAAGCATGAAGGAAAGAAGCATGTAGGAATAGGTCCTACTCAACAACATTTGGCAAGAATCTTGCCACAAAAAAGGACTTCATCGAAGGCCAATTTTTTCAAAAGATGAATGTCTCTTCATTGAATCAAATGAGGAAATGAGAATCACAATCTTGTTCTGAAGATTTTGTCTATGTTCCTCTAGATCCTCCTTCTCTTCTTCCCCATTATGAACATCTCTTAGTTTCCCAACTAACACAAATCCCATGTAACTCTGCTTATGGTTGCTAAAAAAACAACGTGAGCAAAGAATACCCAAAAAAGCTGACAAAAATATAAAAATGCAATTACTCGCAAAACCCCCACCTCCTCCCCATTAGGAATTTCCACTAACCTCTAACCTTTTCATTTATTAACTAGCCTTTCTTATTCCTTCCGGAGGAACAATGACCATTGAATGTCACTCAACATCAAAAGCCATCAACAAAGCTTGCCAATTCTCCCCACACAAAGGCCTTCAACGCAATCACGGGGATGCGATCGACATCAGGAGGGGGGAATGTTAACCCATTCCTAGGGTTAACAAGAGCTACTACCATTATCTTATATCAAGGAGTCAAGGTAGATACACCAAAAGGTCATACATTCAAGATATGAAGCAATGGTGTCCAAATCTACAACTTGGACGAGTGCCAGTAATGGTCTTATATGGAATACTTATGGTGATTTCCACTTCAAGAGCATGTGGTAGAAAGTTAGGATGAAGTCCCAAGTGTTGTACTTCATGGATATATTATGAGAGTGGTCATTGTAATTGCAATAGGCCTCTTATGAGCCTAAAGTGCTTGGCCGGCCATAGTTTAAGTGAGTGTGAACACTTATGGCCATGTATATCAGTGAATATCTCTCATAATACACAGGACTCTCCCATTATGCAATAGAGTCTTGCTCTTGCTACTCCTCTTGCTAATATCTCTTTCTAATGTATGCTAGTGAGTGTGTGTGAGTGAAGTGAGGTGAGAGTAGGGATGAGTACACGTAGTGCAACACGGTGGTGTGACAACGCTCATGGGAGATGCGGTGGAATTGCTTCTCAAGGAGTTGTAGAGCTTGGAGACCTCAAGGATTACGAGCTCGGCCATTGGAAAGATCCTCACAATAGTTACGGTTCATTAGGTAATCCCTTGTTGGATGTGTTTTAAAGGGGGTTAGGGTGAGCCATAACACTTGGTCATAATTTAGAATGGATCCGAGAAAGATACCATTGACATCGGATCCACCTAGTCAGAGGAAGGAGGTGATCTATTGCCGAGATTGGATGACTAGGCACATAAAACTGCAGAGGAGAGTCTACAAAACCCCCAAGGGTGTTAGAGAATATCCAAATGCGGAGGAGGAAATGAGAAAGCTCGAAGAAGCTAAGGCCCTTGTAGAGGAGTGTCAATGCAACCATGAAGTCAAATTGAGGGCTAACAAGACTAGGGTTACATTGTATCCACAGAATGAGTTGCTAAGAGAAAGGAAGTTAGATATGCCAACTCCAATTTAGGAAGAGTATGAGAAAGGGACTAATAGATATGATGGGCAAGGATGTTTGTAGAGGCAGATCAAGAACTGTTGAACCGTTCGTTCCCTAGGATTGAGTATGAGACAAATACGTGGAAGGAGACTTCACTTGCTAGAGAACCCAGGGATATAGGCTGTCTCTCAGTAGTATTGTCCACAAACTATCAAAATGCCGCTTGGACCATTGCTACATAACATGCAAGTGACAGATGTCAAGGATTGGGTAGAAGGAAGAATGAACCCAATGACCGCTTCAGAGGAGATCCAAACACCTCTAGTGGAGAAAAACATAGTACTTGAGAGGAAAGGGAAGCACCCAGATTCATCCAAATACCTATCACTAATTGTTGGGAAGGTATTATGAGGGGTGATGACACAAATACCACAATTTCAATCTACCATAACGGGTACCAAGCAGTTATTATTCTAGATGGAAGTGCGGGTGTGAACATTATCACCAAGAAATGTTGGGAAAACTAGAGTTAGAAAGAGCGAACCTTAAGATGGCAGATGGAACATCCTCAAGGCCAATGGGATTATTAAAAAAACATTAAGCTTAAGGTCTTTTGTTCCGTTACCATCATGCATTTATTGTAATGGACTTTTTGCGCACCAGCTAGATTCATATGATATTATCTAGGCCAGACCCTTCATGAGTGAAGCCAATGTGGTGCATGATTGGGTATTAGATTGAGTATATATACGAAAGGATTTCCAAATTTTGAATATCGATCTCCATACGTGTAAGGCACACCCAATGGTAGGGAAATTGTTTGGAGATGATTCGGTCACAAACAAAACAAACCACATCCTTACAAGTCTGCCAACTAGTTAAATAACACTCACGTGAAGAGGAAGAGAATGAGATGTGCGTGTTTCTTCCACCTACGGATTTTAATGAAAAGTGGATGCGTGTACTTGCCACCATAGATGTGTTTCCCCTAGAGGAACATAGTATGTTGAATCGGGAACCATTCCTACTACCTCAGTACACATGGTGAATGTGTAATTCATGGAAGAGGAAATAGAGGATGAAGCCTCAAGCACAGAAGTACCTGGGCTACAAGGTCACAACAGCACTAAACGCATCATGAAGTGGTAGAAACAAAAGAGGTATATCGCTCAACGCAATGCTCTATTTGCGAAGTAAACCCAAAACACCCAATGGCTAAGATATCTCAAGGTCACTAAGGTGCAGGATGAGTTCTCTAAGAACTGGCTAAGGAATTAAGTAAGATCACCTTAGAAGGGAAACGAGAAGAGAAATCTACTCTTCAAGAGCCTGATTGACCTAAACTTACTAAGGTTGGAAGAAGAAAACAAAATAAGGCTTTGAAGCTAGAGGCAAGGAAGGTGATGGCTCAAAAAGAGGATGATGATGACAATGAGCCAGACTTGCACTCACTGCTAGACCATTTCAAAACTTACACCATTGATGAGAGGAAGGTAGTCCAACTAATGGCCAAAAGAGTGAAGGAAAATGGCCATTCCATGTCTTACGATGGACTAACAGAAGTTAAAGAGGTAGACATTGCTAAGCTAGGGGAGGATCCCAAACTTGTCTACATTGCTAATGACTTGACTACCTAGTGAAGAAAAGTATCTCATTGCTCTCTTGAAAGATTTCAAGGATTGTTTTGCTTGGAAGTATACCTTGCTAGATGAATCCTAAATATGTATTTATTATAAAGGAGGAAATTGATAAACTCATAGCTACAGATTTCATCTACAAGATTGAGCACACTAATCATGATCATGCCAAAAAAGAATGGGAAGCTTAGAGTGTGTTGATCTTAAAAAGGTCAATGCAACTACTAGGAAAGACCACTACCCATTACCATATATGGAGCACATTTTAGAACGAGTAGCAGGTGAAGAAGCCTAGAGCTTCTTAGACAATTTTTCAAGATACAATCAAGTGTCCATTATTGCACTGGAGGACCAATATAAGATGGCCTTTAACACAATGTGGGGGACCTATGCTTATAAGGTTTTGGTCTCACTAATGCCCCTGCTACATTCTAACAATTGATGTGCATGGCCTTTAAGGATTACTTGCAAAAGTGGCTTGAGGTATTCATTGATGATCTTTGTGCACATTCACGATGGACTGAACATCTGGCTTGCTTAAAGAGGGTGTTTTTGAGAGATGTCGATTATATCGTATATCCTTAAACCCTTAAAATGCTAATTTTGGGTCAAGCACGATGTTATATATTTGAAAAAATTGTGTCTAAGGATGGTATTTCCACCGATGAGAGCAAAGTAAAGTTAATTATGGAATTAGGGCCACCAACAAACTACAAGGGTCTACAACGTTTTATGGGGCATATTGGGCACTATGGAAGATTCATCTATGCTGAAATTTCCAGACCATTGTATAGATTTCTCATAGTCTTTGAATGGACTGAAGAATGCCAAGCATATGATCATTTGAAAAAATCACTGGCTAGTGTGCCAATTTTGAGACCAACCAATTGTTGAAATATACAAGTGAATAGGGTGTGTGCGGGAACAAGCCCTTGGCAAGAGGCTATAAAAGAGAATCTGTAAATGTGAGAGAACTTGTGAAAAGGTGAGAAGAATCTACTGGGAGAGAATAAAGGGTAGCATGAGAAGATTTAGGAAGTGTGGAGATATTCTGGGAGAGGTGGAGAGAATCAAGCAAAAGAGGTGGAGTGAATAGGGAGAAATCAGTGGGATAAGTTGCTTGGATGTAAACTCTATAAATTGAGGCATTGGCCTAATGAGAATTTGCTGGTTTTTGATTATCCATGCCTACATTAAGCTATTTGTTAATTACTCACACATCTTAATTATTTACTAATCACTTTGTTAATGATGTTGATTCTAGTATTTGATCCACCATAGCTCATCACATTGCTGTAATTTTAACATGGTATCCGAGCCAAGCCTAGAATTCATCAAGTTTATGAGTCCATTATCTAGTTAATTAGGATTAGTAGATAATTAGAAAATCAAATTTTTAGTTATTTTTCAATTAGCCTCTGTACCCCCAGCTGGTGGAGGAGCTCTATCTCCTTGCACACTCAACATTAGGCCAAACCCTTCTAGCCCAACATAGCCAACTCAATGATGCTCCAGCCAGTCGAATCAACGCAGCAAACCGCCCACGCAAGCGCACGATTTTTGCTGAATAAGAACTGCCATTTAGCAAATCAGTGATTTCTACTTCATCAAATCAAATTGGTCTAATTTCTCTTAGCCCCAAGTGTTTTCAAGCATGCTCTACAAGCTGGTGAAGTCAGAATTTGATTTGATCTATAGTGAGATCCAAGCTCTTCATCAAATCTGCAGGTGACTTTGGTAAAACAGAGATTAAGCATTCAATGTTCGATCAAATCTTGTGTTTCTTGGCTTAATCCTCTACTAGACTAATTGCTATTGATGGCCTTGAAAGGATTTGAGCTCATTTGAACTCTAAGGCCTCAGATCTGGGCTCCCCGCATACTCTATTTTTTGCACATAAAACAGAGGATTAATTTGCTAATCAGTGATTAATCAGTGCTAATCACTCTATTTTGGTGCAATTGAGGGTTCAAATTAACCATTAGGTATCTGATTCAGATCCTTATAACTTTAGATTACAATTTGGAGTTGGCTTGATACTCCAACCATTCCGTACAAATTGGTTACCCTTGATTTAATTCTGGTAAAATTACATTAAATTTGTGGTAATCATCATTTTGCATTTAACCCTTGGTTACCCTTGATTTAATGTAATTTTTGGTAAAATTATGCTGATAAATTTGTGGTAATCATCATTTTACATTTAACCCTTGGTTAATGCCTGCAAATCACACTGAAATTCAAGATTATTCATAGCCAGAGTTGCATTTGGAATGTGCATAAGAATGAATGCTATACGCATTATGTATTGGGCACATTATATCAGTGTAAAAATGGGATCAGACATTGCCCTTGTCCAGAATAAGGTAAAAGGTAAGACCTCCCGCATAGATTTGGGTTTGCATTGCATAATGATACAAGATAAACATCAAAAGCCCAAAAGAACTGTCAACAAAACATTGGAACATGTTGCTCACATGGAGCAAGAAGAACTGACGGACAAGCTCATGGCCCCAGCCATGAAAGAAGAAGAACATCTCTTTCCAAGAAGAGGATCCACACCGAGAAGAAGATCTAGAGGAAGCATTGAAGGAAGACATGGACACGAGAAGAGAAGCTGCCTTACAAGAAGACTGAAAGAAGAGGAAGACACGGACGTATGAAGAGAAGTTGCCACCACGACAAGAAGACTGAAGACAAGAGAAGATGTGAGGCTCCAAAGAGTGAGGAGCCATGTGAAAATCTCAGAGAGAGAGAGACAGAAAAACCCCACAACCCAATGTAACCTGCCCCAACAAAGTAAAACCACCTCTGAGCCACCGATGATGTAGGCCACGTGGTAGATGTATGTGTGAGCACTTTAGTCAAGGTCGCAGGCACTTGTAGTAGCCTTGGACACATAGAGGTCCAGGTGTGCTAAGTTCACTTGAGGGGAGGTGTGCTAGGCACTGGTCGGCGGACTATCAAGTAAGAGGGAAACTTGGTATAGGGTCCAGGTGTGCTAGGATATTCACTTGAGGGGAGGTGTTGAAATATACAAGTGAATAGGGTGTGTACGGGAACAAGCCCTTGGCAAGAGGCTGTAAAAGAGAATCTGTAAATGTGAGAGAACCTGTGAAAAGGTGAGAAGAATCTACTGGGAGAGAATAAAGGGTAGCATGTTAAGATTTAGGAAGTGTGGAGATAGTCTGGGAGAGGTGGAGAGAATCAAGCAAAAGAGGTGGAGTGAATCAAGGAGAAATCAGTGGGATTAGATGCTTGGATGTAAACTCTATAAATTGAGGCATTGGCCTAATGAGAATTTGCTGGTTTTTGATTATCCATGCTTACATTAAGCTATTTATTAATTACTCACTAATCATATCTTAATTAAGCTATTTGTTAATTACTCACTAATCACGTCTTAATTATTTACTAATCACATCTTAATTATTTATTAATTACTCACTAATCACGTCTTAATTATTTACTAATTACTTTGTTAATGATATTGATTCTAGTATTTGATCCACCATAGCTCATCACATTGCTGTAATTTTAACATGGTATCCGAGCCAAGCCTAGAATTCATCAAGTTTATGAGCCCATTATCTAGTTAATTAAGATTAGTAGATAATTAGAAAATCAAATTTTTAGTTATTTTTCAATTAGCCTCTATACCCCCAGCTGGTGGAGGAGCTCTATCTCCTTGCACACTCAACATTAGGCCAAACCCTTCTAGCCCAACATAGCCAACTCAATGGTGCTCCAGTCGAATCAACGGAGCAAACCGCCCACGCAAAGCGCCCGATTTTTGCTAATTAAGAAGCGTCGTTTTTCTGCAGAGCAAATTAGTGATTTCTACTTCATTAAATCAAATGGGTCTCATTCCTCTTAGCCCCAAGTGTTTTCAAGCATGCTCTACAAGCTGGTGAAGTTAAAATTTGATTTGATCTATAGTGAGATCCAAGCTCTTCATCAAATCTGCAGGTGACTTTGGTAAAACAGAGATTAATCAATGTTCGATCAAATCTTGTGTTTCTTAGCTTAATCCTCTATTAGACTAATTGCTATTGATGGCCTTGAAAGGATTTGAGCTCATTTGAACTCTAAGGCCTCAGATCTGGGCTCCCCGCATACTCTGTTTTTTGCACACAAAATAGAGGATTAATTTGCTAATCAGTGATTAATCAGTACTAATCACTATATTTTGGTGCGATTGAAGGTTCAAATTAACCATTAGGTATCTGATTTAGATCCTTATAACTTTAGATTACAATTCGGAGTTGGTTTGATACTCCAACCATTCCGTACAAATTGGTTACCCTTGATTTAATGTAATTTCTCGAAAAATTATATTAAATTTATGGTAATCAACATTTTGCATTTAATCGTTACCCTTGATTTAATGTAATTTTTGGTAAAATTATGCTGATAAATTTGTGGTAATCATCATTTTGCATTTAACCCTTGGTTAATGCCTGCAAATCACACTCAAATTCAAGATTATTCACAGCCAGAGTTGCATTTGGAATGTGCATAAGAATGAATGCTATACGCATTATGTATTGGGCACATTATATCAGTGTAAAAATGGGATCAGACACTACCCTTGTCCAGAATAAGGTAAGAGGTAAGACCTCCCGCATAGATTTGGGTTTGCATTGTATAATGATACAAGATAAACATCAAAAGCCCAAAAGAACTGTCAACAAAACGTTTGAACATGTTGCTCACATGGAGCAAGAAGAACTGACAAACAAGCTCATGGCCCCAGCCATGAAAGAAGAAGAACATCTCTTTCCAAGAAGAGGATCCACACCGAGAAGAAGATCTAGAGGAAGCATTGAAGGAAGACATGGGCACGAGAAGAGAAGCTGCCTTACAAGAAGACTGAAAGAAGAGGAAGACACGGACGTATGAAGAGAAGTTGCCACCATGACAAGAAGACTGAAGACAAGAGAAGATGTGAGGCTCCAAAGAGTGAGAAGCCATGTGAAAATATCAGAGAGAGAGAGACAGAAAAACCCCACAACCCAATGTAACCTGCCCCAACAAAGTAAAACCACCTCTGAGCCACCGATGATGTAGGCCACGTGGTAGATGTATGTGTGAGCACTTTAGTCAAGGTCGCGGGCACTTGTAGTAGTGTTGGACACATAGAGGTCCAGGTGTGCTAAGTTCACTTGAGGGGAGGTGTGCTAGGCACTGGTCGCGGACTATCAAAAGTAAGAGGGAAACTTGGTATAGGGTCCAGGTGTGCTAGGAGTATTCACTTGAGGGGAGGTGTTGAAATATACAAGTGAATAGGGTGTGTGCGGGAGCAAGCCCTTGGCAAGAGGCTGTAAAAGAGAATCTGTAAATGTGAGAGAACCTGTGAAAAGGTGAGAAGAATCTACTGGGAGAGAATAAAGGGTAGCATGAGAAGATTTAGGAAGTGTGGAGATAGTCTGGGAGAGGTGGAGAGAATCAAGCAAAAGAGGTGGAGTGAATCAAGGAGAAATCAGTGGGATTAGATGCTTGGATGTAAACTCTATAAATTGAGGCATTGGCCTAATGAGAATTTGCTGGTTTTTGATTATTCATGCTTACATTAAGCTATTTGTTAATTACTCACTAATCACGTCTTAATTAAGCTATTTGTTAATTACTCACTAATCACATCTTAATTAAGCTATTTATTAATTACTCACTAATCACATCTTAATTAATTGTTAATTACTCACTAATCACGTCTTAATTATTTACTAATCACTTTGTTAATGATGTTGATTCTAGTATTTGATCCACCATAGCTCATCACATTGCTGTAATTTTAACATGGTATCCGAACCAAGCCTAGAATTCATCAAGTTTATGAGCCCATTATCTAGTTAATTAGAATTAGTAGATAATTAGGAAATCAAATTTTTAGTTATTTTTCAATTAGCCTCTGTACCCCCAGCTGGTGGAGGAGCTCTATCTCCTTGCACACTCAACATTAGGCCAAACCCTTCTAGCCCAACATAGCCAACTCAATGGTGCTCCAGTCGAATCAATGCAGCAAACCGCCCATGCAAAGCGCCCGATTTTTGCTAATTAAGAAGCGTCGTTTTTTTGCAGAGCAAATCAATGATTTCTACTTCATCAAATCAAATGGGTCTAATTCCTCTTAGCCCCAAGTATATGGATATGGTTGCCATGAGCTAAGGCATCCAATGCTTGTAAGTATCTACCCCCTTCTACACCTCATACATACTCCATCCAGAGTCTGTTTAGATCGCCATCTAAGCTCTACTTGAGAGCGCATGGGTAGACAGCACCATCACTTGTACCTCTTTGGTATAATCAAAATTTTAAGTTCTCTCCATTGTGTATCTATTGCATTGTCTATTGTGCTTTGTCTTGCTATCTCTTTTCGCTCTGCCATATTCTTATATGGTATCAGAGCTTAGGTGCTCTTAGCACGAATAGTGCATAAAGTTTAGTCTTTCTTTGCATAAAACCGTAGGAGTGATGACTTCTAGCTCTGCTGTGCTGCACCAGTCTTGCGCATTTGTCCACTTGTCCTCATGGAAGGCAAGCTTGATGGGACAAACTATACTCTTTGGAAATTCAAAATTAATGCCATTCTAGACAATTATGAGCTCCTAGAAACTATTCTGGGAATGGATGTAGAAACAATGGGAAGTCCTGACCCTCTGTTCTCACTCTGATTCAACATACTACCAAGGCTGCAAAGGTTTGGATCATACTGAGAAATCAGTATGAGACTCGCAATCAGACCAGGATTTTGAACCTGGAGAATCAGCTTGCTGTTGAAAAGTTTGCTGAAGGAGAAGTTGCTAAAGCATTTATCTCGCAGATAAAAAATCTATGAGATCAAATGGCTACTGTGTAGGGATTACACACACTAGTGATGAGGATTTGGCCCGGAGGTGCATCCAAATTCTTCCACATTAGTATGACAGCTTGGCTACATCACTAAACACTCAAGTTAGAGTACCATCTTTATCATTTGAAGAATTTTAACTATGCTACTTGACGAGGAGATGCGGCTGAAGACCCGCGATGGTAGTGATGCTGCATTTTCGGCCAATGCTAAAGGCAAAGGCACGACATCTTCTGATGAGAAGAAGAAGAAGCCAAAGAAGAAGAATTTTCAAGGGAGATGTTATTACTGTGACAAGAAGGGTCACGCTCTCAAAGACTATAGAAAGAAGCAGGCTGACTAGAAGAACGACACCTTGAAGTCTTCATGGAAGGGAAAGGACTCATTCAACAATGTTGATATCGAGCTTGAACTTTGGGTCACCATTGAAGAGGTATGTTCATTTGCTCAAGCTCCAGTTGATGATTCATGGATTTTGGATAGTGGAGCATCCCGACACATGACCAGTAAGAAGGGCTGGTTTAGTTCCTGGAAGCCTCTACAGGAACCCATTAGTGTTGTTGTTGGAAATAATGCTAAATGTCTAGCCGAAGGGTAGTCGACAAAGGAGTAAGGTGCAACAATCTCTACGAGCTGAGTGCCCTTACAGTGTCTGATAAGAACACAAGCAAGCTTTGGCATGAGGGATTTGGTCACATTGGATTTTCCGTGCTAAAAGAGATGTAGAAAAAGGGTATGGTAGCTAATTTGCCTGCATTTTTAGAATTGTAGGAACCATGTGAAGCTTGTATGATGGGCAAGAAACAATGCAAGGCATTTTCACAAGAAAGCAGCAATTGGGCAAAGACTCCTCTAGAGCTGGTACATGCTGATCTTTGTGGTAAAATGTCTACTACTGCATTAGGGGGATCTTCTTACTTTATGCTATTAGTCAACGATTACAATAGGAAGATGTGGGTTTATTTCCTTCGGGATAAGGCTGAAGATTTTGGCAAGTTCAAACAGTGGCATAAGCTTGTGGAAAATGGGACAGGAAAGAAGGTGAAGAAGTTTCATGTACAGATTGAGGAGGAGAATTCCTTTTAACGGAATTTGACAGCTACTACAAGGAGAATGGCATCAAGCGCCAACTCACCATTGCTCACACACCTTAGCAAAATGGTGTTGTAGAACACCGTAGTCAAACTATCATGGAGATGGCTTGATGCATGTTGAAGGCAAAGGGTTTACCCAATACATTTTGGGCTGAAGCAGTCAACACAGCAGTTTATGTCCTCAATCGGAGCTACACAAAGGCACTCAAGGATGTTACACCTCAAGAGGTCTACTCTAATAATAAACCTTCAGTTTCTCATTTTAGAACATTTGGCTGTGAATGTTATGTGCATATTCCAGATGCATCCAGGACCAAGCTAGATGCCAAAAGCAAAAAGTGTATCTTTCTTGGATATAGTGAAGAATCGAAGGCATATCGCCTCTATGATATAGAGGCAAAGAAGATTGTGGCCAGCCGAGATGTGGTATTTGTAGAATAGCCACACTGAGTGGAGGAAGGAGGTCCGTCCACTCTATCATCAGCCGGAGAAATAGTCCACCATGAGCCCAACCCACTAGTCAGATTTCCTCTTATGAAGGAGGAGTTTTTAGAGGATGAAGACTCACACATCACACGAGCCTGCTGCTACACCACAAGGAAAGCCACTTCCAAAGTGGGCACAACATCTCTTTGATGAGCGTAATCCAGTACCTGAGAAGCTAGAGTCTTTAGCAGATGGCTCACTTGAAAAATACAAAGCTAGGTTGGTTGCACAAGGATTTGCATAGGTAGAGGGTTTTGACTTTGATGAAACCTTTGCTCCCACAGCTCGTATGAAAACTATCAGGGTGGTACTTGCTTTGGCTACTCACAAAAAGTGGCCAGTTTTTCACATGGATGTCAAATAAGCATTTCTGAATAGCCATCTCAAAAGGAGGAGTTATATGTAGCTCAACCACTAGGTTTTGAGATGTCCAGATCAGAAAATAAAGTTTACAGGTTGAAGAAGGCTGAAACAGGCCCCAAGGGCATGGTATCATAGGATATACCAATTTTTCAAAAAGATTACGTTTATAAAAGAAGTGCTTCTGATGCTAACTTGACACCATATTAGATAATTTGGGAAAAATCCCATTCCCATTTGAAAATTGGGAGCATGGTGAACTTGTCCAAAAGTTTGTCAAAACCCCCTCATGTGACATATCATCGGAAAGATCTTGAAGAGTAGAATCTAAATCTATGATCTCCGACAAATTTGGAGTTAGTATGTTTAAGATATGTCCAAAACTATATGGAGTAATTGATTCCCAAAATGTGAGATTTTTTCCAAATTACCTAATATTGACTTCAATATGTTCTAAAAAGTCATGGCAAAATTATTTTGGTTGTCTTGTATGTAGATGACTTAAACATTTCAGGTGATAATGAAGAGATGATCCAGAAGATAATGGATATGCTGAGCCATGAGTTTGAGATGACAAGCTTGAGTCTTATGCATTTTTGTTTGGGGATTGAGGTCTGGCAAGAGTCAGGTAAAATATTCATTTCACAGCAAAGGTATGCTTGGGATATTCTCAAAGCATTTGGGATGACAAACTGCAAACCTATGTCTACACCAATGGAAGTGATCATGAAGTTTTCTACAGAGGATTCTTGATCACTTGTTGACATCAAGAAGTATAGGAAGTTGGTGGGGAGTTTGATTTTTCTCACTAACACTAGACTTGATATCAGCTTCATAGTTGGTGTATTGAGTAAGTTTTCCAACAAGCCACGAGAGATTCATTGTAAGGAAGGGATGAGGGTACTTAGGTACATCAGAGAGGTACTCTTGAGTATGGCATCACTTACAGCATGGGTGACACTCTGACAGGTTATTGTGACTCAGATTGGGTAGAAGATTGTGATTCTAGGAAATTAGTTTCTGGATATTGTTTTTTGCTCGGTTTCGGTGCTTTCTCTTGGACCAGCAAAAAGCAACCTACAGTGGCACTTTCTTCCACAAAGGAGGCTGAGTATAAGGCAACTTTCTTTGCTGCATTTGAGGTAGTATGGCTGAGGAGAATCTTGGTTGACATGGGAGTGCAGATCAGGGAGGCTACAGTCCTGAGGTGTGATAATCAGAGTTGCATGGCTATCTCCAAGAACCCTGTGTTTCATGCTCGCACGAAGCACATTGAGATTCAGTATCATTATGTGTGGGAGCTGATAGAGGATGAGATAGTGGAGCTGGAGTATTTCTCTACAGAGCAAAACTGCGCTGACATCTTCACCAGGGCGCTTGGGAAGGACCAGCTCACTTGGCATCTTCATCGACTTGGCATTGGGCCAAAAACCTAGTTCTTCGGGCGGACATTGAGAGGGGGTGTTAGTATACACTCAATGCTCGCCTCTCAGCACATGTATCTCACTTTGATGTATAATGCACATTTGTTAGGCCCCCATTATGAGGAGTAACCATGGTGCATATGTATTTAGTGGGGACCCCAGCTTAGACGCCGATGGGGTGATTATTGTGACCATTGATGATGGTTAGGAGATGGTCAGGGGTACGAGTGTTAGTTGGGGTCTGGGGCATCGCCCCGACGAGGGGGTCCCAGGGGGCCTAGTGACCCCCCTGGCGGGCGGGAACCCCCGAGGTGACGGTATGAGGAATATTCCCTCGGATACTAGGTCCATCATTAGTGGGCAGTGGTGGTCGGTGGGTCGCATTCTTGATACGCGGGCGGTGACTGTGTCTATGCAGTGTAATTGCCCTCATTGTATACACGACTACCACCCCCTTCAATACCTCATAAATACTCCATCCAGAGTCTGTTTAGATTGCCATCTAAGATCTACTTGAGAGCGCATGGGTGGATAGCACCATCACTTGTACCTCTTTAGTATAATCAGAATTTTAAATTCTCTCCATTATGTATCTATTGCATTGTCTATTGTTTTTTGTCTTGCTATCTCTTTCCATTGTGCCATATTCTTATAGGGATAACAACATGTTTTGGTAGACCATATGTCAAGGATTCCAAATGAAGAACCTGAACTGGTGTGGACGATGACCTTCTAGATGCATGTCTATTCAAGATTGATATGGTTTCTGAGTGGAGTGAGGAAATATCCAGCTTATGGTTTTCCACAGGATTGGCCCTTGAACAAGGATAAAATGCATTGGCTTATTAAGCTGGCTACACCATATCAACTAATTGCGAGAGAACTATATAAGCTAGGTAAAGACGATATCCTCAGAAGATGTGTGCGAGAAGATGAATTCGTTATAGTATTAGAAGAAGCACACTTGGGAATTGTTCGAGGAGATTTAAGTCATAGCTCGCAAACAAGGTCCTTCAAGCAGGTCTATGGTGGCCTACGTTGTTCAGTGACGCCATATAATTTTTAAAGAGATGTGAAGAATGCCAACGATTTTCCATTCCGCAACAAAAAGACAGGATACCACTTACCCTTATAATTATGAGACAACGTTTTGAGAAATGGGGCATTGATTTTGCTGGACCCATTGGTCCAGCAGTGTATCCATCATAAGCTTGATATGTGATCGTGTTGCCACATATTATTTCACCAAGTGAGCAAAGGCAAGAGCCTCTAAAAAAGTTGATGCTCAAACTATGGCTAAGTTCTTGTATGAACAAATCATTTCCAGATTTGGTTGCCCGCTAGAATTAGTCAGTGACCGGGGTTCACATTTCATCAATGAGGTGATCAAACATTTACTCACGGGATTCATTCTGGTACATCATAAATCATCACCTTACTATCTAAAGGCAAATGGCCAAGTTGAGAGCACACTAACAATATTGTATGTGCTATCTTGACCAAGACCTTAGAGGCCAGTCGAACGGATTGGGAGCACAAAATGACTGCAACATTATGGGCCTATCGTACGTTGTATAAGATAGCGAGACGGGATATACTATCTTCTGTTTAACTTATGGCATCGATGGCAGTAATGCCTATGGAGTTCTTAGTTCCAAGTCTGCATATTGCAGTACAAGAAAGACTCACGGAGAATGCGTTAGCAGAGAGATTGATTGACTTGGAAAAACTTGATGAAACACGGCTAATTGCATCGCATGGGCTTATGGTTGAGAAATTATGAAGAAAGCATTGGTTTGACCATAACCTAAAATGCAAAGAACTTGAAAAAGGATACCTTATCCTAGTATATGGTGTTGGAAGCACCAGGAAAAAGAAATTGAAATACCGTGGGTTAGGACCCTTTAGAGTGTCCAAGATCACCCCGCAAGGGTCAATTAGAATCGATTCTATTGATGGGGTAAAAATGGAGGGTTATATTAACGGAAGCAAGCTAAAAAATTATTATGGACCCCTGACCCAAGAAATGCTCACACAAGAGCATCTTTTGAAAGAAAAGAAATAGCTAGAAAAAGAAAAAATCAGACAAGCTCAAGTGGAAGCCAAGGCAAGGGAAGCCAAAATAAAATAGACACTCCAGGGAAGAATGCTACATGTAAACATGGCTTTGCTCACATTGCTTGAAGATGATGACTTGGATATTGAACCTGCATGCCTAAGTGTACATGTCTCTACAAAGGGTAGTCAAACAAAGAGTATTGCATTGGATACAGGATCAAGTAACAGCTTAATTTCCTATGAAACTTGGGTAGCACTGGACAAACCCTGCCTAGAGGCAACTCGGAGTGTGCATCTTATTAGTTACACAAACTATGGGGTTTTTAAATATTAACATCTCCATCATTAATTATCCCTTGGTTGGAAAGGTATTTGTTATGCCTGCAGTTACAATGGAAGAGGAGATGATACTATGAAGGTCCTAGATTTGTGCCACCAACTGTATCATCCAATGGGAGAAAAGGAAAATGCAACTCCACCATGGCAATGAACCCCTGACTATCCCATTATGGAGTCCCTTGAATAAAGTAAAGAAAGTAATTGAATGTGACATGGGTATGCCAGTCACAAAAGCACATCAACAAAATCCATGGAAAAGGCATCAACCTCTAAAAAACCTCACCACTCAAGTGGACCACCGCAAAATCCCTATATGTATCCAGCAAGGCAACACTCGATTCCAAAGTCCCAGCTCAAAGCCCAAGGCTATAATGATAATGTCAACACCTCAGGGGTGTTAAGGCAACACAATAGGGATACATGTAAGGGCCAAGGGAACCAAACTATGGAGAGAAAGTAGCAACCCAGACAAGCCCGAGCACCGTTAAGTATCCAAAAAGAGGTGGATAAGAAAATACTTACTAGCCACCTATAGGGATACTATCAAGGAGTTGCGTAAGTATGGGTAACAAGGGACAACCAAAAATCCAGTGCGGGGTTTACCCCCAAAGGAAAAGATGAGAGCCATAGGCACAAGTAGAATGAGGACCCAGCTATATCATGTGTCAAGGTAGTACCGAAATTGGTTTGGAGGAAGAAAACCATTTACCCTAATAAAGAAGAGGGTGCAACACCACCAACGTCACCCACCAAAGAGATCAACCAGGGATAAGTTCTAGATAAAGGTATCATAGAAGTGGACCCACAAGAACAAGATTCACAACATGATTCCGTTGATGTTCTCCATTGGATGGAAGGAAAAATTATGTTGAGATATCGAGCTCAACTAGTGCTACGTGGGGTGGCGAACATTGATGAGATGACCTGCCTAGGTGATAGCTTCCTCATCTACACCACTGGCATGGTTGGTAAGATTATGGGTGATTTGCAGCTAGTGGGATGACAGACTGTGTGACAGCCATTTTGGATTACTAGAGAGACTGGCATAGTTATAGTAACGCCAGCTCATTTAGTCGGGTTCACATTATGGACCGACCCTTGTATGTTATAGTAGTTGAGTACTAAACCATATAGTGTGTACTCTTATTTTTATGTTATGTTGGTTGAGTAGAGAAGAAGAAGATAGAAGAAAATTCAGCTATCCATCTCTCTCTTGTGTCTTGCTCTCTCTTGTGTGTGTGTGTGTGTGTGTTTGTTTGTTGCTAGGGTTTGAAGCTCTCCCTCTCCCCCACATTCTCTTTATGGTATCAGAGCTTGGTTTATGTGAGAGCTAAGGAGGCAAGAAAGAGGCAAGAACAGGAAGGAAGGAAGCAGTACTACACGGGCAAGAGCACCATCATCTCTTTCCCCTTCTTGGTTTAGGTACAACACTCCCTCAGTAGCTATGGGAGCTACACATCTCCGATTTAGGAGCTGTCTCTTTGCGGGAGCGGAGCTACTGGAGGGTAGGTATACTATCCTATTGGACCGTCCTATTGGACAATAGTTTTCCAGCTAAATTTGCATTTTGAGCGCATGACGGGCCCTGTTTTGATAGTTTTCTGGAAGTTTTGGTAGAGAACTGTTTCTGCTAGAAATCTCGTTATTGCACTATAGAAGTGCATTTTGGAAGTGTAGACAGGGTTTGCACATGTATTGTTGATACTGTGTATGTACATGTACTCTGGTCACATTTGGTGACACACAGGCTGTGGTGAAGTACCGCTATGCTATAGCAGTTTACAGGAGATACTGCTGTATTATAGGTTGCATACATAAGTTGTCTGTTTGCAAGTTATTTGGTTTGCCAGGAAAACATGTCTGACGAAATTAATCAGATTGTTAGTGAGAAGTTGGATAAGAATAACTTCCATGCCTGGAAGTTTAGAATGACCAATTTCCTAATGGGTAAAGGATTTTGGGATTATGTAGAAGGAGACAATGAGGAGTAGCCCCGTTTTGTCACTACAGGGTATTTTTGATAGTTTTTTGGAAGTTCTAGTAGAGAACTGTTTCTGCTCGAAATCTCGTTATTGCACTATAGAAGTGCATTTTGGAAGTGTAGACAGGGTTTGCACATGTATTGTTGATACTGGGTGTATGTACATGTACTCTGGTCACATTTGGTGACACACAGCCTGTGTTGAAGGACCGGTGTGCTGCAGCAATTTACAGGAGATATTGCTATATTATAGGTCAGATACAGAAGCTGTCTGTTTGTAGGTTATTTGATTTGCCAGGAAAACATGTCTGACGAAATTAATCAGATTGTTAGTGAGAAGTTGGATAAGAATAACTTCCATGCCTGAAAGTTTAGAATGACCAATTTCCTAATGGGTAAAGGATTTTGGGATTATGTAGAAGGAGACAATGAGGAGTAGCCCCGTTTTGTCACTACAGGGTATTTTTGATAGTTTTGTCACTACAGGGTATTTTTGATAGTTTTTTGGAAGTTCTCATAGAGAAATGTTTCTGCTCGAAATCTCGTTATTGCACTACAGAAGTGCATTTTAGAAGTGTAGATAGGGTTTGCACATGTATTGTTGATACTGGGTGTATGTACATGTACTCTGGTCATATTTGGTGACACACAGGTTGTGCTGAAGTACCGCTGTGCTGCAGCAGTTTACAAGAGATACTACTGTATTATAGGTTGCATACAGAAGTTGTCTGTTTGTAGGTTATTTGATTTGCCAGGAAAACATGTCTGACAAAATTAATCAGATTGTTAGTGAGAAGTTGGATAAGAATAACTTCCATGCCTGGAAGTTTAGAATGACCAATTTCCTAATGGGTAAAAGATTTTGGGATTATGTAGAAGGAGACAATGAGGAGTCTCTAGAGAGTTATCTGAGGAGAATGCCACTCCTACAGATATAAAGACATTCAAGGATTGGAATTAGGGTGCAAGAAAAGTCATGTACTAGCTTTCAATTAGTGTCACCAACACTAGGATAGGACACATACAGGACACATACAGGATGCAAACACTATGATAGGACACATACAGGATGTAAACACTCCAGCAGTTGCATGGCAGAATCTAGTTCAGATGTTCCAGACTAACACAAAGGCAAGGAAGTTGCAGTTAAAGCAAGAGTTACATATTGTGGAAAAGAAAAGCATGTCCATCAATGAATATGCCTTAAAGATCAAGGGCATTGTTGAATCCCTTGGGTCTATCAATGTATCAGTGGAGGATGATGATTTGGTGAGTGTCCGTCTGAATGGGCTTGGCAAAGAGTACAAGCCATTCAAGATCTCCATTGTAGTTAGGGAGAATATACCCAACTTTCGGGACTTGATATCTATGTTGATCATAGAAGAAAAGGCTTTAGGTGAGGATTCTTCTTCACAAAGTAAGAACACCTTGGAACATGTCTTCTACTCTAATTCAGGTAGAGGCAGAGGTAGAGGCCGTGGGTGAGGCCGAGGTGGTGGTTGACAAGGAAATCAGAATTCTGGACAACAATAGTCCAATGATTCACAACAGCAAATCATACACAGGTGGAAGAGGCTAGTCTAGAGGCAGGGGAAGCCAAAGAGGCCGAGGTGGTTAGCAAAGAAATCAAAATGCAAATAGCATAGAGTGCTATTACTGCGAAAAACGAGGACACATGGCAAAGGACTGCTATACAAAGTAGAATGACATTAAAAGTGGGAAGTTGCAGAATGACATTAAAAGTGGGAAGTTGCAGCAGCAGCAAGGCAACTATGCATCATCTAGCCAAACATGGAGGTGATGAGACAGAAGTGAGTAGCTGTTTGTAATGCAGCACATGCTTAGTTCCATAATAGGTGATGTGTGAGAATCTCAAGATATATGGTATGTGGATTCTGGCGCCTCTAACCACATGACCAGTCATGCTGAGAGGTTTAAAAAATATAAAACCCAGGTTATGTAGAAACAGGTGATGATACTGTGCATCCCATTGCGCATGTTGGTAAAGTGTCATTATCTATGCAGGATGGCAAAATGAAGTACTTAGCTGATGTACTTCATGTTCCAAATATTACAAAGAACCTGGTTTTTGTTATAGATGGTTGAGCAGGGTCTTAATCCTCAAGGATGTTTTGTGGAAGACTTCAAAAATAAGTATCGCTTGGTTACAAAGGGTAACAGAAATAGCAGGATGTTTACGTTGGATGTGAACATACCTGAGATAAAGGTAGCCATGTTTGCGCATGGAATAGGTGTCATTGCAGATATTGACATATGACACAAGCGCATTGGTCATGTGAATGTATAGCGAGGTTGAAGTCTATGCAGGCCCAAAATATTATTGCAGGTTTGCCAAAGTTTAAGGTTGGCGGTATGCATAAAGTATGTGAAGCATGTCGGCTTAGTAAGCAGGCCAAACACGCTTTCCCACATGAAAAGCATGTCATTGCAAGGCAATTGGATGTCATACATTCAGATGTATGGGGACCGACCAAGACTACAACAATTGTAGGTTGTAAGTACTATGTTACATTCATTGATGACCACACTAGGAAAGCGTGGGTTTATTTCATGGAGAAAAGTGAGGTGTTTGCTCACTTTTAGAGATTTAAAGCCTTGGTCGAGAAGGAAAAAGGAATGCAAATAAAATGCCTAAGATTAGATGGTGGGGGAGAATATTTCTTTAATGCGTTCAGTAATTTCCTGAGAAAACAGGGAATCAAGAGAGGCAGTTTACATGCAGGTACACTCCACAATAGAATGGTGTTGCAGAAAGGAAAAATAGGCACATTGAAGAAGTGGCACATGCCTTGATGGTGGCTGAAAATAATGTGCCGCATTACTTTTGCGCAGAAGAAGTAGCAGCTACTGTGTACATTATGAACATGACACCCACTGTAGCTGTTCATGGTATGACTCCTCAAAAGTAGTTTACAGGCAGCATAAGACCGGATGTGTCTCACTTGAAAGTGTTTGGGTGTATTACATATGTACATGTTTCTGATGAGGTGAGAACAAAGTTGGATCCAAAGGCAGAGAAATGCATCTTCATTGGTTATGCTATGGAGCATAAAGGTTATAGATGTTATAACCCTACCACTCGTGAGATGCAAGTAAGCAGAGATGTTGTCTTTGATGAGATGAGTAGCTGGTATGCACTAGTAGTGAAGGCGACAGAAGATGCAGATGTAAGAAGTGTGGATGTTGCACCACATGTAGAGCAATAATCACAGGTCCTGAGTGGACGTGGGGAGTCCTCGAGTAGTGGATCCAACGTTAGCCCATTGTCAGGTAGGTTGAGGAATGATGCAGATACACATGTATCATGGAAAGGGAAGGAAAAGGTAGATCAACCTTTTGTGCCTGATCTGTCAGCATGTCACTCATATGTGGATGGTGACTCTAGTGGCTTTGATTGATCAGAGCCTTGATGAGGAGCTTGGCATTCCGTCTGTGGTTACTCCTAGTGTAAGGAGAACCGGAAGTGATCTAGGTGTACGCAGGTCTATGAGGGTTAGATACCCTGTTGACAGGTTGAGATATGATGGATATACAGCCCATCATTATGCTTACATGGTAAAAGCAATACAGGAGGTTGAGCCCACTTTCTTTGAGAAAGAAATTGGAAATAAGAAATGGGAAGATGTCATGGATGAGGAGATGGTAGCATTGGATGAAAATGCAACATGGGAGTTAGTGCCTTTGCCTAAGGAAAAGAAGGCAACTGGATGTAAGTGGGTGTATAAAGTCAAGCACAATGCTGATGGTTCAGTGAGCAGGTACAAGGCAAGATTGGTTGCCAAGGGCTATGCGCAGATTTATGGCATAGACTATGAGGAGACATTCAGCCCGGTTGGCAACTGTGAGAGCTGTCATTGCTATGGCTGCACTGAAGGGTTGGTCTTTACATCAAATGGATGTAAAGAATGCTTTCTTGCATGGTGATTTGCAAGAAGAAGTGTACATGATGCAGCCACCAGGTTATGAGAGTGATGCACATCCAAATTTTGTGTGCAAGTTACACGGTCAAACAAGATTGGGGAGTATCTTGTTACCATTAGATTTCAGATATCCAATGCATATTTTTCACTATATGTGAAAAAGATAGATAGAAGGATAATGCTATCAGTCATCTATGTGGATGACTTGATTATCATTGGTGATAGTGATGCAGACATACATGATGTCAGGATGCTTTTGAAGCAGAAGTTTGAGATAAAGGATTTGTGTGAGTTGCGGTATTTCTTGGGCATAAAGGTGGTGAGATCACCTCATGGCATTTTGCTATTACAGAGGCAGTATGGCTTGGACATATTGTCCAAGTATGGTATGACAGGATGTAAGCCTATTTCAGTGCCATTGGAGCAGAACACAAAGCTTTCCGCATATACATATGAGATTTTGGAGGACCGCACTACATGCAGGCACATAGTGGGTAGTTTGATCTACATGACCATTATTATGAGGCCAGACTTGAGCTATGCTATTGGGCTTGTGAGTCAGTTTATGCAGCCCCCTAGGAAGCCACACTTGGATGTGGCTAGACGGATCCTCAGGTACATAAAGTCCATCGTTGATTATGGACTTTTCTATGAGGCTGGTACAGAGATACAATTGCATGGGTACACAGATGTTGATTGGGCTAGTAGTATTACAGACAGGAGATCTATCGGTGGTTTTATGTTCTCATTTGGGAGTGCTGCTATGATATGGAGCAATAAGAAGTAGCCAAAAATGCCTTGTTGAGTACAGAGGTAGAGTATAGGGGTGCTGCTATGGGCAGAGTGTGAGGTAGCTTGGTTTCAAAAGCTACTTGGTGACATGGGAGAGCTCGTGGGGATAGGGCAGTTGTCATATATTGTGATGACAACATGAGCAGCATACAGTTGGCGAGTAACCCAATATACCATGCTAGAACAAAGCACATTGAGGTGTATTATCACTTTGTGAGAGGGAGAAGGTTTTAGCAGGAGATGTAGATCTGGTATATGTCAGCACAGAGGATCAGGTGGTTGACATCTTCACAAAGGCATTCGGCACAGAGAAGCTCCATAGGTTTAGGAGCTTACTTGGAGTGTAGTGTGTGGAGTTGAGCTCAAGGAGGAGTGTTGAGATATCGAGCTCAACTAGTGCTACGACGGACATTGATGGACGACTCTCCTGGGTGATAGCTTCCACATCTACACCACTGGCATGGTTGGTGAGATTATGGGTGATTTGTGGCCAGTGGGATGACAGGCTATGTGACATCCATTTTGGATTACTAGAGACTGGCATAGTTATAGCGCCAGCTCATTTAGTCGGGTTCACATTATGGATCAACTATTGTATGTTGTAGTAGTTGAGTACTAACCCATATAGTGTGTACTCTTATCTTTATGTTATGTTGGTTGAGTAGAGAAGAAGAAGAAGAAGATAGAAGAAAATTCAGCTATCCATCTCTCTCTTGTGTGTGTGTGTTTGCTTGCTCGGGTTTGAAGCTCTCCCTCTCTCCCACATTCTCTTTAACTTAGGAGTTCCCATTTTGAGCTAAGGCATCTATAATAGAAAATACCTAAAACTCCAAAGATCCAACTTAGTTCCCTTGGAAATAAGGAAAGAGGAAGGTGACAAGGGAAAAGTACCTAGATACTAAGGAATGACTTCAATTTTCAATGGGTACAAGGTAAAGGGTAAGAATTTCATGCCATGAAATGTCTAACCCATTTCACTTTGAAACTGGTTCATACATTTCATGAGCTCAGTTTCTATTCCTCTACATGCATATTTTTTGGAATTGGATTAAATGAGTATATAGGATTTTTTAGGGTATCATCACCAATTGCATGATAAGGGAAAGCGACCATTTCACAACATGAAAACCTTCGCTTGGTAGCGTTTCATGCCATGAAAAGCTACAGACCATTTCACTTTGTGAAAGAGCTAGGAGTTTTCACGTCATGAAACAGCTAGCAAAATCTAGCGAATCACATTTTGCCACATGGCATCCCCAATTAAGATGGCCGCCGCCATGCCGACAGCTGGACCATAAAACGATTACCTTTCCCTTGTCTTGCACTTTGCTCCTATTGTTCTTCAAAAATAAACATCTCAATGCTGTCGATTGTGTCCATCGCATTCGCTTCATCAGCCCAGCACTTCGCCACTTCCACTTCTTAGGTAGGAGCTCATATGCTCTCACATGTTAATGCCTCAATTGATTCTCATCATGTTTCTCGAATGTTAAAGATTCATCAATCATGCTTGCAACCCTGTTAAATGTTTAATCGATTCTCTTCATGCTTGTCATTGAATCTCTTCCTTTTTGTTTGATCGATTCTCCTCTTTTGCATCCTATAGTGTCCTGCACTCGATTGTCTAACCTATTCTCGATTTCTTAAAAATCACAATCGCTACTGCCCCAATAGATCTCAAGTCTTTCTGCTATTTCATGGCAACCTGCTATTTCATGGGGCCAGGCACCATTTCACATCTCATGACTCCATCTAATGTTAGACCTTGCTCTAATCTATGTTCTAGATCCAAGCTAAAAACAAACAAAAATCACAACTGACCGCCTAACCATTTCACGCTGTGAAATCCTAACTCTGTTGTTTCACGGGGTGAAGAACCATTTCACGCCATGAAATCCCACAATCTTCTATTTCATGATCAAATACTAACTCTCTTATTTCATGTGCGGCTAAGCACCATTTCATGTCGTGAAATCCTAATTGTGATGTTTCACAATGAAGTACCATTTTTATGCCATGAAATACTGCTATTTCACGATGAAGTACCATTTCACATCGTGAAATACTAACTCTACTGTTTCACGCCTTGAAATACCATTTCACGTCATGAAATCCTAAACCTGCTATTTCACGGATACATGCTAATTATGCTAAATCACTATTCTACTGCACTTCTATTGCTGCTCACCATACTAACCCTCTTTCCATCATGCACACACCTCCTCTTAAAGGATTACTGACATGTACACATTTAAAAAAAAACCTACCACTTCACATCATGAACTAGGTTGCATTTCACGTTGTGAAAAGCCCTAATAGACCCTAAAACACCTGGCCCAACGTGAGCTCTAGATTCAAGATTTTTCCCTCCCCACAACACAACAAAACATGTACTAAGCGATCTTGAAATCCTACCAGTCATCAGAGGCTGACGCTCTCTTCATTTTGTTACAGATGGCTTATGTAGAGGACTTCAACTCCCTGGAGTATGAAGAGACCCCTGCAATCACTCAAGCAAGCACCACCAGATCTCTTGCAATAAAAAGGAAGAGGAAGAAAAAAGAAGATCCTATGCTGGAATCATCGGACGGAAAGAAGAGGAGGGGGCATCAAGACACAAAACTTACTAATCTTGGCCTCTATGCCAAGGATTTTAAAGGGACAATGATCTAGCAAGATGTCTAGGAAGAGTAAGGGAACCTCCTTTTCTAATATTAGAGCCCATAGTGCCTCAAAATTCTAGAAGACAGATGTGCAATACATGCTAGAGAAAGTGGGCTTGGGAAGAATGCGAGGTACTCCTAGAACCTTTAATCAAACACTATGTGTAGAGTACATCAAAACATATAACAAAAATACCAAGAGAGGAACCATCACCAAGCTTGATGGGTCCAAAGAGCATATCCTTATCACAGAAAACATGATTAGAGAGGCCATTATCTTGCCAACTCTAGTGGCAACGCATCTCCATCACATTGATCAGATGCATGTGGAGGATATGTTGAAGAATCTCTCCTACAATTCTAATGGGGTAGAGTATGATAACATCAAGGAAGAAGGGGATGAGAGAGCTTGCCGTGCCATGTCGATGATTATGCAAATCAAGCCGGTGGACAGGGACATCCACATACCCCTCATAAGATGGCCAAGGTGCATGAAGAGAAGGAAGATGATTGCTCATGGCACCTGTAAAAGGAGATGGAGCACTACCTCAAGTCTCACCAATTGAAGGTTTGCAACCCCTACCTCCTCACCAAGATTCTAAGCCATACAGGCAACATTCTGATACCCATGACCCATCAAGAACAAGCTGTCTCACTTTTAATTACTTTTGTACCAAGCCTATAAATAGGCTAGGATCCAATGAATATTTACACACACACACACATGTATGTTTACACTCTCATTCTCTCTCTCACATTGTCTCTCAAAGTTGTCATCATGTTGCCATTATGTTGTCATTAACCTTAATCTCATGTCCAACAGGAGGTGATGCTGGCTCCTGTTGCACAGCTATAAGCAGAAATGTAGTTAGGGCAAGCTGTTCTCCAAAACACCAAAGAGCTCCTAAAGGAGATGTCCAAAGGCGCCGCAAGGAAGAAAAGAAAAAGAAATCAAAACATATGAGAGGCAGCCTTAGCCTTAGTTAAGGCTTTTTAAATTTTGTTTTCTTTGCCCTTGAATTGCCTTTCTTTTACGTCCTCTGCACTTAGGATATGTGGTGCTTACTAATCCCGTTGACATTTTTGTTTTTCCAACTACATCCCATAGTGCTCAACCTTCGGAGTTGGTGTGTTGGGTGTTGCAACAATCGGCCATCCTAGATGACAGTGTCGACAAACTTGTCTTGTTCATGATGCCAAATGACATGCCATCCACACCGGCCAACTATGAGGTTGTTGCTAAAAGATATCAATGGGTAATTAGCCATGGGTGGGTGGAAGTCTATGATACTCATCAATCCCTAAACCTTTATGAATCTACCTTCTATCACCCCATGGTGGGTATCATTAAACTATATAGAAAAATACATAAACACATGGAGGCTATGCTAACAAATGTCCTTTATGATTTTGATTGTGAACATATAGAATATCCAAATCTCACCTCAGAAGAAATCACTGATCTCCACAAGTTTATGAAGACTATTAAACCTCCCCAACCTCCACCCAATTTAGGGGAAGGGCAAGAGGAAACCCCTGGGTCCTCCACCTCTGTAACTTACCTTGTGTTTACTTCCATCTCTACTAAGATACTAAATCCTTATCCTAGCGTATCTCCTACTAACAAAACTGAGGTAGAGTGTATCTTTTTGTGTTACTCCTTACCCTATCTTTTTGTGTTACTCCTTACCCTATGTTAAATTTCCCACTAACCCTCTCGACCTTGAGGAGTTGTCGACAATGAACGTATCTCAACATAGGCAGCTCGATGAGGTGGTACTCTTAACCCCCAAGATGACATAATGCCATTTACTGATCAAAATGTATTGGAATCCTTGTCAGTTGTAGAGTACAAAGGCCTAATCCAACTAGGGAACCCACTCTTCTGGCCAAAATTGATGTTCAAAGTACTCATGCAAATCACCCCTTTTGAGCCAACATGCAGAATCCTACCGGAGACATATGCTACAATAGGGTCAAGGCAGCAGCCATATGTTCCTTACCCTCTCTGAGCCGCCCCAATGCGAGATATGGAAGAATTGCTGTTGATCGGTGGAGAAGGAACCTTGTGGGAGAATGTGCCATGGCACACCAAGCTAGAGAATCCACACCTCGCTGATCTCCTAGAAATTTGAGTGGTTACATTTATGATAAGTTATTGTTTCTGGAGGTGGCAAAAACAAAATCCAATGCGTACACGGGGTGGGTATTATGCAATTGAAACATATGGTTAAAACCCCTGCCTAGAAGATTTCGACATACAACCTGTCTGGCAC
Organism: Cibotium barometz; assembly: GCF_041138505.1. NCBI lineage: Eukaryota > Viridiplantae > Streptophyta > Polypodiopsida > Cyatheales > Cibotiaceae > Cibotium > Cibotium barometz. The sequence continues at coordinate 44,605,573 of NC_141049.1, forward strand.
AAGGAGTACCTAACCATACCAGAATACAGTTGGGAATACAAAAGCTCCATACCAAACAAACGAGTCGACCCACTATACATGCCTATCAAGTGACGACTCACACCATACTAGTTCAAAGAGGAAAAACAGAGGGACTCCCATGTATGCCACAACTTTCCAAAGTTCTCGCCATAGGAGTTTCTAGATATATCCAATGAAAGGAATTAGATGCTCACATGGGTTCGATCATGGCGTAGAATTCCAGATCCAAACATAGTGGTTGCGCGACAACAGCTTGATTACTAAAATTGACCGTGGTTCTAAATCGACCAACCAAAAGAACGATATGATGGGCATGATGCAAAACATCTTTGCTTCGACATGAACAGAGACATGGAGGAACGAGGGATGATGCTCTACTATCATCGCCTCAGGTGTCTACCAGGATATATGCATGTCACATTCAAAGATATGATAGACACCAAGTTATGGACTTGCCACTCAGCATTCAGAAGAACCCTTAAAAAGCTTCAGTCATGCCGTAACTTCTACAGACATGAGCTCAACGACCACGTCTTTCGACTTAGGTAACACGTTCTGAGGATAGAACTTACATCAGGTAGGGGGGATGTTAATCCCATTTTGGATTAACAAAGATGCTCCTCCATTTGAGGAGATTAATAAGTGTTATGTAACGGCACTATAAAGGTTATACATTATGAGATACTCACCAGCAAAGGCTTTAGTTAGTAAGTTTTGGGCGCCCAAGTCTGAACAAAGTCCAGTTGTATAAGGAAATTTCTCATAATGGAAAGACACAATCTCCCTTTGTGCTATGAGAGATCTTGTCTTGTCTTGTGTATGAGAGAGAGAGAGAGAGAGAGAGAGAGAGAGAGAGAGAGAGTATACTCTAGTACATGTGCCTCTTCCATGCTTGGGTGTGGGAGAGTGAGAGGACGATTGCCTTGAATTGTGGTGTGAGCAACTCCATGGTGACAGAGTGGAGGTGGAGATTGGAGGATTGGAGCTTCTACAAGCGAGCTTGGAGAGCCTCAAGGGATGTGAGCTTGGAACATTGGTAAGTACCCTACGACAATTGTTGTCTATTACTTGTTCCATTGGTGAATGTGTGGAGTTCTCTTGGGAAGTTTAGTAGGCCATAACAAGGACATTGGAAAAATTCTTAGTATCACCATTGTAGAAACAAAAGAAATGGTACCTGAACCCATAGCTGGGCATTTGGCATCATTATTGACTACTAATAAGAGAGACTCCCCTGCAAACTTGAGGGAGGTATACCACACCTTTTTGACTAATTATATGTAGGGATGCTTCACTATCGATGATCCATGAACCATCGGATGCTGAGAAATGTTCTGATTTTGTATATAATTCTTTTATTGCCCCATAAATAGCTCCAATTTTTCTTTAGCATAGTTTTGGGACTCCTTCCAAGGCTTCAAAGTGTCATTCTTCTCATTATGCTTCCTTTAGTCTACATGTTTTGACCACATGAACAGACTTGTTGTAGTAGAAAGACTTTACCTTAAATTTCCTCTTCTTTTTAGAAACATTGGGGTTATCAAAGCCCTTCCCCTTGCCTTTCTTTGCATTTGTGGAGAATTCCATGTGGTTACCATATTTTGCTTTGAATCACATCTCCTCCTCCACCAACATTTCACCGAACTCCTGAGTTGTGCACCTCCATGTTCAACGAGGTCACAAAACTATCATACTTTAGGAGGAACACTTTAATGCACTTACATGTGCTAGATCTTTGTTGGTCTTAGTGATCCCAACCACTACTTCCATATGATCTTATAGATTATTTAACCATGATATAAAGTGCTCTACTACGTCTCCATTTTCTACTGCAAGCTGTTTCTCAAGGTTTTGAATCCTTATCTGATTCCTCTTCTCATACTGGTTCTTTAGAACTTTCCATGCTTTAGAAGTTATGGTAGTATGCTGAATCAGGGTCATCATTGAATAATTGATGCTAGTGATGATGGCGCATAGCGTATTTTGATTGCTTTGCCTCCAAGCTAAAGTGAAAGTAGGATTTGGCAGTATGGTCAATAGTAGAAATTTGCTCGGAGTTGGATGCAACTTTGCATCAACCCCTGTTGTACTTTACCAATAACTCATATGAACCAAGAACATATCCAATTTTGAACTTCCAGAGAGTGTTATTTATCCTATCCAACTTCCCATCACCAAAAGCTCGAGGGCGGGCACGAGCCGTTGCATTATTTATAGGTTGGACCATCTCTCCAAATCTACCTTCAAATAGTAAATTGCCAAAAATAAGCTTTGCCTAAAGCCTATTCTCTAATACCATATAAGAATACAATAGCAGAAGCTAGATCAACACAATACAAAGCACTGAATTGCAAAAAGAAGTGGAGAGTAAAAAATATTACTATTGCCAAAAACTTGATTACAAACTAATGGCATCCACCTACCCATGTGCTTTGGGTAAGGAGCTTTGATGGTGATTTAGACAGACTATGGACGAAGTATGTCCTGGGGGGGGGGGGGGGGGGGGGTCACTCGAAAATATGTAAGATAGCACATGAGTTCAACAGAAGGGGGTTTTTTCCCTTGTGGAGGAGTTACATAAAATTTACATACACAAGGGGATTTTTTCTTTTGTGGAGTTACATAAAAGTAACATACATAAGGGGATTTGTTCCTCGTGGAGTTACAGAAATTTTATGTACATAAGGGAATTTTTAATTGAAATGGTGAAAATTTTGGTATAAAAAGGGGTGCTTTTATTGTCAAAAGTACATAAGGGATACTTTTATTGTAAAAAGTATTATAGAAGGGGAGTTTTTAAAATTTAAAAATCCATAAAGTAGGGGGTTTTTTTAATACCCCTTGAATGCACATGCTACATAGGGGGTTAATAAAGTGACCCCCTAAGAGGATGTTTTTCTTACAAAAGTTCTTGAACATAATGATGTCAAACTACTCTATATATAGTGCCCAAAATTGGTAGTATGGATGTAGGTGGGCCACGTCGGCCAACCCATGACTTGGTCCAAAATGACCAACCAACAACATCATCAACTAGGATCATATTAGAATATTATAACTTCCCCTAAGCACTTTGTATAGCTCACATGGCCATCTGAGACTATTTGAATCCTCAAAAAGGCCACACAACCTGAGAACAATGTTGTTGCTAGCACTCAATATAATACGGTGGGGGATTTTTTTTTTGCGAGCTTTTTTTGCCGAGCTTTTTGGAGCAATGAACAAGGAGTCCGAGCTTTGCAAAGGACCATGAACTTACTATGAGCTTTGTAAAGGACCAAGAACTTACTTACATATAAATAACAAGCTTTGAAAGATCAACATACAAAATATACATATATATATACCTATCTAAATTCATGCACCTCATACATATACACATACAAAATATATATATACATACATACATGCAAGAGCTACCTACATACTAACATATATACATACATACATACATACATACATACATACATACTTTCTTACTTACTTAAATATGTATAATTACATATATACATATACCTATCTAAATTCATGCACCTCATACATATACACATACAAAATATACATATATATACATACATGCAAGAGCTACCTACATACTAACATATATACATACATACATACATACATACATACTTTCTTACTTACTCAAATATAAAAAACAATCCTTTAAAGATAAAAAATGTATATACCGATCTTTAAAGTTCCAAACCATGAAAATCTCGATTACAAAGTCTTTTGATCCACATCATACTTATTGATATAATTATATATATACATATATCTACCTAAATTCATACACCTCGTACATATACATATACATACATACATACATACAAGAGCTACCTACGCAGCACTAACATATATAGGTACATATATCTACCTAAATTCATACACCTCGTACATATACATATACATACATACAAGAGCTACCTACGCAGCACTAACATATATAGGTACATTACATACTTTCTTACTTACTTAAAGATATAACACAATCTTTTAAAGATAAAAAATGTATATATCAATCTTTAAACTTCCAAACCATGACAATCTCGATTACAAAGTCTTTTGATCCACAAATTATAGCATTCTTCTACGTGTCATCCCGACCTAATGAGAAATCTCCCAGACATGCTTTGGCTACCTCCATGTCATTCTCTATCCCCATATAGTGCCTTTTTAACTCTTGGCATGCACGTCCCAAGCCTCCACATCCCGCAAAAATGTCCAAGACACCATCTCCTTCACTTGAGAAGGTCTCCACTAGCCACCTACAATGAAATGCAATCATAAATGTGCATCTAAGTGTTTTGAAAAAGTAGCTATGAAAATGAACAGAATGAAAATTGTCTCACCTAAAGAACATAGGAGATCTTTCTGCACCACCTCAAATGTAGCGCTCCAAGACCATCGTGCGTTGGAATGGATGCTTCTTATTCTTCTCAAAAATGAAATTTCATTGAGCGTTGAATAACTTCTTTGAAACATTTTGCCCAGCCTCACGATCAATAATAGGGACATGGCAATTTACTCGATAGAACATACTAAGTGCCAATGTATCCACCTACCATAACGAGAAAACATTATGTTTGGATATCCATACCACATAACATGTATACATAAAGAAAAATATTTGAGAGATTATGACTTACCCGTTCTCCATTCTCATACAAATAACCTGATTCCACATGAACAGACATTGTTCGATGAATGACCAATCCAACTTTCTTTCCCATGGAATATATTTTAGGAAGTTGATCCATTAGACTCAAACACACAAACCAACCCTCATCAGCCACCACAAACAAACCAAAAAAATTGAGTGTGGCACGTATCAATGATGAAGAAACTTGATTCCATGAGGGACACCCATCTGTATCTACATCAACAACCTGTAAACCTGTAGGAAAGTCAGCCCATACGAGGCGAGCCACTGTATCTGAGGGAGCACCTCTATGAGATAGAGCCTTGGGAATCTTCATCAAGAATTCTTCCACACTACAAAAAAGATTTATGATGTTTGGTTTTTGTAAGTATAACTTGGAAAACTAATTATATGGTGAAATTATTCTTTTTACCTATCTGAGCCCTTCGAAAGAGTGTGGATGTCTACGAGCAATATGTGTGAAGAACATCTCTCACCTGCAAGTAAACAAGACAAAAAATGAGATGCATTTCGAAAGAACACACTTCTCAAAATAATAAATTTACGATGGAAAGTACTCTTACTAGTCATGTCCATGATGTCACGTTTTCCTGACACCTCCCCCTCTTGAAGATGCTATGGAGGGTCTCTCTCTTGATCTTCATTTGTGGGGTCTCCCTCTTGAACATCATGCATAATGTCAAGACGTCTCTTTGTTCGCCTCACGTTGCACTTGAGACGATGTAGATGTATGCTCTTGGTGTGATTGTGGCACTCATGACAGTGGTGTGGATGGTTTTGGGGCCACTCGTGAGGATCCAACTACTGGAGAGACTGGGTTAAGTTTGTTAACTGCGGGGAAGGTATTCTAGAGTCTTCTTGAGTTGGGGGCTCTCTTTCAAGCTTAGATTGGTAATTCTTAAATTCTTCAAGAAATAGATCAAGATAATTTAGTAAAAAGGTAGAAATCCCCAGACCTTTTTGTATATGTATATGAATGTAGGTATGTATATATGAAAACTTAACAACGTTTCTTTAAAATCTGATATGCCAAACCTTAAATGTAACATGAACTATGTATGTATGTACGCACGTACGTACGTATGTATGTACGTATGTATGTATGTATGTATGTATGTATGTACAAATTTGCAAAAAATTTGGAAAGCATCTCCTTTGTATTTTCTAAAAAATCCCAAAATAAACTTCAAAACTTAACAATGTTTCTTTAAAATCTAACATGCCAAATCTTAAATGTAACATGAACTTTGTATATATGTAGGAATTTATTATATAATTTAGTGTATGTATGTAGGTATGTATTTATGTATGCATATGTATATGTACATATATGTTTACATATGTATTTGTATATGTATATATCTGTATGTATATGTATCTAATATGTATATGCATATGGATAGTTTATATATATTTATATGTATGTATAGGTATGTATTTGCATAGGTAGGAAGATTTACATATACATATACATATACATTTACATGCATATAATTCAGTAGAAAGCAAAAAAGTACCTTTGTCTAGGAGCTCCTCACTTGGAGGCACATGATTTAGAGGATAGTCCAACCACCAAGGACATCTCTTATATTCCCAATCAGAAACCCCTCTCTCAACCCATTCCTTTGGGTACATTGTTTTCGAGGAATTTGGATCTACCCATTCTTTGATTGCTTCCGTCTCTTCATCCATTAGACCTTGGCCAATGAGTAGCTGCACCCACCTACATATCCAAAATAAAACAAACAGCACTAAAATATTTTTTAAATGCGTATATGTATTTTTTACAAAAATAGAATGGCATTAGAAGATATATACCTGTAGACAACTCTCTTTGTAGCATTCTCCACCTTAGGTTGCTTTTGGCCTTCCTTCACTTTTCCAATCTTTGCCCACACCTCATGGAAGGCCCATGGTATGTGTTTCGATCGCTCCTCTTGCACCCATCGCATAAATGGTGGGATGTAGATAACATCATCATATACCAATAAACCCTCCAAAATAGAGTCCGCCTCCCCTATTAGCTTTTCCCAATACAACTCTTTCTTCATATGCAGCAACGTCTTTTTGTTATCCCCAAACATCTCTAAAATTACCTTATCCTTCGCCCTCCCAGTCATAAGCATTTGAAGCGATTCCGTCTTCCTATTTCAGCTCAGCATCATACCAAAGCCATAAGAGATCAGATGTTAAGGTTAGTTTATGTTAAGGGAGGTTTATTGACATGTGACATACCTTTGAGTTGAAATCCGAGATATGGCGACTGTGTAGAGCTTTTCTTTAGTCAGAGCAACCAATCCCTTCTTAGACCAATCATAGTTATATACAAGTTGAAAGAATGCATCAGCATTGGATGGGTTTGTAATTATGAGCATCTTGTACGCTCTATCTCGAAATGTTTGCTCTACACCACGTCTGGCTTTCTCACATTTTGTCTCATATTCTTGCAACCCCATGGCATGTCTATCAATGCATGATATAGCTTGGTTCACTGCATTTTCAAATGATGTCTACGTATAACAAAAAGGACTCATTATCACTCACACGATTAAAAAAATTGATAATCCGTTTATTAATAAAAGATTGAAAATGCAAACACTACCTTCCACACAAGCTGTGCCAAGATTGTAGCTGGAGCATTGTACCATTGCTCTCCACTTCGTCGCTCCAAACTAAGCTCCATTAAAGCCCACCTCCTTACATCTTCACCAAGGTAGTCCAATATGGATGATTTGTCCGCCATTCCAAATCGTTGAAACATGAAGATCTCATGTGACAATGTGGGTGTAACACTAGTGCGTACCAATCTGTTGTAAAGAGTCACAATGAGCCAAGAACTTAACAATGACTTCACAATGTCCGTAATTAAGTAGAGAGAGATCACTTACTCATTTTGAGATCGCAAAGCCAATAGCAATTCTCCTTCTTGCTTCTTGTCCACAACCAAAAATTGACATTTGACCCGGACATGGCGTGAGGGGCTATGAGACCAAGCTAGAGAAAACAAAATAAAGATATTACAATATATCACTTTTAATGTTGCATAAAATCACTCTATGGCATTCAAAAGAACATACCTTCGCGCACTCAAGACATCCATGCCTTCACACGATGATTGCCATCCCAAACAAGAAACTTCTTACCACTGTGATCCTCCCACTTAGTTCCTCTGATTTCATCCTCAAATCTATCATGTTGTACCACCCAATATGGTCCCCATTCTTGCAAGTCTATTTGTGTGACCACGAAATACATAGAGCTTTCGGGACGTGTAAGTGAAACTAAAAAAGGAGGAGATACTTTGACATAGCCATGGCAGTCAAAGGAATCACGAAACACCTCAAGTTGGCTAGAAACTGTACGGATGGCTTCATTTGGAATCAGCCTACATAAAGGGACCAATGGGGTAGAGGAATTGCATTGCACAAAAAACTTAGTGAATAAATCACCAAGCAATCCCAATTCAATAGATTTTCTAAGAAGCCTTCTAAGAATCCTTCTATGGGGTCTCCCCTTGACCAGTACTAGATTCAGGCATCTCCGTGTGAGTTGGAGAGGAGGTGAGCTCATTTCGTTCTCCAACACAAGAGCTTCTTCCTCATGAACAAGAGAATTATGCGCTTCTGTTTCCTCTCTAACAGGAGATACATGTGAGGACATAGGTGTCCGTGTGATTGAGCTTCCTCGCTAAGAGTCAAACAAACACACCTAGATCTAAGTGAGTATCCCCTGTTGTCTGTAAGACACACACACCAAGCCCAAGTAAGCATATCTAAAAACATTAAAACATAATCTCAGTAGAATCTTGGCTATTCACATCATATACCTTTCTTAGTCTTTGCATGTTGTTTTCCTGCTTTTCTTGGAGCCATCTGTCTCTCTTTTGCCCTGAATATGAGTAGCAAACAGTTTGAGCTGAATGACAGATAGAGATGATCAACCTCACACATAAACCCTACTTCATGTCTATAGGAAAACATCAACCTCACACATAAACCTTACTACATGTCTAAGAAAACATTCAGGATGGTGAAAGCTCTAGAGGCTAGCACACAACTTCAAAGAGTAGATCAGTAAGCTCACAAGGTCGGATACCAAAACCAAGATCGGGCCGTAACTATAGGCCCTATTCAAAGAAACCTCTAGGAAAGAAACATTCACCCATCATCAACTAATGGGCCCCACTGTGCTAGATCCACCATGCCCAAACCAGCCCCCAATAGTGCCAGGCACATCTAGTTTTTTGGAAACCATAGAATTGGACTGGATGTAGGGAGTATTAGATTACTTGAATAAATGCATGACAAATGTCCCCAAATAAATGTCCAAACTACAAACAATCATAAGGAAAAAAGATGTGGCATGTTCTTAGAGCACAAAGTCACAGAAGAATTGAGGAGCTAGCAAGAACCGCTATAGGAAGAACTGCACAATCTTGAGGAGAGCATAAGCCAATCAAGTGGAAAACCTACAAAGGTAGCTAACAGAGATCCAAGAGGCCAAGAAAGGGCTAGGACAAGAGGCCTCCTCCCCCTCACCATCGCCTCATCTCCATCCTCCACCTATAGTAGCCGAGGGATACTACCAAGGGAAGAGTCAAATATGGGTACCAAGGAAGGGGGGTGACATTCATTTTTAAAGGTATCCTTATAAGCTTAAATAGGGGCATGTTAGTGAATCCCTTGGGATCTCATCAGATCAGTCTTGAGTGAAATTGTCCAAGAGTAGGATTGTTAAGCTGAGTGGAATCACTGAGTTGAGTGGGATTGTCATGATTTGAGTTCACAGAGTGCTACGATCCTAGAAAATAGAATCTTTATGGAGCTTAGATTTACAATCATTTTATATCCATACATGCACATTGGCATTACATTGGGATTAGTTGTATCGATGATTACCTTGTGAGAATAAGAAAAAAACATAGAGTTTGAAGAGTATACACATGCTTGCAAGCTTAGTATCTGAATTGAATTTGACAACTATACACATGATGCCTTAAAACACATATAAAAGACTGCACATCTCCCCCTTGCCCCCGTTGCTCTAGCCACTCCAGGATCTCGACAGAGCCTGGAGTGGCTGGAGTAACGGGGGCAAGGGAGGCATCATGACCGGTTAAACTGGTCTCCTCCTCCACCTCCACCTCCACCTCCACCTCGCCCTCTCCCTCACCATCGTCGCCGTCACCAACATAGCTGTCACCTCCAACATAGCCGCAATCTTCTCCACCGCCTCTAGCGCCACCACCTCCGTCTCGGCCTCCAGCGCCACTGCCTCCGCCTCCAGCGCCACCGCGATCTCTTAAATTGCATGGACAATGCCTCCCTTGCCCTCGTTGCTCTAGTCACTCCAGGCTCCCGACAGAGCCTAGAGTGGCTGGAGCAACGGGGGCAAGGGAGGCATCATGACCGGTTAAACCGGTCTCCTCCTCCACGTCCACGTCCACGTCCACCTCACCCTCTCCCTCACCATCGCTGCCGCCCCACCAACATAGCTGCCACCTCCAACATAGCCGCAATCTTCTCCACCGCCTCCAGTGCCACCACCTCCATCTCGGCCTCCACCTCCAGTGCCGCTGTGGTCTCTTAAATTGCATGGACAATGCCTCCCTTGCCCCCGTTGCTCCAGCCACTCCAGGCTCTCGGCAGAGCTTGGAGTGGCTAGAGCAACGGGGGCAAGGGAGGCATCATGACCGGTTAAACCGGTCTCCTCCTCCACCTCCACCTCCACCTCCACCTCACCCTCTCCCTCACCATCGCCGCCGCCACCAACATAGCCACCACCTCCAACATAGCCGCAATCTTCTCCACCGCCTCCAGTGCCACCACCTCCATCTCGGCCTCCAGCGCCACCGCCTCTGCCTCTAGCGCCGCCGCGGTCTCTTAAATTGCATGGACAATGCCTCCCTTGCCCCCGTTGCTCCAGCCACTCCAGGCTCCCGGTAGAGCCTGGAGTGGCTGGAGCAACGGGGGCAAGGGAGGCATCATGACCTGTTAAACCGGTCTCCTCCTCCACCTCCACCTCCACCTCCACCTCACCCTCTCCCTCACCATCGCTGCCGCCACCAACATAGCCGCCACCTCCAACATAGCCGCAATCTTCTCCACCGCCACCTCCAACATAGCCGCCACCTCCAACATAGCCATCGGCTCTCAATTTAACAGAAAAAGAACTGCAGAGAGAATAGTACCTCTTTTCACAGATGCGTTCGCCCGCTCGCCTGTTGAGTTGAGAGTATCCACACCTTCACAGTAAAATACATGTACCCTAAAATATGTGTACCATATATGTGTGTGTGGGGCCTAAAATATATATAGCCGTAAGATAGATATACCCTAAAATATGTGTACCATATATGTGTGTGTGTGGCCTAAAATATGTGTACCATATATGTGTGTGTGTGGCCTAAAATATATATAGCCTTAAGATATATACACACATATATATGGCTAAAAATGTATTAAGCTATAGATACACACACACACACACACACACACATACACACACACATTTTTCAATGGTTCAATATGTGTGGCATACTTTTTTAAAACTTTTCTATTATTTATGTTATTGAAATTGTGTGTGTGTGAGAGAGAGAGAGAGAGAGAGAATATGTGATGTACAACAAAGAGAAAACTCATGCTCTTTTAAAACTTTTTTAAACATTTAGGCTCAAAAGAGAGAGAGAATATAGTTTAGGCTATGTATATATGTACATATATATATATTGATGTATATATATATATATTTTAGTCTAGGTATTTATTAGGTAACACACACATATTAAGCTATATGTATTTTAATAAATGTGTGTGTGTGTGTGTGTGTGTAGTCTAATAGATATATAGTCTAATATATCTATATATTCTAAAATAGATAAAAGGCTAGTCTCTTTGTAAATACACACACACACACACACTAAAATACATATATCCTAATAGATTCTTAGCCTAAAATATATACAATATAATATATAAATATAGACATGTGTGTGTGTGTGTGTGTGTATTTACAAAGATACTAGCCTTTTATAAAAATAATACTTACCAATAAATGTATATATTTGTATATTTTTTATAATTTTTTTTAATCATGACCATTCTTAATCGTGATTGCTCCACCTTGTTTTATCATTTCAACCGCCTTCATTCTCAATCGTGATTGCTCCACCTAGATACCTGATCTTCTATTTTTATTTCATAAAGTCCAGCTGTTCCTTCGTTTTTATATTGTCATTTCACATTTTCGTCTCTCCTATCCTTTCTGCATCTTCGTATTGCCTTCCCTATGGAGCACACTGTCACCTTTGATGAGTAGGAGCTTGATGGCTGCAGCAAAAAATCTCAAACTTTAATACTTCTCCACCAGACCACACTTGTCAGTCATGGATATCTACAAGGGTTTCTGCCTTCATCACACGCCCTTTCTGGAGTGAAAGCTACTAGGACCAATGGAAGCCTACAGGAAATCATCGCTCATTATGATATGGAGGGCAATAAAAACTACCTCGTAGATATTACTCGAAAGTAAAACATATATGCTACAATGTAGTCCTCTCTGTGCTACTGATAGTCTTGATTCTAGTGCTAATTACATTACCCAAGATGTCCGACATTTGGAGACTTCAGTGGTGGATAAAGAATTAGGGACACAAAACACCCATGTTCATATCTCGAGCTCCTCCTCTGAGAGTGACTTGAATGGCTCAGCACTGTTTTGCAACAACCAGGTGAAGGCACGAGCAATCCAAAAGGTTCAAAGCACAATATCTCTGAAGATGAATGTATTGCTTCAGAGAGTATACTTTCAGTTCTTTGTAAGAAGGAGGAACCTTCTCTTCTATGTTCATTGTTGGAAAAAGTTACTCGAGTCATCCAAGTCCAGGAGGTGCCAAGACATTATGATGGTGATTCCATCCTAGAGTTTCCACCAACATATGGCAAAATAGGAAATATGGATGGAATGGAGCAAAAATATGATGGTCACCTATGGACACGTCCAGTAACATCAAACATGTCTGTAAGTTGTACCGTGCATATTAGCTATTGTGTTGGTACTTTGGAGTGCCATAGGCTCAGCTGTCCTTTTTACTTGAACAATAAAAGGTATAACAACATCTTCTTTCATGGACATCTGACAAAAAAGATTGCAGTTAGACTTCTGACAGAGGATGAGAAAACTAAAATAGTTTGTCACTTTTGTCGCAAAACTGCACACTGTGTGCAAGTGTGTAGATGTGTTGTGTATTATGTAATGCCTCGTGACACAACTATTACAAGAATGATGCTCCACACTGGGCTGCATGGACATCCAGTTCAGCTAGGAACTTCAAGGTCAATGTTGGAGCGCATGAAAATGTTTGTTTCTAAGTGTTGAAAGCCCAGAGAAGTGCAGGTCCTCAAAAAATACAGATGGATATTGTGAAGGATATGTTGTTTTCCTCCATGATGAATCAAAATGATGAGCTACCTACACGTATTGGGGATCATGAGCTGTGTAATTTTTTGGAGGAGTTGAGTCCTCTTGTGGAAAACCAGAGGTGAGTATTCATTCTGTAACTTAATTATATTTGGATGTATTTTTCTACATTCGGTCCTCTCTTTATTGTGTGAAATTATGTTTTTTAGGTTTAGACGCATTGTATCCCAGGAGAAAAGAAAATTGATGCGGGCAAGAGAGGGCTTTGATAGCATCCTTCTTATACAGAGAAGATCTCGCTATTCATTTATACAAGATAGCCATTTCCCAGGACAAGGTGGCCCTGATGACAAATGTTATGTCTTTAAGATGTCTTTGCGAGGACCAGCATCAGGCATGGACTTGGTGAATCGCATGCAGTGTGATAGTGGAGGTGACTTGTCAAAGTCCTGGGTTTTGTTTGATCACACTCATCGAGTTTTTGGTTGGTCAACAATGGCTTGTCATGTTTACGACCCAAGGTGAGACTACGTACTTCAATTTTTTCCTTTCTTTCATTTACCTTGAATGATAGCTGATTGAAAAAAATTCTCTCCAAAATCCTATAGTGTTCAAGAGCTGTTGACAATTGCCACATGCGAAATGAAGGAGGGGATACATAAAGCCAAGTACTATTTTGGGAAATGCTGAATAGCACAATTTTGCAATGCGGTTATGCACCCGCACACTTCTATGGGTTTATGGAGCAGAGTCAAATTGGTGTGCAGTTAGGACCATTTTCAATGGGGGTCTGCACAACATTATGGAGGACAGGGAGCGAACGTGCTTATTCCATTGGAAATAAAGTTTGATGAAGCATGCTAAACAATGCGTGAAGGCAAAAAGTCGACAACACTGTATTGACTTGTGTGAAGAATGGAGATTGGCAACCAAGGAGTCAGCTTTCTTAAAAAGTAAAGAGATTCGTGAGTGGTGGAGAAATGGACATGTTCATGAGGGAAAACTATCAGTAATGGATACGTGGATGAGTTGGTGGGAAGTACGAATAGCACATTGGGGCAACCTCATGTCAAGGGTGAGAAATTTTATGGAGAAATGATATGTTGTATGGATGTATTTACATTGGAGTCAATTTTGTGAATTCATGTATGAAACCTCTTGTGTGCAGGTGGTCTTAAGCTCGGTGGATTTAGCACAAACCCCTCAAACAAACTTATGTGAAAGTGTACATGGGAGTTGGCTTGCTGGTGAAGGATACAAGGAAAAGGTTAGCTTGTATGATGCGTGCATTTCAGATATGGCAAATGCTTTACTACAAAGTGAAAAGCAATATGCATATCAGATGGGGAAGCACAAAGGTGAGGGACCAAGCTTGAGCAAGTTACTGGACAGGGTGGCAGGAAGGTCAAGACCGACACCACCACAAGTGGCTCGCATGGTCCATGAAACAGTAGCTAATACTCCTATATGTATGAGGAATCAAGGCCTCTACATGGAGATAAGGAGACTATTCAACAGAAGAGGGTGAGGACAATAGAAGTAGACCAATGCTCACATCGTCCAGAGCAGACATCGTCAAAATCGGGGAACAGCAAGAAGAGTAAGTTTTGGAGATAGATCTAGAACAAATAGTGCAGCAAGTCACGCTTCAAGGGGAGGACCAAAAAGTCCAATGACTGGAGGAAACAAAGATGTCGGACATGAAGAGCCTAAACAATATTATGGCACAATGAGCGGAGGACAAATGCATGTAAAGGAAGAGGCCGTTGGATGCACAATGTGGGCCATTAGACCAACCCCATTGAACTCAAAAGTCAAATGTTTGGGAGGTATTGATGGAAGACTTAAGTGCAACTCATACATACAGGGAAGCTCTATTGGAGTTGTTGCTCCTAGCTTCTACTCAGAGCGACGACATCCTGGTCCAGGAGGGCCAAAGGCTCAAATGATGTGGTTTTGTCCTTCAGATGTTTCATACACATGGCATGTAGATCCAAACATAATATACAAGCCATCATACCCAGATATGTGGAAAGTGGATGTTGGGACCAACATAACCAGCCAAGAGGTAGAGAAATTAGTAAAGGCAGGGTTCAAGTTAGATGTTACTCATGAAGAACCTTTTGTGTCAGGGGTGGGAGAAACTTCCACACAGCAGCGGGCAACAAAGAAAGTGACAAGAGGCCACATGATGCTACACAGAATACAAAGAGATCAACCAAGTGGCAGCATTGGATTTCCAAAGAAGCAGAAAAGAGGATTGGTAGTGCCGAGGCCATGATAGAGCGACAATCCTTAATGAGAGTGCAATGCAGCCGTCCCCCTACTCTATTTTTCATTTGGCATGTGAGAGTGGAGAGGACTATTTTATACACGTCAAGGTACAACCTTGGTGTACATGTCCTGATTTCATGCAAAGAGAATCTAGAGGAAAGTCTTACGTTGCATGTAAGCATATCTATTTTGTCTTCTTGCGAGTTTTGGGATTACATAAGAATGAGGATATGGTAATGCATCAACCGACACTATCACCAGAGGAAGTGGGCAATATATTATAACGTCCTCAAAGCAAGGATGTTTGTGCCTATACTTAAGCTTTAATCAAGCCTCTCATGTTCGTGCCTACTTAAGCTTGTAAGGAAATGTGAAGTCAATCTTTTTGTAAGAAAATTTGAACCCAATATTTTTTGTCTTGCTTTGCGATGGAGTATACTGTCACGTACTCTAAAGTCTTATTGTAGGTAGCTTGCGATGCTATGGTAAAGGAGTTGTACCAACCATATATCTTCTTGTAAGAAAATGTGAACTCAATCTTTTTGTAAGAAAATATGAGCCGGGTATACTTGTTTTTACTTGTGTTGAAATAAATATTGGAAGAAAGGTACATAGATAGATATGTTTGTGCCTATATTTAAGTTTCTTTGACATAAAATGTGTGTTTATATGTAGGAAGGTAGGTAGGTAGGTATGTAGGTATGTATGTATGCATGCATGTATATGTTTGGGAGTATGCATGCATGCAGGTATGTATGTATTATACAAATGTGGGTATATATGTATGTATGTATATATGTATGTATATATGTAGGAAGGTAGGTAGGTAGGTAGGTAGGTGTGTTTGAGAATATGCATGTATATATGTATGTATGTATGTGAATGTATTTATTTCTCTTTCATAAATACTTACTATATAAAAGCTCACCAAAATGTATCATTTTTCTTACAAGCTCGCATAAAACTATCTTGTCTCCAAAAAGCTCGTCAAATAAAGCTTGCAAAAAAATCAAACCCTAATACGGTCACATAACCCACACATGCCGAGAACAATGTGTCCAACACTCACTATAATATGGTCACATAGCTCGCACAAACATGCATCATTTATGTGATCTCACAAATGAGACATAATATAAAGGTATTAGGTTGATTTTGAGAATTTAAAATTTTAAGAAATCAAGAAGACCAAGTATTTAGTTGGATTTGTTGGTCTTTTTTAAATTAATTTATTTTGGTCATAGCATAGTAAATAGCTTACATAAAACCACTTAAAATACCTTCTTTTACCTCGGGGGTTAACTATAAGTAAATCCTTTGTATCACTTGAGTTCAAGGCCGATTTTAAAAATCCCGTATCTGTGAATAAAACATACCCTTTTTCTATTCAACCTATGAATATCCCCTTTAAATGGTACCCTTCTATATGTAAAAAATGTGTTAAAAAGGGATTTTAAAAATCCCTTCTATTGAGCCCGCATACTATGCTTACATATTTATAAGTGACCCCCCCCCCCCCCGAGTCTTTTACATAGGCATTGTATATATATTTACATTGAAATACCTTCTTTTACATGGGCATTGTATATATCTTACATAGAACCACTTAAAATACCTTCTTTTATAATATTTTATATTGGGATTAATTATTATGATTGTTTATGTTTATGAGATAGGTGATGAGCAGTGTGTGTGTCACACATGGAGGATCTTGTCTATATCATCTCGGATTATTACTATTTTGCATAAGTTATTTTGTTGGCCATATGCCAAATGATTGTACATATTATTTATGCACGCTCATTCGTGTCATTTGCTATGCTACTAGTACATGTGTTAGAGGAGTTTTGGTTATTTTACACTTAGTGTGTGAACAAGCTTTAGTGCTTGAGTTATTTTTGTTGTAAAAGTGAAAAAGCAAGCTATATTTTTGCACGTACAACTATTATTAGCTCCTTGGGTTATATATTGAATACAATTTTCAAAAATGCTCGTAAAAGTGGAGTTGCATGCATGGGAGAGAGATTACACCTAATAGTGTGTTGATGGGGATGTTTACTCTATCTCATGTTTTATGTTATGCTTTAATATTGTCAATTTGATTCAAGTCTATGCTTTGTTCCTTGGTGTGTATGTGAGTTTGATTAATTCTTCAAGAAGTCATGAGGTCCTGTGATAGTGGTATTAGAGCTATGGGTACTTGTACTTAAAGAAAAGGAGAAAATCAAAACCTTGATTTTTGGTTGAAGTTTTTGGAGCAAAGGAAGCTTGAAAATTAAATTTTGAACGGTTTTCTTAAGGCTTAAACAATTATTCTCACTACCATGGAGTCAAAATTTGGAGAGAAGAAGCATAAGAAAATGACATATTGTGGAAGACCTTTGGGCACAAGAAAATGCAATTTTAACCATTGGATAATGCTTTTTCACACCACCCTTGTACAAAAACCACTTCCCACCTTTCCAAAACCACCCTCTTCTTGAAAAAGCGATTTTCTTTATTCCCTCAGTAATTGAAATTCCAACCCAGTTTTGTAGAATCTTTATAATCAAACTTACGTTGTTGGCCGCATCCTTGCTCTTCTTTTCTTCTCTTTTTGCTGAGCGTTTGCTGCTAGCCTGTCGCTTGTAATTCTCGTAGGCTAATACTTGCTAAGCTTATAATCGCCAAAGCTATTATTTGAGGCATTGACGTTTGACTAGCCTTAGCTCTAATCAAGGCTCATAATTAAACCCCTCTCAACACTTTGTAATCTTACTATATTAAAGCTTCCAAAGTTTCACAATAAACTCTTTTAATTCAAGCCTTTTAAATTTAAAAAAAAGCTTTAAAAATCTCCCTTTTCAAGCTTTATATTTAAATTAAAAGGCTTTCCTAGCTGTATGCTTCAAAGCAAGACTATTCTTTTACCAAGGTTTTTCTAATCGTCATCAAAGCTCACAACCAAAGTGGAACGATTCTAGCAAATTGCACAACACGCAACACACGCCATCAAAAAATTCAAGGGCCAAGTCTCTCGAGCTCTTTGATACTACTCGCCGGTTTCTTGGCACTTGTGGAATTTTTCTTCTCATAGCAAGACTACGAGCTTCTGACTTCTTACAAATTGTGGGCGAAAGCTAAGTATTATCATTATTTCAGTAATTTTTATTTTTACATTTAAAATTTGCACCTTTTATCTATTTACATCTCCCTTTCATCATGAATCATCTACCCCAACCATTCAAGAGTAAATTTAGTCACTCCAAAACTATATTCTAATTGAGAAGAAGTTAAGAATGAATCTAGAGGATAGGTTATCCCTCCAAGGGGAGGTATAGAGATGCTAGTGATGAATCTTCAAACTCCGATGGTGGTTGACCAAATTTAGATAACTATGCAAGCTACTCTTAGAGCTCAGGAGTCTTGGAAAGAAAAGAAAATTAGCTGCAAAGCTTTTACCTTTCAAAATTTTGATGGCAAGAAGGATGCTCGCACAGTACTTGCTTGGCTTAGTCAACTTGATTACTTTTTGGGGGAGAAATTATTTGAGAAGGACAAAATCAAGTGTGCTACCAATCATTTGGTGGAAAATGCAACTTTATGGTGGAATTTGAATAGAACCAATAAGCAAAAGAGATTTAAGAAGCTGATCATCAAGAAAGACTTCTTACCATCATAATACAAAGCTAGGGCCAGACAACGATGGTCCATATTCAGACAACTTGAGAAAGATAATATATCCGCTTATGTGGATAGATTTTGGTAGACCTTGTTATAAATACAGGTAATTTTGAGAAGTTTGCACCAAGGATCAAAGAAGGAAGTTTATAGCAGGATTGAAACCCACAATTCGATCAAAAGTGAACATGTTTTGACGGCACTCTTTTAGCTCAACTATTGTCTTAGCCTTGAATTGTGAAAAGAAAAATGGCATTCCAAAGGAAGCAATGACATCTCAAACCTCGACATTAAAGTTCCTGAAGTCTAAAACATTTCAAAAATTATTTGATGAAGGCAATAACACATGTATTAATACCAAGGTTGATGATTCTCATCAAGATAATAAAGATGATTCAAAGAAGTGTTTAGGTGCAACGAGATTAGACATATCACATCAAATTATCCACGGAAGTTTAAGAATATTTCACTTAGGATAAATATGATCGATGATGACGAAGACGAAGACGAATACACTTACTAAGATAACATACACAATTGTTTTAACATTTTTTATAATAAATTTTATTCAAGAGTTTTTGTAAATTTCTGCAAGGAGAGTTTTTATGCATTAAAGCAAAACTTCTTGGAGGAATGGGCCCTTCCATCTCGAACTCTACTTTATGAATTTTCACTATGTATTAGTCTTGTAGTATGGGGACACAAAGAATAATCTTGTGTGAAGGATCTTGATGCATACTTATCTCTAGATTTATGTGGGATAATTTTTGTATGGGACACTAGAATTTACTACACATAGAATTCCTTGATAGAATGTTTATCTCTCATAATTAGAGAAGATACTAGAATTTGTATATTGTAAGACATTGATCTCCTTTGCTCAAAATAAGAAGATACGCAACTAAGATCAGTTGCTTATCTAGGCAGGAGGGATGTTACATAATATTCACCCTTTGGCTAAATGGGATGCCCGTGAGGCTAGTGTGCCATGCTAGTGAATTGGTATCGTGGGTGACTCCACATTAAATACTAGTTACCTAGTGTTACTGGTATAGCTTAAGACCATGCTTGACAGGTGTATGTTGTTGAAGGGTAACAAGTAGTGCCATGCTTGACGACTACATGTTGTCAAAGCGAAACAAGTGGACTACACTAGCACACGGTTGATGTGTAACAAGGGGTTTATGCAGATGACATGGCATGCTATATGTGATGTGTTTATCATATCGGATTATTATTATTTCACATGAGTTATTTTGTTGGCCAGGTTTCAAATGATTATACATATTATTTATGCACGCTTGTGCGTGACATCGCTATATTACTAGCACATGTGTTAGAGAAGTTTTGGTTATTTTACACTTAGTGTGTGAACAAGCTTTAGTTCTTGAGTTATTTTTGTAAAAGTGGAATAGAAAGCCCTATTTTTGTATGCACAACTATTATTAGCTCCTTGGGCTATATAGTGAATACAATTCCTAAAAATACTCATGTCCTGAAAGTGGAGCTGTATGCCTCGAGGGGAGATTACACCCAATAGTGTGTTGATGGTGATGTTTACTCTATCTCATGTTTTATGCTATTCTTTAATATTGTCAATTTGATTCGAGTCTATGCTTTGTTTCTTGATGTGTATGTGAGTTTGATTAATTCTTCAAGAAGTATATGAGGTCCCATGACAGAGAAAGTATGAAAAACACTTTGATTCTTTACTATAAGAGTCCACTATGTGTGAGGAAAGTGAAACTATTATTGATTCATGACTCTAGATGTTTGTAATTTGTACAATAGTTTGTTTATTTTATCACATACAAGTTATACACACATGTACTTTGGATAAATATAATAAACTTGTGATGACAAACTATATACACACATACAAGCATCTCATAAGTGTGCTTATACATATATACATGCAATGTGACAGAAACGTGGAGAGAGAGAGAGAGAGAGAGAGAGAGAGAGAGAGAGAGAGAGAGAGAGAGAGAGAAGGGGGATTAAGTAGGAGCTATAGAGATATCTAATCGTCAATTGTACCTTTTTTTAGAGATCTTAGAGGAAATGAAAGAAAGTTATAGAATGATTTATAATTAGTAAATCACTTCATAACGCCTTTCTATGATTTCTTTGAAAGGGAGGTCCTGGAGGAAAAAATAGATAATATTGATCACTATGGAACCCAAGTTTTACTTACACTATGTTTACTGAACAAATATGTTAGCTCATCACATGACTAGTACAATATATATCAATATATGTATGATTAAAAGTGATGGGTTGAAGTTTGAACCCTAAGACAAGAGAATAACCCATTTTGTTGAGAATTAAAAGTGATGGTTTGAAGTACCCAAAATTTAGACCCAAAACTAGTAGATGGTGTCACAAGGAGAAGCAACCCTTTGGGCATGAGACCAGATGTGAAAATTTGGACAAAGGAAGACTATATGGAAGAGAAGACTCCCACTGAGTCTTTGCTTGTGGCATGTATGTAGTAAAGGTTATCATATATCTTGGGAACATTCATCTTTTGTTTGGGAGGAGGAGAGGTGGGACCCAATTCGTAATCTACTTAATAGATATTGGGAGTACGATGGTTGTGGCAAATGTAAAAAGAGATCCTTTGTAAATTGTTGCTTTTATCTTAAAAATATAATTATCTTTTGTTCCCAAAAAAAGCGATGGTTTGAAGTTTGAACCCTAAGACAAGAGAACAACTCATTTTGTTGAGAATTAAGTGTTTCTTGTGTGAATAAGGCAAACGTGGTACTTGGTAGGTTGTAAGATCCTAAAAAGATTGTGATACTTTCACACTTAAATGGCCATTGGGTACTTAAACACTATACTTGATTGAAGTTAAGGTAGAATCTAACTTATTTTATATGATGTATAGTTTTATTGCAAACAATAACATTATCATTATTATATTTGCTAGCTCATATGATTACTTAAGACAAGTAACTAGACATTCAAAAATCTCATCAAAATAGTTAATTCCTTGATCTATGTTAAATAAGCCATACACTCATGTATCCTCTTTACTAGCTACCTCAAAACTCTTGGGTAGATTAACCTCTCTTATTTCTCTAGAACGATCTCATATATACTCATATAATTTTGTGTTTTTATGCTCCTGATATCTTTAAATTTTTTTACATAATTGAAATATATACTTGGATTTCTAATATATCTTTCATAGCAAGTTTTTAATTTGAGAAAAGGCTTTAGACTTGAGGAGAGACAAGGTATCATGCTACATTTTCTAAACACCGCATTTTTTATTTTTGTTTCAAGAAACATAGTTTTGAGCTTTTTATTTACAAGTGACAAAAGATTTCTATATTTAGATAAGGACTTCTACTATGTTAGAATTTTATAATTTGCAATTTACAAGACATGAAAATCTATTGTTTGTGAGCGTTACCCCACAAGGTAAAGTTTCACTTCTTTATTATGTTCGTTATAATTTTGTATGATTTCAAGAACATGTTGGTGATAAGGATGCAAATTCTTCATGTTTGAGTGATTTAACAAGTGTTACTTTGAGGTATTCAAGATATTATTATTCATGTTTGAGTGATTCAACAAGTGGTACTTTGAGGTATTCATGATAGTGTTGTTCATGTTTGAGTGATTTAACAAGTGGTACTTTGAGGTATTCAAGATAGTGTTGTTCATGTTTTAGTGATTTAACAAGTGGTACTTTGAGGTATTCATGATAGTGTTGTTCATGTTTGAATGATTTAACAAGTGGTACTTTGATGTAACAAGTGGTACTTTGATGTATTCAAGATCGTGTTGTTCATGTTTGGGTGATTTAACAAGTGGTACTTTGAGGTATTCAAGATAGTACGATGAAAGAAAATTTGGTCAATTCTAAAATATATTTAGAACCATCTCTCTTTAGGCTCGAATACACACTCACCATTGTTTGGGAAACTTATTTTTAGAAAACTTGCACACTTCCTATTTGCTCTTGATGGCTGTCGGAAAATTGAAGAAAAGGCTATACTTAGTGAAGAAAAGTTTTACACTATTATTGCGTTTTACAACCGGCTCAATTCCTTTTTAAGATCTCTCAATTGGCTATTATGGATTTTCATTCGGCATGTTTTCAAGGTGAGACACCTATTCACCAAACACTAGCTCTCACGTACTCTCTCTAGACTTTATGACTAATTTAGAATATACAAGACATCCAAATACACAAATTGGGAAGTCAAGCAAGTACGAGAAGTCTAGGGCTTTATGCTATCATTTTTATTTTTGTTCCTTGTCACAGTAGATATAGCCTTCACCATGCTTACTCCTTGAAATGTAGTGTGTGCAAATGATGAGATCTTAATGGACAATGATTGCCTTAAGTTTATTGAGCAACCAAGTAGTGTTTTTGACTTATGATGTAATAATTGACAGACACTCGTTTAAGACATGTGTTTATTTTGAGGCAAACAAAGCCCTTAGTCCAAATTATGAATAATTCAAACGATTCGACATGTAAATATGACGTGATCGTATCTACGCCACCATGGATCATTGTGCGCGATGTGTTTGTTAAATCAAGATGACAAAGTGTTATGTACATGTTAATGACTTTAGGTAACATGTAAAGAGGGGCTTGTGGGCACCAATTTCACCTAAATATCCTAATTTGTACTAAAAAAAAGAGTATCTCTAGTGTACAAGAGGAAACCCAAAGGTGGTATGTACGGTGGCATTCCCTAGTGTGAAGTGTCAAGAAAAGGGCGGCGGGCGCGGGCGGGTTTGACATGACCTTAGTCGGCGGGTACAGTGGTTAAAAATTTTGGATTAGAGAGGGTAATCACGTTGATTGACTAGGCGCTCGACCCATAAGCGTTTCTGAACTTTGAGGATGTAAGCTTCCACTCTGCGATTCAGTTCTTCTATGCTTTGCTGGTCTTCTTCACTCAACATTTCAGGATCATCGCCATCATCAAGTACCTCAGGCTCGTCCGGGCTCTCAAGATTAGGGTTCAAGGACTCGCTAACCGCTGCGTTACTCATGACATCTGCTTCTTCAATGCCAACCTCTTCGCCGGGTAAGGAGCTACGGTTGTGATCATTTTGCACTGCAGTCTGCTCTTGATTGTTGTGAAGCCCTGCAGCACCCATCGCCGTTTCTAGGTCATCCGATTCGCTCTCTACCGCGTAGACGACGCTATCTGCATATTGCGCCATTATATTCTTTGGCGTACCATCGAAGAAGCCAGATTTTACCAGTATAATCATCATTAAGAAGACAACGAGGAGGACGTACAAGAGCGGGGGGTCTTGTATAAGCAAGAGATGAGAGAGCTTCAAAATCAGCTGCTGTAGTATGTTAAAGACTGTACATCTAAGAGTGACAGATAGAGCCATGAGGTTTCCTGCGAGAGAAGCTGCAGTAGTGAAGAGAGAGATGGCTCTTCTACGGTTCCAGATAGCCAGAGCAAGAAGCCTGACAAAGCTACTATGTACACAAGGCTCTCTCATTGTGGCTATGGCATGAGCGATGCTTGAGTGAGGGGCACGGACGACTAAAAATGCATGAGAAAGACAGTATAATATATGATACAAGGGGAACGCATAATTCCAGGGGGAGAGGAAATTATTAACTCTGAGTCCTTCGGCCTTGAGGCTTCGATGATGGTGTGGTCCTTGACCGTCACCCTAAACAAAAGGCGTCATATACTCAGTCAAACACTTCTCGAAGCTTGAGCCCCCACCAATAACTCACCATCTTGCCTCCGCCATTAGTATTCAACTCGTTTGTAACAAAGCCTCCCGCGATGGGGGGGGGGGGGGGGGGGGGGGGGGGTTTACGTACACATAGACACACCCATCCTTCCCCCGGGTAGATGGGCATTCATCACCTTGATTTTGAGGGTTTCAAAGCTTTGACTATTTCAAGATTTTCAAATAAAGGAGATACACGTGTATACTACGTGTGTATATAATTATCTTTAAGTTGATGAAGGAAACCAATAGATTGGTGAGTTTTTTAAATGTTCAGTTACTTGCATTAAGTAATCGTGATTTTAATAAGTGCATAACTACCTTAACCCTTATCAATTTTATCACTTAAAGTTGTTGACATGCTCTTCAAGTATGAGACTATCATAATACTTTTAGGAGCATACAACGTAGCATGTTTACCTTATTAATACATTCATGAAACATTTGCCTTATTCTCAAAGAAGTTATAAGTTGTTCTCTTATCTTAGGGGGTGCTCAAACATCAAGCCAACAACTTTTATCTTAGGGCATCTCAAAGATCTTTCTAATAACTTTTACCTTAGATATATGTACTAGTCATGTTTGCCTCAACACATGAAACATTTTATTCTCAAAGCAATGAGAGTTGTTCACTTATTTTAGGGACCAAACATCAAACCACAACTTTTATCTCAGATATATTATACTAATTATGTTTGCCTTTTAACACATGAAATGTTTGATTCTTAAAGCAATGGATTCAAGGCTCCCACAAGGTGTATTTAAGCTTATAGATGCTATCACATTAAGGATTTGGCCATCCAAGAAGGTTTCACAAATTCAACACAAGTAAGGCAGATCAAGCATCTACATCAACCATAGATAGATTCCTAATGATAAATGCATGGAATCAAGTTGTATGACAAGAAGCCAATTTGGTCATCTTTGTCAATTAGCAGATAATGTGTAGCACTAGAAGCCCACGAAAACACTCGAGTATGTCAGATGATGTGCTTAGGTTATTGTTTTTGTAGAGAATATAAAGAGGTAGAGAGAATAAAGGCTAAGGTATACAATAAGGTATATTTTCTTTATAGAGAATAAAGGGGTAGAGAGCCAGATTTCTATAGAGAAAGAAGGGGTAAAGAGCTACAGAGGTATAAGTGAGGTTCGGACATAGAGTGCCCTTCACTCATGTTATCCATTTGTATATAAAGTTAAATTCCTAGGTGGTGACAATATGATAAGGTGGCTATATCAAGACAATTTGGATGAAAGTGGGACATTTTCAAGCTACAAAAACCTCTGTTTGGTGTATCTTAGGCGAGTTACATACAACCAATCACACAAATGTTGGCACAGTGCCACTCCTACATATCTCGCGCCCGAGATATGTGACAGCCATGTATGTCAGGGAAAAAATCCACATCATTTACATGTTTAGGTTATACCATAAAAATTGCTATGCCACCAAACGAGTTACGTGGCAATATGACTGAGCTATCTAGTCAACATCTCCACGTATCTTGGGTGAGATACATGGAGATGCTAACCCAATAATGTTGTCTATCCAATATAATAGAAATAATACTATCTCGGGTGCGATAGCATTATTTGTATTTCGGGCGAGATAGAAAAATGAAAATTAATTATCTTGGGCGAGACACATAATATTTTTAAAAAAAGTTCTCGACCAAAATACGAAAAATGAAAATAAAGCTCACCCGGAAGAGAAATAATTAAATGAAGAATATCTCAAGTGAGATAATTATTTGAATTAAAAATATCTCGAGCGAGATATCCAGATAAAAAAATATTTTCGGGTCCCATGTATCTTGCCTAAGATAGTATTCTTGCATGTATCTCACCCAAGATAGCTAGGCCCTAAAAACCCCAAGATAGCTAGGCCCTAAAAACCCCAATTGTTTTCTTCTTCCTCACATTTTCTTGCTGGAGATCTCTACATAGACGAGCTGAAATTTTTTGACTAGATCTCTCTCAACCTATTGATCTGCTGTAGCTTGTCACCATCTGCTGTCATTTCCTCATGCTCTCCTCGATGCAAATTCAAGTTGTGTTGCTACGTTCCCCCCTCTCTCCCTCTTGGCTCTCATCACCCATTTTTTGATTAAGAAATTTTTGGTTGTTGTGGTTGTTATAAGCAATAGATTAAGCTTTTTTTGGTAATCTTTATTGGTTTGTGATAGGAAGTTTTTGAAAGAAGCATGTGGTGATAATGGTCCTCAAGATTTTGGAGAAATATTACGTAGGCGTCACATTCTTTCTATTATTCGAGACCCACGTCACAAGAAGATACGACAGGTACTTGCAAATGAGATAATGGATGACATTACCAATCTTCTAAGCATTGAGGAGGTTTAGAATGCATGTAATGAGGTGGGCATTAGCACAAAAGGATATCAAGCCCTCCATCGATTGCTAGAAGATACACTCCGCAAACAAGGCATCACAACGAATATTTTTCCTGTCCCCATAAAGATAAGATTAGCAAAGAGGACATGCAATGATGATGTGCAATGCAAAATTGGAGAGTACTATTGCATCAATGATACATTAACCATTGGAGCTTGGGGAAAAAAACGAAGCACAAATGGTAAGATTATGTATCCCTTCAATGAGTTCAACAACATATTTGTTGATCTACAACGTCTTCAGAGAGCTATGATCTTATTCTATGGACCGCCTAAACAATGTAAGTAATTTTTTACATTCTTTTTGCGAACTAATAAAAAAATCTTTCAAGTATTAAAACTTATCTACTTTTGTTTGTCATGCAAGGTGACAAGGTAAGTTTTATGTTGAAAGTGGATGCGTGTCACATTGTAAAAGGCAAGAGGTTAGAACGAATAAGTATCATACTTATGAATGAGGCAATGGCATATGCAAAGAGTGAGATCAACATGATTGAGGAGACTGAGTTACCTTTGGAAGGTTCTAATGAAAACCCAAACAATCAGACGAGCAATAGGGAGAGGGTTTGCAAGTTAAGTTTTTCCTCTTTTGGTGTCCAATTTGAGAGAGAGATATGGTGGCTTGGGGCGTTTGAAGTATCGAAGGAGACACATGATGTGCTAGCTCGGATGTTTGATAGGATACCATGGATTACCAATGTCATTTAAGCACAGATTCAAGGGAAAAAATTAGAAGTGGAGGGTAAGGACACTTATACATTAGACTGGCATTTAGGAGGTGACTTGAAGATAATAAAGTGTCTTCTTGGGTGTCCACAAGGTGCTAACACCCCAAATCCTTGTCCATGGTTCATGAGAATGGTGAGAGAAAAGAAACAAAAGGCTAGCAATTGGGTTGGTGGTGTCTTGTCTGCTAACATGCTAGAAGCTGAGCCAAACAGGCATTTGAGAGACCCCAAATGGAATCCTGTAATTCCATTCAAACTCAAGAATGTCCACTTTTGTACTTTGCATGCATTCATGCGTGTGTTTGATTGTCTGCTCAAGCGTCACGTTGATTATACATTTACTATGCAAGGAAAGGAAAGACAACATAAAGCTCTTCAAAAAGTAGAGGAACTACTGAACTCAATTGGATGCCATGGCGGCAATGTGCAGATTACTGTTAACAAGAAGACCTCTCGAATTAATTATCATGAAGTGGCCCAACAGGTGTCAATGAGTGGATATAAGGCAAGACATTTTCTAGAGAGGGCAAAAAAAGTAAAGAACTCAAAGTCCTGGGACTTGTGGAAGGATTTGTGTAAATGCACAACATTTGACTGCACCAATCCAAGCCTTGTAGTTCTACGTGAGAAAGTTTGGTCAGACTTCAATAAGATGGTTAAATTAATGAGCAAAAGCAGGATGACTGTAGAGGAGCGCCAAAAATTTCAAGAAGAGTTCAAAATTTTACAAAATCCATGGTCGATACATGGGGTGATACAAACATTACGCATTACATGGTAAACAAGTTTCTTTCTACTCATCAATTTGAAATAATTAAAAGGTATAAAGTATAGCTTCTGAATTGGTCGTGTTTTCTTTTGCAGCACATTTTGTATGCACATGGTGCATACTTCATGAATGAATATGGTTCTCTTGACATGTGGAGCACCCAAGGAATGGAAAAATCTCACTACTGAGCTAGAGGAGTATATTTCAAAAACACTCGACATGAAGGAGGAAAGACTTGTACAAATTACCTCAAAGAAATGTTCAATTGGTTCCATAGATATACTTTTGGACGAAAACTATCAATGGGAAAGGCTCGTACGAGTGATTTAGCAAAGGCAGCATGAAATCAAGCCAAGATGAGGAGATCACTAAAGTGGAAAGCTGGAACAGGACCAACACGTCATGCGACATGGAGATCATCAATCAAGAAGACGAGAAGGAAGAATTTGGATTTAGTGTAACGAAATTTTGTATGTAAAATTTATAACATTTTGAAGTGTTGTAAACATTTTTTCTTAATACAGACTTGTAATTTAAACTTATTCGTATCATTTTATTACATAAAAGATATAACAAAATATTTACAATGACAAGATAATTTACTGCTCTCGAGTCTCTTCTATACTTTCTCTTCCTCTTCACTAGGCATTTTTCATCTATAATGCAAAAACTTCTTGCGACTATAACCCTTCAGTGCATTTACATTTTCTAGTCCAACACCTATAGTATAGCTAGCATAACAGAGGAAGTATCCAGTTTTGGAAGGCCAAAACCTGTACCTTATTTAAAGAAACGAATAGCAGCACACTTCTCTATCAGCATGACCTTATGTGTGTAATAAGGGATAAAGGAATACCCTGTATATCTAGATAGTGCCTTAAGTGTGAGAAGTGGAATTTCAGCATCACTAGAATATTTGTTGTGGTAGACAATAAATATTTCTTTGTCAATAGATGAGATGTAGTGTGCAAGAGCAGCATCTTGGCCAACTCTTGCACGGCAACACCTCCACGTCCAAGGAAACCATCAGCATCATCAAGCTCAATCTGCAATAACAAAGAATTAGCTTTCACATAAATTCAGTCAATACCAAAACATAAATTCACTCACTCAAGAATATATAAATTACCTTCTGGTTCTCATCCTCTTTCAACTTTGATGCATCCCAAAGGTTGATGGAGCCTTCTTCATTTCCTTGATCAAGGGTGGGCAAGGGGGCTCTTCTTATTTTAGTAATTCCTAACTCCTCTTGAAGATTTTGAAATTCTAGCTCTGTGGGAAAAGAGAAGATTCAATTTCCTTGGCTTTTTCAAAGCACAATGACACGGCTCTAGGGGCTTCAATGAAGTTCTCTATCACTTTAGTGTCCAACTTCAGAAACTCCTCTTTATGTTCATTTTCCACATCTAGTAAAGCCCTAGCATCTTCACAACCATCTGCTATAATTGCAAGGCAATAATCCTCCCTTAAATTATAAAGCTTTTGTATGTGGGAGAGAAGAATAAAATTCTTGCCATTAATAAGAAAGGAGGGCAGTCCAGGGAGGATGAAGTTTGATTTCAAGTGTTCTCCATGCACAGATGATCCCTGATCAATAACAGTGGATGCCTTAAACTTTGCCACATCAAAACCTGAGCTTAGAAGCTTCTCCTCATCACCAGAAACTAGGTCCATAACTTCATCATCAGATTCAATCTCTATGACAAATGAAGCTTGTGCAACCTTTTGACCCTTCTGACCTTCCAGTTCATCCTTTGTGTAGTCCTCTTTGTCTACATATGAAGAAAACGATAAGCCACAAATCCAAAGTAGTACTCAATAACTTTGCACTTTTTCTTGTGAGAGAGGGCAGTGTTCAAGACAAATCTAATTATCCTCTTATCTTCTGAATAGGCATCCCACATGCCTGACATGCTCTTCTTTTCAGATGAGGATAGGGCAAAACTAGACATGTGAACATATTGTGATGATCCCTCATTTATAATTTCTGTATTAACAAATTTACTATATGCCTCCCACTCTTTCCCTAACATGGAGCTTGCCATGTCCTTACAATTTGTTCTAAATTAAAGGGCACATTAAATATAGGCTCAACATCTAGAAGACGTTCATAGTGCCCAGTTCTCCTTAATAAATCAAATAGGTTCTCATTAGCACTAGGCTCATCTTTTACCTCTTCAAGTGTCTCTACATCTTCTAAAGGATCATAGGAGTGAACCACTTGAACCACGTGCTCCATGCTGGTCACGGCGCAATGACGAATAGCTAGTAAGAAGCGAAATTGTCTATCACACAGTGAACTGCAGACGCGCGGGAAGCCAATCCACAGCGTGAGGATGAAGAAAGAACTATAAAACAAACCCTCTTATCACACGGTGAACAGAACCAACAACTGAAAGCACGTGTGTGGAAGGGGCAAAGGACATAAATAAAAAAAATTAAAATTTAAATAAGGCACGAATATATATAGATCTTATTAGGGCTGATGTCATACATGTACGACAACAAATTGTGTCGTTGTGCTAGGTGTAGAGCTGACATCATCACAGGAGTGCCACGTGTAGGGTTAACATCATCACCGGAGTGACACATTGTAGGGCTTACGTCACCCTTGCAGCAATGATGACATCGCATTCTATAAAATGGGTAAAATATTCATTTTTTTGGTCGGGTACTATTGATGGCGCGAAAGTTTTGTCGGGTACCATTCTGTAATCTCCATCTACGGCACAAATACTACCATCCGTTAGGCACTCAGCATGCTTTTCGCACCGTGGACAGTGTCCTCCCTCAAAAAAGCGACTAGTCTCTTGCTCTGAATGCCTTCTCGCCCTCCTCCCACGGCGTGAGTAGACACATCCAGAAGGCTCCATAACCTTCTATCTCACCATGGATAGCCTTCTCGCCCTCCTCCCACGGTGCGAGTAGACACATCCGGCACACTCTGATCTCTCCTATCGCACCGTAGCTTCCTCACAATATGGCTCGTACAAAGCAGATTGTGAGGATGGTTTACCCAAATCCCTCTCTTCCTAAAGATTCAGTGCCAGAGCAAGAGCCAGAGAGCAGGAGCCAGAGGCAACCACTTCAAAGCAACCATGAGAGAAGAAACAAGTAAAGGGTAGAACCAATTTATCCAAGGCAAGAACTTTCCTCTAGAGACAAAAGAAATTGTTCGCTGAGATTAGGCAAGCACAGGAGGCTACACATCTGCTCATCGCTAGGGCACCATTCCTTAGAATTGTAAGAATAGTAAGTGACAGTATCAAAGGGCAAGGACATTATAGATGGTAGAGCAGTGCACTGGCATGTCTTCAGGAAGCTTGTGATGACTTTCTTATAGACTTCATGAATGATAGCTTCATATGTGCTGCCCATGCAAGAAGAGTCACTTTGATGGAGACATGACACTTGTTAGCAGGGTGAGGTACAGGTTTGATAAATTTCTTCATCCCTTATTACCAATGAGGGATAGGAAAGCCTTTGAGATCCTTGCAATTCCCCCAGCATTGAAAAGGAAATCAAAGGCAAATGATATTAAAGTTGAAGAAGTTACTTCCCCTCCCAAGAAGAATAAGAAAAGAAAGTTGGCTAAGAAATCTAAGCCAGATGATAAGAGTTCTGAGGAGGAGGATGAGGAGGAGGAAGAGGAGGTGAAGGAAAAGGAGGAGGAGGTGATTGAAAAGGTATCACATGTGTATGATAGCTTAGAGACCCTTGTGTAGTTGGAGACGGCCAATACTTAGAGGCTTGCCCAAGTACTAGGGAAGCTAATCTGCAATGTTGGCACAGTGGAGGAAGACTCTCTCTATATTGCACCTGGGGACCTCTACATGCTTGTAGAGAAGGATAGGGAGATCAATGATAGTGTTGTTTTCATGTGTATAAGGTATTACATTTTTCACATATGTATATTTTCTTATATGTTTATTTTCTCATATGTTAATATTTTCTCATATTTTGTTCATTCCTTCATAAACTCTTGTAGGACACCTATAAAGGAATTGCTTCCAAATCAAGTCAACGAAATATTTATTTTTGATCCCTTAGTGTCGCTTGCATTGATTGATATGAAGAAGAAGACTTCCGAGCTGGCATCCTATTTCAGGCCAATGAGAAATAAGAACATTTGTTTTGTTGTTTTGCCATATGTAGAGAGGTTCATCTCTAACTGATGATTCCTTTATGTTTTGCAAATATTTGACATATGATATTTGCTTTCTTATTTATCTTTTTCTTTTTTCCAGTGGGACATTGGAGTGCTTGTGTCATTAATCTTCTAAGAAGGACTGTTATTTTCATGAACAGTCTAACTGGCATGCATGGGCAGATTAAATTGTAAGTTCTCCTTAATAACTTGAATATTGAGATTTATTCTCTATTTTTCCTTATATTCAAATTGTAAGTAGTTCTCCTTTTATAACTTGAATATTGACCTTTATTCTTTATTTTTTCTTATATTCAAATTTGGTATTTAATAGGGCATGTAAGAGAGCTATTGTAGCTATTGAAGATGAATATCGAAAATATAAAAAGGAGGCAGAGTATAAGTTTATGAATCAGCCAGTGGCTTTACAAAAAGATTCTACCTCATGTGTAGATGGCATGTTATTACCAATGTGTGGAAATATCTTTTATCTAAATATACTGAGATTGATAGCAGTGTAGGTTAAATTAAAAACCCACTATTTTTGTAATAAATTTTTACTTAATTTTTGAACTTATTTTCTATAGCTTTGGTTCTTAAATCTGAGAAGTTTTTTTAATTTGACAGACTCTTGGATCTCACAAGTTTTGGATGTGGAGTGTTCGTGCAAGAGCTATCAATATAATTTTGAATAATTCAATTACTCCAAATGATCGAGATTCTCTACCATCCCCAAGGCAAGCCTCTCCATCTAAGAAGAAGAAAATGCCTATACATTCACCTTTAAAGCATTTTATGTTTAAGCAAGGAACTGTACAAAAAGAAACCAAGGGTGCTCCTCAACAAGGCACACATAAAGAAACCAAAGGTACTAAAACAGGAAATACCTCAAAGAAAAGTGGTCCTCAAGTGGGTGCCAAGAAGGGTGTTGGCAAGAAAGCTAAGAAGGAACTCAAGTTCAAGTTTACAAAGGAGGCCATAAAACTAGAGAAGACAAAGGGGGACATCTAGAGAAGACAAAGAGGGATATGGAGACAAAACCAAAGGAGATGGAGACAAAATAGAAAGCTTCATTCTCCTCCCTATTTATCATTGTAAATAGTTGTAAAATTTCTTCCAATTCTATAATCTTGTTTGTAAATTCTCTTCTCATATTGTGATGTTTTTTACTCAAAACACATTTGTACTTGAGTTTGTAATGGTTTTGAGATATTGTGCCATAATTGTCATCTCGTGACTTAAGTACATCTCTAAAAGTAAAATATTAGTAAAACTTTTCATTGATAAATTACATACGTAAATTTACAAAATCCCAAGTGTAAATAGACTTCATAAAAAACTCCAAAGCTTTCTTATTAAGTCATGTTTATACAATCATATTCCCAATCAGCATCTACCAAGGTCTTCGACTCCATTCGCATTCAAATCTTTCTATTCTTCACCTTGAATTGTGCCCCATCCTCACTTCCCATGATATTGAGGTGCTCCCTAATATTTAGTGTGCCTGCTTGCACTTACAACTTCCACCACACCATTGGGCAACCTAATGCATATGTCAAGAGGCAAAACAACTTGTTCATCTGCTTGCAATGGGACCCAGCTACTATTTTTCTACATCCATTTGTAATAAAAGTGAATGTATAAGGTAGCATGAGCTTTAAGATACTGAGATGTACATTAGGAATTTTTGGACCCAAAGAGGGCCTCTTGGATTATCTTTTGATTAGGAATAGATCAATAGGAAGAGGACTAGGTGCACATTTTTAAATTCTTTGATCCTAGGGGGCCTAGGCTTTGGTTTTCTAATGGTGCATAATTACTACTCTTGTTCCCCTACCTCCTGGGCCCAAACTTAGAGGTACCCCCACCTAGAATCTCGTGGATTAAAAAACCCTAAAAATTGAAAATTTTTATTTTTATTTTTAATTTTCCCAAAAGGTGTGTTTTCCCTCTCAAACTTCCCCCCAACATACTCTAGGTTTGGAAAGCTCATTTTGAACCTCTTTCTTCCTCTTCTAAGCTCTCCATTGTTGCAGAAACTCCATACCTCTCAAGCTCTCCCTCCTCAAACTCCCTCCCTCTCAAGCTCCCTCTCCCTCTTTCTTCCTCTTCTAAGCTCTCCATTGCTATAGAAACTCCATCCCTCTCAAGCTCTCCCTCCTTCTCAAGCTCCCTCCCTCGCAAGCTCCCTCTCTCTTTCCCTCTCAAGGTCCCTTCCTCTCTATTGCTACATAAAATCTATACCTCTTTAGTTTACTCTAGGTTCAGGAAGCCTATTCTTAAACTCTAACTCTCTTTTAAGCTTTCCATTGTTGCACTGAAAACTCTAAACTCTCTTTCCTCTCTACTCCTCTGTTGTAACAAGCTTTTCTTTTTCCTTCTTCTCTTTTCTTACCACCATGGCCTCTTCCAGTAATGTGAGAAGACCTAGGGAGAATGTGGAAGAGCTTGTGTTGCATAACACAAGAGACGAGCAAGGAGTTTGGGCTCCAACAAGATTTAGGGTTGGGGCTTGGGTCTACATGCAGCCAAGCTCTAAGGGACCACATCGAGTGCGTCAACTAGGGAATATGCTACATCATTGGAAGAGGGGGAGGCTACAAGGCTTCAAGCATACTAAGAAGGAAGGATTGGTTGCCATAGTGCAACATGTGTATACCCTTGGAGACCTTTACATTCAAGGCCAACGGCCAAGGTTTTCTTCAAATTGTCAGTGTAATATAAACACAGCTTTAATAACATGCTAATATTGGATTTTTTGTTTCAAATTTTCTCATGATTCTCCATTTTCTTATGTCTCTATCTACAGATATTTTTCCCTCTAATTATGTTGAGGAACAACCACTCCAAAGCCTCATTGGAGTTTTCTATGCTATGCATGTATCCATTGGAGAGGCAATGTTTGTATCTCAAAGCCCCAGCGAGCTTGTACAGAACAATATCTTTTTCTTTTCTCACTCATATTTTGTAGATAAAAAACCAGGTTTATTTGGCAAGCTAGAAGAGATCCCCAACCCCCTCGTCGCTGAACAATCCCGAATGGCCCAAACCTGATGCTTGGACCATCTTATGCTTAAAGTTTAAGATGTTAAGTGATATTAAGACATCACTCAAGTTTTCAAAGGCATCTAGGTTAGTAGGGCTAAATTGGTTTTGTCCTTTATAACCTTCCTGGCTCCTTGGTTCCGTCTTTAAACTCTTTCACATCTGCAGCAGTCGGATTTATATCCGATATCTCCGGTGCCTCTTCATGCTCACCTTCTATGTAGTCCCAATAGCCTTTTCCCATCAAAAAATTCATCAACCTGAACCTCCAAGCATGGAAGTTATTCTTATCAAGCTTCTCAGCCACAATCTGGGTTATCCCATCATTTGACATCTTGCCAAACACACAATTTTACCAGAAACAGCACTCTGGTTTTTCTGCACAAACTGCTGTATTTTCTGCACAGCGGTACTGTAGTACTCTCAAATGTCACAACCACTGACTTCAATCTGCATACATACACCCAATGGCAACTGTAGACCTCTTTGCAGCACTCTCAAATGTCACAACCAGTGACTTCAATGTGCATACATACACCCAATGGCAACTGTAGACCTCTTTGCAGTACCCACACTGTCTGCACAGTCAATCTGTCTTCCTGCAATTCTTAAAAATAGAGTTCTGCACAGAATCGATGACTTACCCGCAGTGCTCGTTTCTGAAAATTGGAGGTCCAGACGCGCCCGAAACGCGTTTTCGGCCCAAAAAATGATGTCCAATAGGATAATAAAGTTGCCCTATAGCTTTACTCCCGCGAAGAAAGCTCCTCAATCAGAGATCGTTTGCCGGTGCCTCCCGTAGAGCTCCCGACAAGGGTGTAGTCACCAACATAAATAGGGAAGAGTAGTTGAAGCTCTTACCCTCATACCTCTTCCTGTGGTTCTCTTGCTTGCAACTCAGCCCTTAGCACGAACCAGGCTCTGATACCACGAAAAGATGCAGGGGGGAAGAGAGCTTGAGCTCTTGCAAGCACACACACACACTCACAAAACCCTAATAGAGAACACACAAGGTGAGAGGCTGAAATCTTCTTCTTCTTCACTCAACACTCAACACACCATATACAAGAATAAGAGTACGCACAATATGAAAGGTACTCAACCAAATACATACACGGGTTCTCTGTAGTGTGAACCCGACTAAGTGAGCTGGCGCTATAACTATGCCAGTCTCTAGAATGGCTGTCACACAGCCTGTCATCCCACTGGCCGCATATCACCCAAGATCTCACCAACCATGCTAGTGGTGTAAGTGTGGGGCCTATCCCCTAGGCGGGTCATCAGTGGCCACCGCCTCACTAGACGAGCTCGATATCTCAACAATTCTGATGCATTAGATGACAAACAATGTATTTTTACACAGGATTAAAGGGTTTTTATCTTGTAAACTACTGTTTCTCACAATCAGTGTACTCAACTTCATTAATGCGTCAGAAATGATCTTGAGTGGCTGGGGGAGCAGTGCCAGAACGGTGTGAATTTTGAGCCTGTAATGCCGTTGTAGAGCCCAAATTTGCATTGTTCTGGCATAGCTTCCCCAGCCCTCCAGGAGCAATTATGATGCATTAGATGACAAACAATGTATTTTTACACATGATTAATGGTGTTTTTATCTTGTAAACTACTGTTTCTCACAATCACTGTACTCAAATTCATTATAAATGCATGTGTACTCAACTTCATTATAAATGCATCAGAAATGATCCTGAGTGGCTAGGGGAGAAGTGCCAAAACAGTGCAAATTTTTAGCCTACATCGTCGTTGCCTGCAGAGACCGAATTCGCACTGTTCTGGCACAGCTTCCTCAGCCCTCCAAGTGCATTTCTGATGCCTTGGGTGACAAACTGGCACATGATAGAAACTCCATGTTAAACAAACATGATGACACTGAGACATTGTAAGCGAAACTTAAAATTTAAATTATCGAAAGGTTACAAATGAAAGCCATATCCTTGTTACAAAGGGGGGTTTGAAACAAAAGAGTTGCTTCAAAAAGCAGGTTAACATCTAAGATCTCTAGATCGTATCGCGCTCACCTCGAATACGCCGAGCTAGTTGCATGTCCTTGGCAGAAATGGTAATCCTCTTTGCATGTATTGCAAGGAGGTTGGTGTCTTCAAAAAGCCCAACAAGGGAAGCCTTGGCGGCTTCTTGTAATGCTTCAAGGGCAATCCCCTGCACACGAAACTCTGTTCTATATCATTGGAGGACCTCCTTGACTGTGTGAGCAAAAGGGGCTCTTCTTATGAGCAACTCAGTGTTCCTATGATAAAACTGATTTCTTGTAGAGCCCTATGCCCTTGGCGCATCCTTCTCCTTGGAGCTCTTTGTGTTGTGTTCGTGCGTTGGCGAGGTTGGAACTTCCTTGGCTTGAAGAGCTTGCGCTTGCGTGCAGTTGATCCCTAGAGTTTTTAGATTGAAAGATTCAATATTTTATTTTCTAGAATTAAATTACAATTGATTTAATGGACCTCTAACTATGCAATGGATTTCAAAATCCTATGTACCTACTCTGACCATATCCTAGACGATGAGAAAATTGTTATGCCATCCCAAAGCACATTGAAAATTCAACCAAATGAAATCCTTAGTTCTAGAGAAAGGACTCTCAGAAATAGAGTCATTAGGGAACATCTAGTTCAGTGGAAAGACTTCCCAATAGAAGATGCTACATGGGAAGAGGAATCTAAGCTATATCAAGATTTTTCATACCTATTTTCGAGACAAGGACATCTCAATTTATTTAAGGGGGGAAGGATGTAAAATCCCCAATTTTTGGCTTATGCATGAGAAACTCCCCTCCCCACTTTATATATATATATATATATATATATATATATATATAGGGCAGGAGGTGGTTAGCACCCTACCGACCACCCCCCACCTTTCTCACTCTCTCTCTCTCATTCTCATTCTCGCTCCCTCTACCTCTCCCTCACCCACTCTCTCGTTCATTCTCTCTCTCTCTCTCTCTCTCTCTCTCTCTCTCTCTCTCTCTCTCTCTCTCTCTCTCTCTCTCTTTCTCCCACTTTCTCTCTTTGTCCACTTTCTCTCTTTGTCCACGTAGGATAGAATTTTTTTAAAAGCTCTCTTCAAATTTATTTTTTTATCCAAACAAATAAAGTGGAGTATTTAATTCTCATTTCCTATATCCAAAATATTCATAGCCCAGTGGGGAGTATTTCTTTTATAAAAGCAAGAGGGTTCCCACCAAGACGTTCATAGTGCCCAGTTCTCCTTAATAAATCAAATAGGTTCTCATTAGCACTAGGCTCATCTTTTACCTCTTCAAGTGTCTCTACATCTTCTAAAGGATCATAGGAGTGAACCACTTCAACCACATGCTCCATGCTGGTCACGGCGCAATGACGAATAGCTAGTAAGAAGCGAAATTGTCTATCACACAGTGAACTGCAGACGCGCGGGAAGCCAATCCACAGCGTGAGGATGAAGAAAGAACTATAAAACAAACCCTCTTATCACACGGTGAACAGAACCAACAACTGAAAGCACGTGTGTGGAAGGGGCAAAGAAGGACATAAATAAAAAAAATTAAAATTTAAATAAGGCACGAATATATATAGATCTTATTAGGGCTGATGTCATACATGTACGACAACAAATTATGTCGTTGTGCTAGGTGTAGAGCTGACATCATCACAGGAGTGCCACGTGTAGGGTTAACATCATCACCGGAGTGACACATTGTAGGGCTTACGTCACCCTTGCAGCAATGATGACATCGCATTCTATAAAATGGGTAAAATATTCATTTTTTTTGTCGGGTACTATTGATGGCGCGAAAGTTTTGTCGGGTACCATTCTGTAATCTCCATCTACAGCACAAATACTACCATCCGTTAGGCACTCAGCATGCTTTTCGCACCGTGGACGGTGTCCTCCCTCAAAAAAGCGACTAGTCTCTTGCTCTGAATGCCTTCTCGCCCTCCTCCCACGGTGTGAGTAGACACATCCAGAAGGCTCCATAACCTTCTATCTCACCATGGATAGTCTTCTCGCCCTCCTCCCACGGTGCGAGTAGACACATCCGGCACACTCTGATCTCTCCTATCGCACCGTAGCTTCCTCGCAATATGGCTCGTACAAAGAAGATTGTGAGGATGGTTTACCCAAATCCCTCTCTTCCTAAAGATTCAGTGCCAGAGCAAGAGATTGAGAGCAGGAGCCAGAGGCAACCACTTCAAAGCAACCATGAGAGAAGAAACAAGTAAAGGGTAGAACCAATTTATCCAAGGCAAGAACTTTCCTCTAGAGACAAAAGAAATTGTTTGCTGAGATTAGGCAAGCACAGGAGGCTACACATCTGCTCATCGCTAGGGCACCATTCCTTAGAATTGTAAGAATAGTAAGTGACAGTATCAAAGGGCAAGGACATTATAGATGGTAGAGCAGTGCACTGGCATGTCTTCAGGAAGCTTGTGATGACTTTCTTATAGACTTCATGAATGATAGCTTCATATGTGCTGCCCATGCAAGAAGAGTCACTTTGATGGAGACATGACACTTGTTAGCAGGGTGAGGTACAGGTTTGATAAATTTCTTCATCCCTTACCAATGAGGGATAGGAAAGCCTTTGAGATCCTTGCAATTCCCCCAGCATTGAAAAGGAAATCAAAGGCAAATGATATTAAAGTTGAAGAAGTTACTTCCCCTCCCAAGAAGAATAAGAAAAGAAAGTTGGCTAAGAAATCTAAGCCAGATGATAAGAGTTCTGAGGAGGAGGATGAGGAGGAGGAAGAGGAGGTGAAGGAAAAGGAGGAGGAGGTGATTGAAAAGGTCTCACATGTGTATGATAGCTTAGAGACCTTTGTGTAGTTGGAGACGGCCAATACTTAGAGGCTTGCCCAAGTACTAGGGAAGCTAATCTGCAATGTTGGCACAGTGGAGGAAGACTATCTCTACATTGCAGCTAATCTGCAATGTTGGCACAGTGGAGGAAGACTCTCTCTATATTGCACCTGGGGACCTCTACATGCTTGTAGAGAAGGATAGGGAGATCAATGATAGTGTTGTTTTCATGTGTATAAGGTATTACATTTTTCACATATGTATATTTTCTTATATGTTTATTTTCTCATATGTTAATATTTTCTCATATTTTGTTCATTCCTTCATAAACTCTTGTAGGACACCTATAAAGGAATTGCTTCCAAATCAAGTCAACGAAATATTTATTTTTGATCCCTTAGTGTCGCTTGCATTGATTGATATGAAGAAGAAGACTTCCGAGCTGGCATCCTATTTCAGGCCAATGAGAAATAAGAACATTTGTTTTGTTGTTTTGCCATATGTAGAGAGGTTCATCTCTAACTGATGATTCCTTTGTGTTTTGCAAATATTTGACATATGATATTTGCTTTCTTATTTATATCTTTTTCTTTTTTCCAGTGGGGCATTGGAGTGCTTGTGTCATTAATCTTCTAAGAAGGACTGTTATTTTCATGAACAGTCTAACTGGCATGCATGGGCAGATTAAATTGTAAGTTCTCCTTAATAACTTGAATATTGAGATTTATTCTCTATTTTTCCTTATATTCAAATTGTAAGTAGTTCTCCTTTTATAACTTGAATATTGACCTTTATTCTTTATTTTTCCTTATATTCAAATTTGGTATTTAATAGGGCATGTAAGAGAGCTATTGTAGTTATTGAAGATGAATATCGAAAATATAAAAAGGAGGCAGAGTATAAGTTTATGAATCAGCCAGTGGCTTTACAAAAAGATTCTACCTCATGTGTAGATGGCATGTTATTACCAATGTGTGGAAATATCTTTTATCTAAATATACTGAGATTGATAGCAGTGTAGGTTAAATTAAAAACCCACTATTTTTGCAATAAATTTTTACTTAATTTTTGAACTTATTTTCTATAGCTTTGGTTCTTAAATCTGAGAAGTTTTTTTAATTTGACATACTCTTGGATCTCACAAGTTTTGGATGTGGAGTGTTCGTGCAAGAGCTATCAATATAATTTTGAATAATTCAATTACTCCAAATGATCGAGATTCTCTACCACCCCCAAGGCAAGCCTCTCCATCTAAGAAGAAGAAAATGCCTATACATTCACCTTTAAAGCATTTTATGTTTAAGCAAGGAACTGTACAAAAAGAAACCAAGGGTGCTCCTCAACAAGGCACACATAAAGAAACCAAAGGTACTAAAACAGGAAATACCTCAAAGAAAAGTGGTCCTCAAGTGGGTGCCAAGAAGGGTGTTGGCAAGAAAGCTAAGAAGGAACTTAAGTTCAAGTTTACAAAGGAGGCCATAAAACTAGAGAAGACAAAGGGGGACATCCAGAGAAGACAAAGAGGGATATGGAGACAAAACCAAAGGAGATGGAGACAAAATAGAAAGCTTCATTCTCCTCCCTATTTATCATTGTAAATAGTTGTAAAATTTCTTCCAATTCTATAATCTTGTTTGTAAATTCTCTTCTCATATTGTGATGTTTTTTACTCAAAACACATTTGTACTTGAGTTTGTAATGGTTTTGAGATATTGTGCCATAATTGTCATCTCGTGACTTAAGTACATCTCTAAAAGTAAAATATTAGTAAAACTTTTCATTGATAAATTACATACGTAAATTTACAAAATCCCAAGTGTAAATAGACTTCATAAAAAACTCCAAAGCTTTCTTATTAAGTCATGCTTATACAATCATATTCCCAATTAGCATCTACCAAGGTCTTCGACTCCATTCGCATTCGAATCTTTCTATTCTTCACCTTGAATTGTGCCCCATCCTCACTTCCCATGATATTGAGGTGCTCCCTAATATTTAGTGTGCCTGCTTGCACTTACAACTTCCACCACACCATTGGGCAACCTAATGCATATGTCAAGAGGCAAAACAACTTGTTCATCTGCTTGCAATGGGACCCAACTACTATTTTTCTTCATCTACCGTTTGTAATAAAAGTGAATGTATAAGGTAGCATGAGCTTTAAGATACTGAGATGTACATTAGGAATTTTTGGACCCAAAGAGGGCCTCTTGGATTATCTTTTGATTAGGAATAGATCAATAGGAAGAGGGCTGGGTGCACATTTTTAAATTCTTTGATCCTAGGGGGCCTAGGCTTTGGTTTTCTAATGGTGCATAATTACTACTCTTGTTCCCCTACCTCCTGGGCCCAAACTTAGAGGTCCCCCCACCTAGAATCTCGTGGATTAAAAAACCCTAAAAATTGAAAATTTTTTATTTTTATTTTTAAATTTTCCAAAAGTGTGTTTTCCCTCTCAAACTTCCCCCCAACATACTCTAGGTTTGGAAAGCTCATTTTGAACCTCTTTCTTCCTCTTCTAAGCTCTCCATTGTTGCAGAAACTCCATACCTCTCAAGCTCTCCCTCCTTCTCAAGCTCCCTCCCTCTCAAGCTCCCTCTCCCTCTTTCTTCCTCTTCTAAGCTCTCCATTGCTATAGAAACTCCATCCCTCTCAAGCTCTCCCTCCTTCTCAAGCTCCCTCCCTCGCAAGCTCCCTCTCTCTTTCCCTCTCAAGGTCCCTTCCTCTCTATTGCTACA
This sequence comes from Cibotium barometz, assembly GCF_041138505.1. NCBI lineage: Eukaryota > Viridiplantae > Streptophyta > Polypodiopsida > Cyatheales > Cibotiaceae > Cibotium > Cibotium barometz. The sequence goes on from NC_141049.1 coordinate 44,648,992, forward strand.
TAAAATCTATACCTCTTTAGTTTACTCTAGGTTCAGGAAGCCTATTCTTAAACTCTAACTCTCTTTTAAGCTTTCCATTGTTGCACTGAAAACTCTAAACTTTCTCTCCTCTCCACTCCTCTGTTGTAACAAGCTTTTCTTTTTCCTTCTTCTCTTTTCTTACCACCATGGCCTCTTCCAGTAATGTGAGAAGACCTAGGGAGAATGTGGAAGAGCTTGTGTTGCATAACACAAGAGACGAGCAAGGAGTTTGGGCTCCAACAAGATTTAGGGTTGGGGCTTGGGTCTACATGCAGCCAAGCTCTAAGGGACCACATCGAGTGCGTCAACTAGGGAATATGCTACATCATTGGAAGGGGGGGAGGCTACAAGGCTTCAAGCATACTAAGAAGGAAGGATTGGTTGCCATAGTGCAACATGTGTATACCCTTGGAGACCTTTACATTCAAGGCCAACGGCCAAGGTTTTCTTCAAATTGTCAGTGTAATATAAACACAGCTTTAATAACATGCCAATATTGGATTTTTTGTTTCAAATTTTCTCATGATTCTCCATTTTCTTATGTCTCTATCTACAGATATTTTTCCCTCTAATTATGTTGAGGAACAACCACTCCAAAGCCTCATTGGAGTTTTCTATGCTATGCATGTATCCATTGGAGAGGCAATGTTTGTATCTCAAAGCCCCAGCGAGCTTGTACAGAACAATATCTTTTTCTTTTCTCACTCATATTTTGTAGATAAAAAACTAGGTTTATTTGGCAAGCTAGAAGAGGTCCCCAACCCCCTCGCTGAACAATCCCGAATGGCCCAAACCTGATGCTTGGACCATCTTATGCTTAAAGTTTAAGATGGTAAGTGATATCAAGACATCACTCAAGTTTTCAAAGGCATCTAGGTCAGTAGGGCTAAATTGGTTTTGTCCTTTATAACCTTCCTGGCTCCTTGGTTCCGTCTTTAAACTCTTTCACATCTGCAGCAGTCGGATTTATATCCGATATCTCTGATGCCTCTTCATGCTCACCTTCTATGTAGTCCCAATAGCCTTTTCCCATCAAAAAATTCATCAACCTGAACCTCCGAGCATGGAAGTTATTCTTATCAAGCTTCTCAGCCACAATCTGGGTTATCCCATCATTTGACATCTTGCCAAACACACAATTTTACCAGAAACAGCACTCTGGTTTTTCTGCACAAACTGCTGTATTTTCTGCACAGCGGTACTGTAGTACTCTCAAACGTCACAACCACTGACTTCAATGTGCATACATACACCCAATGGCAACTGTAGACCTCTTTGCAGCACTCTCAAATGTCACAACCAGTGACTTCAATGTGCATACATACACCCAATGGCAACTGTAGACCTCTTTGCAGCACCCACACTGTCTGCACAGTCAATCTGTCTTCCTGCAATTCTTAAAAACAGAGTTCTGCAGAGAATCGATGACTTACCCGCAGTGCTCGAAATCGCCTGCTTTCTGAAAAACGGAGGTCCAGACGCGCCCGAAACGCGTTTTCGGCCCAAAAAATGATGTCCAATAGGATAATAAAGTTGCCCTATAGCTTTACTCCCGCGAAGAAAGCTCCTCAATCAGAGATCGTTTGCCGGTGCCTCCCGTAGAGCTCCCGACAAGGGTGTAGTCACCAACACAAATAGGGAAGAGTAGTTGAAGCTCTTACCCTCATACCGCTTCCTGTGGTTCTCTTGCTTGCAGCTCATCCCTTAGCACGAACCAGGCTCTGATACCACGAAAAGATGCAGGGGGGAAGAGAGCTTGAGCTCTTGCAAGCACACACACACACTCACAAAACCCTAATAGAGAACACACAAGGTGAGAGGCTGAAATCTTCTTCTTCTTCACTCAACACTCAACACACCATATACAAGAATAAGAGTACGCACAATATGAAAGGTACTCAACCAAATACATACACGGGTTCTCTGTAGTGTGAACCCGACTAAGTGAGCTGGCGCTATAACTATGCCAGTCTCTAGAATGGCTGTCACACAGCCTGTCATCCCACTGGCCGCATATCACCCAAGATCTCACCAACCATGCCAGTGGTGTAAGTGTGGGGCCTATCCCCTAGGCGGGTCATCAGTGGCCACCGCCTCACTAGACGAGCTCGATATCTCAACAATTCTGATGCATTAGATGACAAACAATGTATTTTTACACAGGATTAAAGGGTTTTTATCTTGTAAACTACTGTTTCTCACAATCAGTGTACTCAACTTCATTAATGCGTCAGAAATGATCTTGAGTGGCTGGGGGAGCAGTGCCAGAACGGTGTGAATTTTGAGCCTGTAATGCCGTTGTAGAGCCCAAATTTGCATTGTTTTGGCATAGCTTCCCCAGCCCTCCAGGAGCAATTATGATGCATTAGATGACAAACAATGTATTTTTACACATGATTAATGGTGTTTTTATCTTGTAAACTACTGTTTCTCACAATTACTGTACTCAAATTCATTATAAATGCATGTGTACTCAACTTCATTATAAATGCATCAGAAATGATCCTGAGTGGCTAGGGGAGAAGTGCCAAAACAGTGCAAATTTTTAGCCTACATCGTCATTGCCTGCAGAGACTGAATTCGCACTGTTCTGGCACAGCTTCCTCAGCCCTCCAAGTGCATTTCTGATGCCTTGGGTGACAAACTGGCACATGATAGAAACTCCATGTTAAACAAACATGATGACACTGAGACATTGTAAGCGAAACTTAAAATTTAAATTATCGAAAGGTTACAAATGAAAGCCATATCCTTGTTACAAAGGGGGGTTTGAAACAAAAGAGTTGCTTCAAAAAGCAGGTTAACATCTAAGATCTCTAGATCGTATCGCGCTCACCTCGAATACGCCGAGCTAGTTGCATGTCCTTGGCAGAAATGGTAATCCTCTTTGATTGCGATTAGAATTAAGAAATAAACTAATTGTAAAAGGAAGACAAGTAAATGGAAACAAGGCTAAGGTTAATTTCTCTCTCTCTCTCTCTCTCCCTCCCTCTCTCTCTTTTACTTGCTCTCACCCACTCTCATAAACACACATTAACTCAACTCACATATATTAACACATCAATTGATCACGGTCAGGACTACAATAGTCTAGGCAAACTCTGCAAACTACAGAATCGGTGTTTGCACGTGGTCTCACAACCAGAGAGCCCAACGATAGGAATAGATCACGATGCTCAACATCACATGATGGTGGGCTACATCTCTGCCAGGTTTGGCCTACTCCCTCATATAGTGGTTCACATGGTAGTAGGCAATCTGTCTCTCCAGATCCACCTCAAGGACAAACTTTCTCTGGCGCTCCAACTCATTGTCACACTCTTGCAACTCCAACTCATTGTCACGCTCTTGCAACTCCAGCCTCCTGAGATAGAAATAGTACTATCACGCTCGGGATAGTATTATTTCTATTGCATTGGATAAACGACATTACTCAGTTATCTAGTCAGCATCTCTACATATCTCGCCCAAGATACACGAAGATGCTCACTAGATGGTGTGCCATGTATCTCATTCAAGATATGACATGAATTTTTATGGTACCTAAATGTGTCAATGCATTAGGGAAAAAGGGAGCTCATTTTGGGGCCCTGTAAGAAATTCACTATTTTTCAATTTATTTCTCTCCTAAAAGACCTCAAAAATAATAAAATATAGAAACGTGGCTCAGAACTGTCAGTAAGGACTACCGAACTGTCAGTTCAGAAAAGAATAAGATAATCTTTTGTCTAACTAACACGATTTTGCATTAAATATCTCCTTAGTTTTTTTTTGTTTCCCGAAGATTTCGCATCTCTTTTGACGACGTGTGCAGGCCTCTCATAAAGAATCCATCACTGAACTTAATGATTGTATGGATACCACCACACTTCCATGATTCATGTTACAAAAAGACTATGAGATTGACAAGCAAACTTTGCAACCTCAGAAGTACAAAAAATGGCCGATACTAGTGAGTCACAATCTCAGAAGAAGCGATTACACCATCTTCACATCGACTTAGAAGAACAATATGCTCCAGCACAAAAAAGACGAAAGGATACGGTGCTAAATGCTCAACAACGGGAAAATATGAGAAGAGAAGGGCTCCAACATATTGACTTATGGTGTGATGGAAGCATATATCCAAAATGTCTAGTAAAAAACTCTACACCTCCATTTGTCAATCCAACCACACTACTGAGGTTTGCAGGCGATGGACAAAATGGACTTCTTGGTTATATTTCAGCACAGTTTGCATTTGCAGAAACATATAAAACAATGTACCTACAAGAAAAGGGGGCCAGGATTCAAGAGATAGCTATTCGTGCAAAATTGGAGCAGCAGTTTGCAGAATGAAATTGAGGAGCATTCAAAGAGTAAAAAAGAGTTGACAAGATCAAGAAGGAAGAGAGCCGTGCTTGGAGAGACAGACAATGAAGCAGGAAGATTAAAAACATTATAAATTTGAAGGCTGGGACTGGTGGATGCAAGCGAAGAATTCAGGAAGCAAGGCTAGTTTGTAATTTTTCATTTTTTATACTAAAAAATGCTCTCAAATGACTATATCTATTTTGTCCATTAACGCAAAACAGGATTGGAAGTGTTGAATAATATAGGCATATTGTGTTGTTACTATAGGAAACTATTGGAGCCTGCAAAAGAAAATATGGATCCCAACCTTCTTCCAGTTAAACAAATGAAAGGATTGCTTTCTTGTGGTGTAGCAAAAGGTTTGATTGAAGAAAAAAAATACAAAACAATCAAACGCAATGTTGTAGAGGACTTTATATCCAATAATCAAGTTGATGGTACTACAATCCAAGAGGCTCTTGATGTTAGTGGAGTTAGCAGGAAGGGATATAGTTCGATTTTCCATGCGATATCCTCAACTTTGAGAGATCAAAGGATTAAACGAGTTTTACTGCCCAATCCAGCAACCGTGTAGAAGATAAGAGGTCATTTGAATGAAAGTATAGATGAGTTTATTGGACAATATATCCATATTGAAGAAATATTTCATGGTGGTAAAGGAACCACTGTGTATGACCCTTGGAACAATATATTTGTAGATCTACAACAACTTCAAAGAAGAATGGTCGTGTTTTATGGAATAACATTTGAAGAGTGCAAAGGCATTTTGAAATTTGTTATCAAACTGGATGAGTGTGAGGTTGTAAAGGAAAAGAAAATGGAAAGGATTACTATTACATTCATGAATGGAGCACTTGATACATCATTGACTGAAGCGAGTTCGAAGTATTTTAGTGTGCATTCGGAGAAACACATATGGTGGTTAGGCTCGTTCCACGTATGATCATTTTTTATTTCGTACTTGATTTTAGTCAATGTTTTCAAATCTTTTATAGTAAGACTTTTGTTTTGTATAATCACAGGTGAAGACAGAAGACCATGAAACACTAGATTGGGTGTTTCACCACACGGAAATACCAAGAATAATTAAAAGACAAGTGCAAGGAGAGAATCTCCATGTTGCAGGAAAAGGAGATTTTCAAGTAGAGTGGCACATGGCGGGGGATCTTAAAACACTTAAGTGCATGTATAACATTAGTAAAGGAGGTAACTCAAAGTCTCCTTGTCTTTACTGCAAAGAATCAGCTCAAGTAATGGATTCCAAATGGTGAAAGAGAGCACCTAATAGAGATAAAGTTGACCCTGACTTCAAGGCCATTCTTGACATTCCACTATGTAATGTTCACATATGCACATTGCATGCTCTATGTCGAATTATTGAGAAATTGGTATTTTTGTATATTGGATTTGCTTGGAAACTCCGTCCCGAAAGAAATAGAAAGGATGCTCTTCATGCATTGGAAAAAGTGTTATCCGATATAGGTTTGCATGGAGGTGATGTTCATATCACAAAGGATTTTAAAAAGTCTACCAATGGCAAGGAGGTACCAATCAAGCCCTCTATTGGTGGTGTTAAGGCAAGAAGATTCTTGTCTTGACCCAAACACAGTAGTAAGCAAGTAAGGCAAGGTAGAACAGTTTCAAGGATTAGTTATGGATTGTGAAAGCAAGTCCATAATGCCGTGAAAGATCATGAGGCAGATGGGGAAGCACGAAATGTGAAGGCAGAGGTGTGGAGGTCTCTTGATCAACTCTTCATGTGCTGTGACAATGTAACATGGACAAAGAGTGATTACAAGAACTTTGAAGAGGCAATTAAACATTTTGGGAAGTCAATGAAAGACGCGTGGACAGCCTGCAATATAACTCACTACATGGTAAAGTGATGTCTTCTTCTTTTACTTAAGTGTGATCCTCTTTTCTTTTATAACTTACTATGCATTCTTATGTCTCTGTGAAAACAGCATATCATCTACAACCACCTTTCCTATTTTGTCAAAAAGTATGGATGCCCAGCAATTTAGTCTACCCAAGGCATGGAGAAGTCTCACTACATGGCACGTAATGCATTTTTCAGACACACACAACACTATGGAGGGAGTCAAAAGGCAAATAGTCTGAAGGAAGTCTTCCAATGGTTTTACCGAGGCATTCTACAAAGGCTGCATGCTAAAAGAAAAGTTGCTAGTTCCAAAGTCAAGCTTGCTTTTATTCTAGCCCAAAAGCAAAGACGAAGACAAACTTTGGACAATTCAATGGCAGCACCAGAGAGACATAGACAATGGAGGGATTCGAAGATATTTAGAAACCATAAATGGACAAGTAAACATGAATAGCAGTTTGTAACTTATTGGTGTTATGTCCACATGTTTTCAAACTCAATCAATAGATTTTTATTCTGTGGAACAAGTGACTCTTGGTGTTATGCCTATATGTTTTGAGACTCCATCAAAAGTATTTCTTTTGTGAAACATGTAATCTATATTAACAAGCATCAATACATCCATGAGCTACACACAAAAAATTCAATCAATACTACTTAATTATGCTAGACACACTATTGATCCTTACCAATAAGGTACTGAGTGTCAAACGCTTTTAGAAGCTACTGAGTGTGGGAAGAGTACTGAAGTGTCGTACGGTGATGGGACAAATGCAAAAGGGTACTGATCGTCCGTACGGACAAGGAACTGATGAGGATCAAAGACTTTGTACAAATCAGTTCAACTTCAACATAATGTTTGTGCTATATTTGATGACTAAATCCTATTACTCCCAAGGCCTGCCAGTCGAAACTCTCTTTTTGAACTTGATTGGACTCTTTTTCTTCCTTGTTGGCTTGATGTCGATTGTCTGTTTATCAATGCTTGCCTCTGTTGCTTGTCTGAGAGGGGTATCCTTGTCTTCAGCTATCTCCACGTGTTCTTCTTCTTGGATTGTGTGGCCTGATGCAATCATGGGTGGCTCTCGAAACCTTATGAGCTTGTGTTTTCCATAGCCCTCTAGACATTTGGGCTCCTTAACACCACATGCTAATGCATAAGAAGTGTAAGACAAAAAGTAAGAGACCCTAGAGGCCTGCTTATTCACATAATCCCCAAATATATCTATGGCGGACAACCTTTCTATTAAAATGATCTTTTCCTTTTGCCATGGAAGATCATGTCCACCTAAAACCCTAGACAAACATTTAAAGAAGTAAACAATGGCTTCTCCATTGTTGCTCAACTGCCTATGGTAAATCAAGATCTTAGCACTGCCTAGATCATGAATATAATGAGCTAGGCTTGACATTTTGCCAAACCCAGCCGGCCTGCTTCCACTTGTTCTCTGGAGGAATGTGTCATCCTCAATTTGTAGCTGCCACGTATCAAAAGATTGGAGTGAGACAATAATACATAACTACAAAACATTTAAACACAAGATAAAGTATTTGATTTGAAGTAATAAGATCATACCTTCTCATTTTCATCAGCAACAAGAAGTTCATCTTTCCAAAGATTTATTCCTCTCCCCTCCAGTCCAGCCTCTTCTTTAAGCTTTTCCTTATGAAGTGCTGAGAGATTCATAGCTTCTTGGCTGAGCTGGAAGGCAGCTTCATCTAGCTCTTGGAAATTTTCAGCCTCTTTGAAACAAATAATAAGGGCCTCTGCAGGATCAAAAGTTGTTTCCAAAGCCAGTAGTGAATAGTCATCCTCTATGCCAACCTCCTTCTCAAGCCTTGAAGCTTGGGCAATAAGGGAAATGGCATAGTCCTCCCTCAAATTGAACATACACTCTATCTCATGGAGGAAAACATAATCTCTACCACCAATCAAGACACCTGGAAGCATGGGTACTGCATAGTTGCTGCTCTGAACATCAAAATCTTCAACTGGCTGTGCTGCCCTAAGAGTTTCAGTCCTCAGTTGAACAAGGTCAAGAGCAGCCACTTGCAGCCCCTCATCCTCGAGGTTGATATCTTCTTCCTGCTCTGCCATATCTGTTGCCACAAGAATATCCTCTTTTACCTCCGCTACAGGTATATCTTCTTCTTTAGCCTCCTGCCCTTGCTCTTCTAGAGATTGCTGATGAAAGACAATTTCCATAAGGAATGCCATGGTTTCCTCAAGCACTCTACACTTTCTGGTGTGCAAGTTACAGTTGAATTTATATTCCTCAGGCGAGCTGTCAAATCTTCTATTCACATGGTACCTCAGCCTGTCAATGGAGACAATATGATTTATATGCACAAAAATCTTTTCACCTTCCACAATTCTTCCTGCCTCTGTTAGTTGTTTGAAGGTATCCCAATGGTCTGAAAGAAAATCTCTGTGATGCTCCAAAACAGAGCTCATAGTGAACTCCCTGTTGAAAATACTGTGGTATATGTGGAAGTTCCTCTGAGCCTTGCACTTGTGAAGAAAGTCAAATAGGAGCAAATCTGGAGATTTGTCCTCTTCTGGTTCCCTTTGTTTTGAAAGGGAAGACTCACCTTTCTGCTCCAGTCTCTTGCTTTTGCTGCTTGAACAAAAATTTATATATCATGAATTCTATATGCTGACATATGCAATCAGGGAATGTAAAGCACTCTCCTCGCATTTTGTTGCAAACTTCTAAGTCCTATTCATATCCATCTCTAATCAAATCCTAGGGTGATGTACCAGATTCCTAGGCAGTAAGATTCAAGAATTCTATAGATGGAAGAAATATATATCAGAAAACATTGAAAAGAATATAGATCTCTGACCTTTCTTTTCCTCTTCCATACTGTTGGAGTTGCCCTGGTGATTCTCTTGCTCTCTTCCAAACTTGAGCTGCAGCCTAGGTAACCTGGAGATCTGGCAGCGGTAGTAGTCTTCAGACAGGTTGCAGAGTGGATGGAGTGTGTTGGGTAGGAAGTGATCAGAGGGGGAAGGAAAAGGATGATGGGAGGGTGCTGGCAGGGATGGAAGACGAGGAGGGAAGAGTGTTAATGGATCTGATTATGAAATCATGATTGGCACAATTTCCAAGGCAAAAAGTGACTTTCACACGTGTCAAATTTAAAATTCCAAAAGATCTGGGTGGGACCTACACGTGTGAAAAAACGACTACATTCCACACGTGTGGTATTTATTAGCTACTTTATTTGTATTTTGCAATAATCTATTCACTCCTGTTTTATCTCTCCTAACTCAGCTCTCTTGCCTCTCTACCTCCCTACTCTACACCATCAGCATCCTGACCAGTAGCACAGGTTCATCCCCAGCACAGGATACTCATCACCAGCACATCACACCTACAGATAGCTTCCAGGTCAGTAAGACACTCTATTTTCTTTTCTTCTTGTTTAATAGTATATTAGGGTAAGGTACTGATTGATGTGATGTAGCTTAGATATTATGATAAATATTATATGCACTCCTTAGCTTTTTCCACTGCAAGGAGAAGCAGGAAGACTTTTGAATTGGGCTTGTTGAGTGAGAGCTTGATCACTTCTTGCCTTCTATAGACTCAATCCATCTTGCACCAAGTTATAAACACACTAAAATGACTGAAGGCATGCTCCAGCATGCTGCCTCAAGAATTTGCAGTAAAACGCGAGGAGGGGGCTTTAGGAATCTCAAACAGCCCAAATCGCATTTTGTTGCAAATTTGAAACTGCTGCTTCATCCACCCCTATCATTGTGATTTTGTGTCTTTCTAGGCTATTCAAGGCTGTATACTCCTTGCATAAACTCAATCCATATTGTTTGTAGTTGTAAAGACAGAGAATTCACTGTAGGAATGTAATAGCATGTTGTTTCAGGAAAACGCGATGGTGAGCTGTTAGGAATTTCAAATTATCAAAATCGCGTTTTTTTACAAATTATTAAATGTTGCTTTATCCACCTTGTCATTGCCTTCTTGTATCATTCCATGTTCTCCATGGTTGTAATCTTTTTCCATTGCTTTGTATGCAGCTTTTCAGAGTGATGGCAAGAACCAAGGCAACTACAAGGAGGGCTGGCAAGGGGCCAGGGCTTGCAGCAGCAGCAGCAGCTGGGGTAGATATCAAGGAATCTAGTGTGCCTCCAAAGGGAAGAGTTGCACATGGCAGGAAGGGGAAGCCAATGAGCATGCTCCAGCAAAAGTCCAAGAGATTAAAACATTCTGCAGGTGTGCTAAAGGAGATCAGGAAGCAACAAAAAGCTATAGGCTTTGCAATCCCCAAGGCACCTTTTTAGAGACTAGTGAGAGAAATATGTGATAGTTGGCACCTTGGTTTCAGGTGGAACAGGACTGCCATTCTTTCCTTACAGGAAATGGCAAAGGATTACTTGGAGAAATACTTTGAAGATGCAATGCTTGTAGCAGTCCATGCTCACAGGGTAACTCTGATGGCCAAAGACTTCAACACTTTGTCCAGAGTGAGATGGAGGTATGACAAGCTGGTCCATCCTGTGGAATGGCAGGACATAAAAATGAGAGACATATTATTAATTCCACCTACAAGGAAATTGAAGGTAGATAAGGTGAAGGTTGTTGAAGTAACCCACTCAAAGAGCACCAGAGGGAAAGCTGCTTATGAGGAGTCACTGAAGCAGCAAATAGAAGAATCCAAATCTGCTATAGATGTGGAGACTGTACAGATGGAGTTGCAGATACAGAGAAGGTTGCAGGAGCTGGGCCCTAACATAGTTGTCCATATTGAAGATGAAACTTCAGAGAATAATTTTGACTTGACAAAACCATGCTTGGCAGCATTGGTTCATAAGAATGAGTATTGCTCAGATACTATCATTCTTGCAATGCTCTAGTAAGTGTCTTTTATTTTACATTTGTTTGCAAAACAATCCTTATTGTACCTCCTCCTTTACACCTTACCCTAATTATTGTTTTGTCCAATGTAGCATGATGAGAAGCTGGCTGAACCATGCTGTACAGCATACAGTTCATATTATTGATCATGCAATTTCCTTCAAGTTAAGAGATCCAAAGGAAACTCCCATGGATATTTCCAATTGGTTCAAACACTGTGATTTTGATCATGTCGATATTTTGCTACTTCCATACCATAACAAGTATGTGGGTGACTGCTTCTTTTGGGATTTTTCTTCAAGATTGAGAACTATTGTAGCCTTTGTTTCTTAATGCTTTTTTCCTTATGCAGTGACCACTGGAGCTTTGCTTCTATTGACATCCAGCAGAAGCAATGCTTTTTATTCAACTCTCTTAGAAACACACACAGAGAGGTGAAATTGTAAGTGGTTTGTGTGCTATTTTTAACTCTAAACTTCATTATTTGGATTTAATGCACACTAACTGAATTATATGTATTGCAGTTGTATTAGAAGGCTTCTAGATGCATTGGATCACTGTCCTCCTAATGTCAATCTTTTGGATTCAATAGAGCCAATAGATTTAGAGGTAGAAAGTCGTTCCCTCTACTGATGTCTATTTCATGTTATGCCTTTGAACTTATTGAATAATTTTATTTTGTTCAGATATTAACAGTTTCTAACATATCTTTCCAACTATCTAGACACCACAACAAGATGATTCAAGTAGCTGCGAAATATATACTTTCAAGCTATTTTGAGATAGGACAGCCAGAGCTTGTAAGAAAAAATAATTTTCATTTAGCTTCAAAAAATTTGATATTGGTACAAAGTGTTCTAAATCATCATATCTCATTGCAGATGAGAGAAGATAGCTTATGCTCGAACTATGTATATAGTTTCAGAGCTGATATAATTTGGAAGTTTTTGAAGTATGCCTCTCCCAAACCTATTGTACCAGCTACTGTCGAGTTGGGTGAGAGCTCTAAAGTCTGAGAAGGTGTCATACACCTTGATGACACATATGATGCGGATGTGGTGCCACAGGAACAAGGACCTAGTGCTGATGAGGAGAAGCCACAAGAACAAGGACCTGCTGCTGCTGCTGCTGCTGATGTTATTGAGGAGATGATGGAGCAGCAGCAAACAGATGCTCCAAGGGCAGTAGAGGAGACAATGGAGCAGCACCAAGAGACTGTACACGACAGGATGGAGCAACAGAAAATAGATTCTCCAAATAAAGATGATACGGTGAGCTTGGACCATGTAGAGCAGCCTCTAGATCAGCCTGTAGATAAATAGAAAATTGTTGTCAAGAATATGTTCTACATATATAATTAAACACTTCTGTACAGAATTTTACTTTATTGAATATAATACCTTTGTTTATGGAGTCTGTGTTATCTCAATTTTCAAATTTTCTCTCTTCTTTTGAGCACCTGCAAAAAAGCAATATGAAACAATAGGGTAAAGTAAACTAATAGCAGTGCTTAATGAGACTAGGATAAGTCACATGGTATACCTTCTTATTGTTGTAGATAAATAAAAAGTCCTTTGAAATAGAACCTTCTGTCTCAAATAGAATGTCATTGCACAATTGAGCTAGGGAGCAACATTGTCTTAATGAGATATTGACTAGCACATCACCATTCTCAACAACATCAATATCAAGAAGTTTATTTTCTGCACCAAAAGAATCTTCATCTTGATCCATTGGGACTAGTTTTGTACCTAGCATTCGACTGCGCTTATAATAAAAAGAAAAAATGAAATTTTGTGATGCAACCATGCACTTCAGTTGCATAGAAGGTTGGACAACCTCACAAAACACTGAACTACATGTCTTCTTATCCCAACCTTTATCCAAAAATTGTGGCATGCATGCCAGACTTGTTGCTTTAACTGTGAACATTGTTTTTGAAACCTTCACTGGAAAGGTATTAAACAAGTCTACAAAAACTGTGAGAGGCATGCATAAAGAAATTTTTATTATCCTTGTGGCAATATTGGGCCTTAGAGCTTTCTGTACTTCTTTGAAAAGCTTGGCCCTATATGCCTCTGTAACACTAAAATGTGGGAGAGGCCAATCCACTGAATTCCATGCCGGAAGGTCTTGTTTTCTTAACACACCATGTGTGTTTGCATTGTCCAGCAAATTGATAAAAATGATCAGTAAAAAATATACCGGATTGAGCTAGCTCTGTTGCACATCGACCTTGGTAGTGTTGTTCTCCTATCGATCCATGCAAAACATCTATAAATCCCAGAATACAATCGATGTTTTGCCATGTCTCATACGATGAAGGGTATAAATCTAAAATAAAATAACACAAGAATGGCAATAAGCAAAGAAAGAAAGCTTTATCTTAAAAATCCATACACCTCATAAAGAACAAAACCACAATAGAAAAATATACAATTAGGCCTGTGTTGCGGAAGATCATTTGGATAGTCTCGCAAGACAAGTTCTTTATGCATGTACACATGCTGAATCAAAACTTCTTTCACCGATATCTTCCCTTTGGTGATTTTAAAATCTCGTACTCTTCCCTTCCATGATGCCAAGAAAATATTTTTTGTCTGGGGTCTCTTTCTTTTGCTAGGTTGCATGAGCACCCATGCTCCTTTCGAAACACTAAACCTTTCCCAAGTTCCTTCCGTTTTGACTGTACTTGAATTCTCTACCGAAGAAATAGAAGAAGCAGGTCGACGGGGTAAGGATGTGTGGTATAATTCTGCCTTCATAGCATTATCATCCACAAAGCGTCTTCCACAAGAACGGCCATAGTTTTTATTCACCATGGAGACCTTGTGAATCTGTAACCACAGCAAAGTAATGTAAACAAGATAACAAAGTGAAGTTTCAAGAAAGGGAAAGTGGGCAGACAGACAGTTGACAAGAAACATCTTACTCTAAGCCAAACAGAATCAAGGGAGCAGTTTTGGAAAAGAAGCGGCTGCTGCACAATGAGGCAGTGGTGTAGAATGGTAGACCTTTCGAAGGAAAGGCAGCACAACATTTCAAAGTTCAAAGGAAGGTGGAAGCGGGAAGGCCCTTGTCAGAGAAAATGTCAGACTAGATTCTATCTTCATGTCCAAAGATCTTGTGTGAGAATAAAAAACCAATCTCCACATTAATGTAGCACGCTTGTACCTACATAAAATATTATTTCTTTTATCTATTTTCTCTTATTTTTGTGAATTTCCAATGTTACGTTGGCCCTCTGTTCATTGGTTGAGAGCTTATTTTTCCAAACCGTAAAAGGCCCCAAAATGAGCTCCCTTTTTCCCTAATGGTGTGGATTTTTTACCCGACACGCATGGTTGCCACATATCTTGGGCGCGAGATATGTAGAAGTGGCAATGCGACAACATTTGTGTGATTTGTTATGTGTAGCTCACCTAAGATACGCCAAACACGGGTTTTGGCAGCTTGAAAATGTCTCACTTTCATCCAAATTGTCCACCTTATCATATTGTCACCACCCAACAATTTAACTTTATATACAAATGGATAAGATGAGTGATGGGAACTCTATGTCTGAATCTCACTCCTACCTCAGTAGCTCTCTACCCCTTTATTCTCTACAAAAAAATATATACCCTATTGTATACCTTAGCCTTTATTCTCTCTACCTCTTTATATTCTCTACAAAAACAATAACCTAGGCACATCATCGGGCATACTATAGTGTTTTTGTGGGCTTCTAGTGCTACACATTATCTCCTAATTGATAGAGATGGCCGAATTGGCTTCTTGTCATGCAGCCTGATTCCATGCATTTATCATTAGGAATCTATCTATGGTTGATGTAGATGCCTGATCCACCTTACTTGTGCTGAATTTGTGAAACCTTCTTGGATGCCGAACCCTTAATGTGTTCGTGTCTATAAGCTCAAATCCACCTTGTGGGAGCCTTGAATCCATTGCTTTAAGAATCAAATGTTTCATGTGTTAAAAGGAAAACATGACTAGTATAATATATCTGAGATAATAGTTGTGGTTTGATGTTTGGTCCCTAAAATAAGTGAACAACTCTCCTTGCTTTGAGAATAAAATGTTTCATGTGTTGAGGCAAACATGACTAGTACATATATCTAAGATAAAATTTATTGGAAAGATGTTTGAGATACCCTAAGATAAAAGTTGTTGGTTTGATGTTTGAGCACCCCTAAGATAAGAGAACAACTTGTAACCACTTTGAGAATAAGCAAAAATTTTCATGTGTTAAGAAGGTAAATATGCTACTTGTTAGGTTGTAAGCTCCTAAAACTTTAAGTATTATGATAGTCTCATACTTGAAGATCATGTCAACAACTTGAAGTGATAAAATTGATTAGGGTTAAGGTAATTATACACTTATGAAAATTCTGATTACTTACGAAGTGCTGCCATGAAATGTCTCGTAGATGAGCATCATTTTCAATAATGAATGACTTCAAAGATTACAATATTGGTCGCTTTTTTAATTCTTGAGTTTGAGTATCTATAATTCAAGAAAACTTTGGCATGATGAGTTCAAACTGTTGACATGTGAGCTTAAGCTCAACTGTGGTTCTGAGGCATGCATTATTGTTCATTGGGGATTTCCTCTCCTCATTTCTCATATGCTTTTCTTTGAATTTTTTGCGTTGTTTGTGCACTTTACCTTGACTTCTTTGTCTTGTGGATTTCAGACACGGTCCGGGGTTGAATGAGTGTGTAAACGTGTTGTGTTGTGCGAGATAGATGCTACGTGGAGGATGCGCAAGGGCCAAGTTGTCAAAGGGAGGATGGTACGTGGAGGATGCTGATAGGCCAAATTGTCAAATGGAGGGTACTGTTACGAACGAGTTGAGTACCAATGGGATGTGTTAGAGTGCGTGGAGGCAAGATGGTGAGCTTCAAGAAGTCTTTAACTTCGATGATTAGAAGAGAAGCCCTTTGTTTAGGGTAATTACGGTTAAGGACCACATTCCAGGAAGCTTCTAAGGTTGTTGGTCATGGTCGACGCCTCAAGGCCGAAGGACTTGGTGTTAATTATTTCCTCTGAAAATGGTACCCCATGGAATTCTTGTATAATTATGTTTACTGTTTCTAATGCATTTGTAGTCGCGCCTCATGCCATAGCCACCATGAGAGAGCCTTGTGTACATCGCTTTGTCAGGCTTCTTGCTCTGGCTATCTGGAACCGTCGAAGAGTCATCTCTCTCTTCGCTACTGCAGCTTCTCTCGCAGGAAACCTCATGGCTCTATCTGCCACACTTACATATACAGTCTTTAACATTCTACAGCATCTGATTTTGAAGCTCTCTTATGTCTTGTTTATACAAGATCCCCCGCGCTTGTACATCCTCCTCGTTCTCTTCTTAATGATGATTATACTGGTAAAATCTGGCTTCTTTGATGATACACCAAAGAACATGATGGCATATGCAGATAGCGTGGTAGAGAGCGAGTCGGATGACCTAGAAACGGCGATGGGTGCTGCAGGGCTTCACAACAATCAAGAGCAGACTGCAGTGCAAAATGATCACAACCGTAGCTCCTTACCCGGCGAAGAGGTTGGCATTGACGAAGCGGATGTCATGAGTAACGCAGCGATTAGCGAGTCCTTGAACCCTAATCTTGAGAGCCCGGACGAGCCTGAGGTACTCGATGATGGCGATGATCCTGACATGTTGAGTGAAGAAGACCAGCTAAGCATAGAAGAACTGAATCGCAGAGTGGAAGCTTACATCCTCAAAGTTCAGACACGCTTATTGGAAGAGGGCCTAGTCAATCAGCGTGATTATCCAAAAATGTTAACCACTCTACCCGACTAAGGTTATGTCAAACCCGCCCGCGCCCGCCGCCGGTCGCCTCCCTTTTGACACTTCACACTAGGCCTACGGATCCCTCCTCTTGTACACTAGAGATACGTTTTTTTCAAATTACAAATTAGGATATTTAAGTGAAATTGGTGCCCACAAGCGCCCCCCGCCCCCCTGTTGCCTAAAGTCATTAACATGTACTTAACACTTTGTCGTCTTGATTTAACAAACTCATCGCACAATGATCCACACGTAAATATGATCAAGTCATGTCAATTATTCATCATTTGGACTAAGGGATTTGTTTTCCTCAAAAAAGCAAACACATGTCTTAAACGAGTGTGTCAATTATTACATTATAAGTTAAAAACACTACTTGGTTGTAAGGCAATCATTGTCCATTAAGATCTCATCACTTGCACACACTACATTTCAAGTAGTAAGCATGTTGAAGGCTATATCTACTATGACAAGGAACAAAAATAAAAATGACACCATAAATCCCTAGATTTCTCGTACTTGCTGGACTTCCCAATTTGTTTATAATTGGGATGTCTCGTATATTCTAAATTGGTCATAAAGTCTTAGAGAGAGTGCGTGAGAGCTAATGTTTGTAATAGCGAGTTGCAAGATCTCAAAAAGGAATTGAGAGCTAATGTTTGTAATAGCGAGTTGCAATATCTCAAAAAGGAATTGAGCCAGTTGTAAAATGCAATAATAGTGTAAAATTTTCACTAAGTATAGCTATATTCTTCAATTTTTCAACTGCATCAAGAGCAAATAGGAAGTGTGCAAGTCTTCTAAAAGTATATTTCCCGAACAATGGTGAGTGTGCATTCAGGCCTAAAGAGAGATGGTATAACGGTCGAGGAACTAGCACTTTGATGTTTGCTCGGAGCGCCGAGGACTACTGTCATGGTAGGTACGATGAGACACTCCTACAAAGCCTACTTTGATATTTCTGCAAGGACGGCTACACCATGCACTCCAATATCATGCCATATGACTTCTCTTCAAAGCTAATCCCTGAATAAACTTACATTTGTTGCGTTGCCATTGAAATTGTTATTAAAACAAAATAAAGTACTTTGTAAATATCAAGAAGATAGGGAATGCAATTATTACATACTTTTTGGGATTTGTGAATCCTTCAGCCTTTGCAAATCACCATCAATCAAAATATCCAAAATATCGTCTACAACACAACACCAAAATTAAACCGCAACATTAAAACCATAAAATGTTGTTGCCTACAAAATAGATAGAGGAAAAAGTGTAGGATTTCTTACTCAAAGAAACCTTCCCCTTGTGCAGGGTTTGTAATCATCGTCCAACCGCCTTGTAGCATGCCTCCACTTTCTTTTATCTTTATAAAATGCCGTTCTCCATTTCTCTTCAAACTCATGTGCAAGCAAACTATCTACTAGGGGGGGGTCAATATCTTGGGTGGCTGCGAGGTACTCATCCTATTATTCCACGAATTACAACATTAGTGGTGGATAATATGAAAATGTTAATCATATATTATAAGTGTCTAAAATTGAAGGTTTATCTGGAATACTATTTGGCAAAGTTTTGAAATCTCGCTGCTATATGGGCGGCCCTTTTTTTCCTGTATTGAGGCATGCTTGTCCATCCATGCCTTATTCATCTCTCTAGTGTGCTTCATAATTGTTTCTTTGTTTGCCAGCCCAAGCGCCCTAATGAGATACACTTTTTCCATAAGGGAAGAAGAAACATAGCCCACTTCATTCATCCTATGGCAACAAAATTTAAGGTTATGATAAAATATTGAAACATAGTACGTTGAATATTCCTAATTCAAAGATTCTTAAAACATGTATTCTCTTACCTATTTAAGCGAGCTATTTTAGCCCACTTCATTCATCCTATGGCAACAAAATTTAAGGTTATGATGAAAGATTGAAACATAGTACGTTGAATATTCCTAATTCAAAGATTCTTAAAACATATATTCTCTTACATGTTTAAGCGAGCTATCACTGTGAGAACCTCTCCCTTGCTATCCTCATTGAGTTTAATAAGGATAGCATCAGCACAAGAATGTCTTGATGCGACATTCTTAAATGCTACAATTAGATAGTGCAAATCTAATTAGTCCCAAAACTATTTTATAAAACAAAAGACTGCATTCAAAAAAGTAAGCATTTTAAGTAGACTCACATTTATTAATCTCCTCCATCCATGCCACAACTCGATGATTGTCGTCCCACATAAAACATCTTGCTGCTCATGAATTAACACCATATTGGGGAATATAGGAATTTCCCACAAGTTTGGGACATGTGGTCAAAACTTTGGATTTTCCGTAACTTGAACACCATTAATCCAAAATGAGTGGTTTATGGCTCTTTAGATCCCATTTTTCAAGCGCTTTCCAATGATAGGTCACATGATAGGGCTTTGAGAAACTTACAAACATGTTATCCATGTCCCCCTTTTTTAGTATTCAAAAATGGGAATTGGGAGATTCCCAAATTCTCTAATATGGTGTTAATTCCCACTCCGTGCCTTTGATCATATTTTTCGAACTCCTCATTAGGTTGCAAAGGAGTGGATTTCACCACCTGAAATGCACACACACACACACACACACACACACACACATGTTATGCTTGGTAATCCAAAAGATACCTTCTGTAAGATTTGACAAAATGTGGTTAACAATTACCTTCACTCTGTTAACAATGTGGTTAACAATTACCTTCACTCTGTTAAGACTGTCATGTAGGAGTTCTAATCACAAGCGAGTTGCATGAGTCACCATGAAGCCCTCTTCATTATCGCCTTCAATTCCAATTCCCTCATCCACCTCTCCTACTTCCTTAGTTTCTTTAATGGTTTTTGAAGAAGCACCTTTCTTCAAAGACTTAGCAACTTGACTTGGATTCCTTCGAGGAGGACTCCAATCATCATCTTCCTTTTGCACTTTCTTCCTCTTCTTGGTATCACTTCTTGGCTTGCTTTTCTGGCGGCAAGTGTGCTCTTTACACATTTTGCACGCTTTGGATGTGGGGTTTTCTTTGATGTGTTTGCAACAATCTAAACACATCGACATATACAAGATAGATTTCTCTAAAAAAAAGTCACTAAAAAAGAGCATAATTGGAAAGACACACAATCTCTGGTTGGCCACACAATGATGCATTCTTTGGTTTGATTTAACTTATGGATATCACCATCTTTGAGGGGGAAATGAAGAGGAACTTTTTCCACTTCAACATCTTCTATCGACATGCCACAAACCAATTCCATGGAAAGTATCCATGCTAGGGTCTACATGCAAAATGGTCGCAGTAGCTACCTTGGTATCATTGAACATCAAGGACACTTGTGTTCCTCTTTGGAATTGGTGGGGAGACGCCATGAGAACAAACAAGTAGCACGAGAAGAAATAGGTTGAACAATGAAGAAAGAGTCCTAAAAGATATAAGAAAGCAAAAGATCAAAATAGAGCAAAAAAGAAATAGATATAAACAGAGGGATAAATACAAATACAGAGAAAAAAGATAAAATTATAAAAGTTAGGGTTTTGAAAGAAGAGAAAGAAGGAAGAAACAAAGAAGAAGAGAAGAGAGAGAAGAAACAATGAATAAAAGAGAGGAGAGGAAAAGTAATAGAGAGATAGAGAGGAAAAAAAGAGAGTGAAGGAAGGGTTGGTGAGAGAGAGAGAGAGAAGAGGAATTCCGTGAGAGAGAGAAAGAGAGTGTGTGAGAGAGAAAGAGAGAGGGAGAGGGCTATCCTTTTATATAGGGAGGGATAGAGTCTGTGAGAGAGAAGGAGAGGGGGCTATTGTTTTATGGGAGAGAGGGGAGTGTTTTGCTTTTAGGGAGGGGAGGGGACGTTTTGCTTTTAGGGGGGGGAGTGGCTGTCGCATTTTGCTTTAGGGGGAGGTAGGAGAGGGCTGCCGCGTCGTTCGCAAACAGGGAGGGGGGAGGGTTGCCGTGTTTTGCTTTAGTGGGGGGGAGTGGCTGTCGCATTTTGGTTAAGGGGGAGGGGGAAGAGGGGGCTGTCACGTTTGCAGGGGGGAGAGAGAGAGAGAGATGGTTGTCGCGTTCGCCCAGGGGGTGGGGGGGTGGGGGGGCTAGGTCAAGCATCTAATGGGGGGGAAGGTGCCTGCACCCCCCACTAAGGGTGACCATCACCCTTAGTTGGTTGGGGTGGGACACCCCAATTAACTAAGGGCGATGGTCACCCTTAGTTGGTGGGAGGGAGGGGGGTTGGTGATAGTCGTCCTTAGTTGGCGACCCCCCCTACCCACGTAAGGGCGACCGTCACCCTTAGGTGGGTGAAGGGCGACCGTCGCCCTTAGGTGGGTGAAGGGCAACCGTCGCCCTGGGGAGCCCACTACGGGTGACGGTTGGCGACCCCCCCTACCCACTTAAGGGCGACCGTCACCCTTAGGTGGGTGAAGGGCGACCGTCGCCCTTCACATTAGGTGGGTGAAGGGAAACCATCGCTCTTAGTGGGTGGGGAGCCCACTAAGGGTGACGGTTGGCAACCCCCGCCCACCCACTTAAGGGCGACCGTCACCCATAGTGGGTGGGGGGGTTGCCCACTAAGGGCGACCCCCCGCCCCCCACCAACTAAGAGCGATGGTCTCCCTTAGTGGGTGGGGGGGTTGCCAACTAAGGGCGACTTCCCCACCCACTAGGGACGACCACCCACTTAAGGGTGACCATCGCCCTTAGTGGGTGAAGGGCGCGTCGCCCATAGTGGGTGGGGCTCCTCACCCACTAAGAGTGACCCCCCGCCCCCACCCACTAAGAGTGACCACCCACTTAAGGGCGACCATTGCCCTTAGTGGGTGAAGGGCGACCGTCTCCCTTAGTAGGTTAGAAGGAGAGGGTTTCGGGGGGAACCATCTCTTTATATGATGCAGCTCTTTTTAGACCTCACAAATGCCCTCTTGAAATCCACAAAGAAGCATGCATTTATACCAGGTAAATATCACAGAGCAGCCCCTATAATAACAAAGTTGATGGAAAAGGCCAGAAAATCAAAAGCTCCAAGGTTGTTAAACACTAGCAGATTGGTGGGGGAAGTAGTGATGAGTGGCACACCAATGCACATGCAAGCGAAGTTTTTTGGTGATAACATTATTGTTAGTTGTTATCGAAAACCCACAGTTATAAATCTTGAGGAAGATAGCTCATCACATCATCCAGAGTATGTCACAGAAAACCAGCCACCATGCGAGAAACAAGGTAGGAGATTAAGCTTTCCACCCACTATTCCTTTAGACACAGGTGGTCAACACAATACAGAGGGTGAGACAACTGAAGCATAGGTGCAAGAAACTGTGGAGAGTGACATACACGATTCAATGTGCGCTATACGTTGAACATCTCTACACATCAAGGTAACTTGCTAAGGATGGTTAGGTGGCCAAGATGGCAAGTGTAAAAAGAGCATCAAGAACTACGGGGGCAAGGTGTTCCACCTCCTTCTTTCTATGGTGGTATGAGAGAATGGTATGGGGGGCAAAGGCGTCAGTTCATGTGGTTTTGTAACAACAGCGTGGATCATACTTAGAGAGCATGTAACACCATCTGTCAATCACCTGCTAGACCCCTGGTTGTTTGGCCAGTGGGACGAGGTACAAACTTGACTCTGGATGAGATCCGAGCTTTGGAGGCTGGTGGGTTTGTGTTGCAAAAGGGACAATGTCAGGAAGCAAATGATGTAGGCCATTGGTCAACAAGGTACATAAGTGGCATATTAGATATGGCAGCCAAGAGAATAGATTCGACAATTTCAAGCAGAGCTACAGTCTTTGAGAATTTGGTCATTAAGTTTGGGAAGATGGAAGTGTTTGTATTTGAGACTGAGAAATCACTAGTACGCAATGAAAAATACTAGGTGACAATGGGAAAGAATCTATCATGCACATGTCCCGATTTTCGAATCAAGGTAGGTGCTAGACGACCATATTGTGCATATGCAAGCACCTTTATTTTGTATATTTGCATTTCTTTGGGTTAGATGCAAACCATAATATGTTTATATATCAACCCACTCTAAAAAAAGAGTACCTAATGGGAATGTTTAGAGCAAGAGAACAATGGGACAAGGAGAGGGAGAGGGAGGGTGGGAGAGTGAAAGGGGGGGAGAGAGAGAGAGAGAGAGAGAGAGAGAGAGAGAGAGAGAGAGAGGGTGGGAAAGTGAAAGGGAGGGAGGGTGAGAGAAGGAGAGAGAGGGAGGGTGGGAGAGTGAAAGGGAGGGAAGAGGGTGGGAGAAGGAGAGAGAGGGTAGTGTGGGATGAGCGGTGGTGGGACAAGGAGAGAGAGAGCGGGAAGAGGGTGGAGAGGAGAGGAAGGGAGGGTGGGAGAGTGAAAGGTAGGGAGAGAGAGGAGAGAGGGGGAGGGTGGGAGAGTGCAAGGGAGGGAGGGAGAGGGAATTGATGGATGGAGAGAGGGGGGAAGATACAGAAGAGAGATACCAAAGAGAGCGAAGGAAAGAGAGAGTTGGGAAAGAGAAGGATAGAGAGAGTGAGATAGGGAGGACACAGAGAGAGCGAGAAAAGAGAAGGATAGAGAGAGTGACAGGGGGAGGATATAGAGAGCTAGAAAAGAGAAACAAGGATAGAGAGAGTGAGAGAGGGAGAGTGAAAGGGAGATAAGAGAGAGAGGGGGAGGGAAGAGGATGGGAGAAGGAGACAGAGGGTGGTGTGGGTTGGACTGGGCGGTGGTGGGCGGAGACGGTGGTCGTGATAGTTAAAGAGAGATTTTTCAAGTAGAGAGAGAGGACAACCAGAAAAGCTTCCTCCAAAGCTCCCTCCACCAAGCTCCTTCAAAAATCACACTCGCTATCAGAGAGAGAATGTTGTTGATGTTCGTTCATTAGAATGTGTGTCATGACTGTGGGGCCGCTTAAGGTGGCTTGGTGCACCCACAGGTTAGACCGTGGAAAGACTTGAGGTAGCATCACCTTGTCTTGTGCCTCCTAGCCATGTGAGTGCATTGTTTTAATTAATTCCCTTGCTCAAGTATGCTTTCTTGTTTTTGTCTAATATCACAGGACGCCGATCCAGATGAGCTATGTCGACGACAGGTGTTTCAACTCACTTTGGAGTTGCAAGAGTGTGAGTTGGAGCACCAGAGAGAGAGTTGGTCCGTGAGGTGGATCTAGAGAGACGGATTGCCTACTACCACATGAACCACTATATGAGGGAGTAGACCAAACTTGGTAGAGATGTAGTCCACCATTATGTGATGCTGAGCATCTCGATCTATCCCTTATCGACGTTAGACTCTTTGGTTGTGAGACCACGTGTGGACACCAACTCTGTAGTTTTTGGAGGTTGCCTAGACGGTTGTAGTCCCGACCCTGATCAATTGATGTGTGAATATATGTGAGTTGAGTTAATGTGTGTTTACGAGAGTGGGTGACAGCAACAAGTGAGAGAGAGAGAGAGTAATGAACCTTAGCCTTGTTTCCATTTACCTCTCTTCCTTTTATAATTAGTTTATTTCTTAATTCTAGTCCCAATCCCTAATCATGTATTTAATCCTCATCCCCTGAGAATAGGAGTAAGATCGGTGGCTTGGGAAATGTTGCCTTCTTCTATGTCAATTCCAATGCTACATGGTCCAAAAGAGGCGTAACATGGTTTTGTTGCCGGGACAAGCTTGCAAGGAGGTAACACAAGATTAAATGTGCAGAAAGACATTGTAAAGAGGCTGTATTTCAAAAACAACTATTGTGATAATGCATGGTAGCAAAGTTTCTTTTAAAAGAAAAGTGGTTGAGAAATAACAAGAAGGAACAAAGAAGTTTGCCTACAAGGGGAGGCGTGCAATGCACATGATTACTCACCAACTTCATTGAAAAGAAAAAGAGAAAAATTAATTACCTTTTGTTCCCAGCAAAAAAGTGATGGTTTGAAGTTTGAACCCTAAGAAGATAAGAGAACAACTGATTTTGTTGAGAATTAAACACTATAATTGATTGAAGTTAAGGTAGAATCTATCTTATCTTATTTTATTTTGTCTAGTTTTATTGCAATAACGTTATTATTATTATACTTGCTAGCTCATATGATCACTTGAGACAAGTAACTAGACATTAAAAAATCTCATCAAAATAGTGAATTCCTTCATCTATGTTAAATAAACCATACACTCATGTATCCTCTTTACTAGCTGCCTCAAAACTCTTGGGTAGATTAACGTCTAATATAAAAGAAGGATAGAGAGAGAGAGGGGGGAGGATAGAGAGAGAGAGAGAGAGAGAGAGAGAGAGAAAGAGAGAGAGAAAGTAAAGAGAGTGGTGTGACTATCTTGAAGTTTGCTTGAAGCGCCGGCTAGGGGCCTAGGAACTCTTTTTCCCAGTACTCGGGGCAAAACATAACCAAATTCCTAAATAAATCCTATCACTACAGTGGTTGTGGGCGATTGGCTAACCCATGGGATTGGATGGGGTTAGGCTGGACTAATGGATCCCTAAAATGAGACTCAATTCTATTAAGTTACAATAGTTAAAGTAAATCTCGGATAACCCTTGTTCTATGGAAAAGAATCAACGGTTATGCCTCTTGATGAGTAAAAAAGCATTGGACTCTATGATCCAAGTGCAAGTCTCTTCCTTGATCTGACCATGAGACTTACAGGTTCGGTCGGATCAGTTTGGTTAGTGATGACCTGAAATACCCAATATGAAATTGCCTACTTCACAGATTTAGTTGTCTTTAAAATAATCTTTTAATAAAACCATAGTATCACTGATCATAATCCTCCAAAATATCTAGCTTGAGTTCTAATTTCCAACCTATGGCATCGTTGGCAACCAGAACGCTCACCACCTACTCACTCAGAGGCCTTTTCAATAGTTCCTAGCTCATAGTACCTGGAAATATAATCACATAAGAAAATCCAGATGGACTCTCCGTTGAAGATCAGCAAGATCAACCAACAACAGATCCATATAAAAGAGCCATGGACTCATTCGTTTTGAGGACCAACAAGGCCAGTCAACCAGATCCATGCCCGAGTTCAAAAAACAACTCTAACTCCTTGTTCCAATTTTCTTCCCCGATGCACACATGGGTATCTTCGGCGACCCATAGTCGGAGCATCGTAGGGTCAGCACCCTCTAGGCTCCTTTGCAGGTCACCTAGCGTTTCACTCATATGCCGCTTCCTTGGTCCCTCATCCACCGTACCGGAAGCTCACCATTTAAATCAAACCGAGGCTGGTCAAGACCTCGACCGACCTTGCTATGCGAGATGTCCTCCATTGACTCTCGTTGCAACTTTATCACCTAGGTCTCCATGACCTCATTCACAAGATGGTCAAAATGCTTCCCCAGCATTCTTGACATAAAACAATCATTTCAAAATAGGTTTCATAAATACAATTTCTAACGAACTCTCATCTTTCCACATTATTCCACATCATTTCTCGTTATTCCACATTCTTCTACATCAATTCACATTGCTTATTTCACATCGAGTCATATGTATTCCCATCATCGTCATCCATTCTCATCCAATCACATCATATTACATCTCATCACATCTATCCACATCTATCATCACATCTATCCACATCTATCATCATATCTCATCCATTCACATCTACCCTGATTCACATCTTCATCCAATCATCCAATCACATCATATTACATCTCATCACATCTATCCACATCTATCATCACATCTCATCCATTCACATCTACCCCGATTCACATCACATCTCATCACATTCGTTCACATCATATCTGAGTATGTTAGAATAAAATATCCTGGAGGAATCACCTATGTCTGTTGGGCGAGGGAAGTTTTTTCGGGCTCGGTTTTGGAAGAACCGAGGGATTAGTCTCTTGTCCGGATATCCATACGCGAGGCTTCGAGTGAGGGGTTCTGCCTTGCACAAGAAGTGCTACTTTCGCTTCTAGCACCCCAGAATTCATTGCGCGGAGGGGACATACATCTACCACATGGCCTACATCATCGGTGGCTCAGAGGTGGTTTTACTCTATTGGGGCAGGTTACATTGGGTTGTGGGTTTTCTCTCTCTCTCTCTCTCTCTCTCTCTCTCTCTCTCTCTGAGATTTTCACATGGCTCCTCACTTCTTGGAGCCTCACATCTTCTCTTGTCTTCAGTCTTCTTGTCATGGTGGCAGCTTCTCTTCACGCGTCCATGTCTTCCTTCAATGCTTCGTCTAGCTCTTCTTCTCGATCTTGATCTTCCTCTTGGAAAGAGATGTTCTTCTTCTTTCATAGCTGGGACCATGAGCTTGACCGTTAGTTCTTGCTCCATGTGAGCAACATGTTTTAATGTATTGTTGATAGTTCTTTTAGGCTTTTGATATTTATCTTGTGTCATTATGCGATCTATGCGGGAGGTCTTGCCTCTTGCCTTATTTTAAACAAGGGTAGTGTCTGATCCCATTTTTACAATGATGTAATGTGCCCAATACATAATGCATATAGCATTCATTCTTATGCACATTCCTAAATGCAACTCTAGCTATGAATAACTTGAATTTGTGTGTGCATTAAATGCAAGATGATGATTACCACAAATTTATCAGAAATTACATTAAACCAAGGGAGAGAGAGAGAGAGATAGAGAGAGAGAGAGAGTAAAGAGAAGGATAGAGAGAGTGAGCAAAGAGATGGATAGAGAGAGAGAGAGAGAGAGAGAGAGAGAGAGAGAGAGAGGAGGATATAGAGAGCGAGAGAGGAAGGAGGATAGGAGGTAAGAGAAGGATAGAGAGGGCTACAAAGAGAGAAGGATAGATAGAGTTAGCAAAGATAAGGATAGAGAGAGAGGGGGGAGGATAGAGAGGGAGAGTGTAAAGAGAAGCATAGAGAGAGAGAGAGTAAAGAGAAGCATAGAGAGAGAGAGAGAGAGAGAGAGAGAGAGCAAAGAGAAGGGTAGAGAGAGAGAGAGAGAGATGGAAGGGGCATAAGAGGTAAGAGAAGAATAGAGAGGGAGAGATGGAAGGGACATAAGAGGTAAGAGAAGAATAGAGAGGGAGAGGATGATATAGAGAGGGAAGGCGGAGAAGGATAGAGAGGGAGAGTGGGAGAGTGAAAGGGAGCATTAGGGGGCATTTGAACATATTTTGGGCCTTTTGCTAATGAAAGTAATTAGCAACGGACCAATAGGAATAGAGGATTGTGCACATTTGGTTTCCTTTGATGAATATAGGGAGGGAGATTAGGTTGTAGGGAGGGGGACTAGGCTTTCAGTACTAATAATTACACTTGTCCCTTTAAAAAAGTAGGGGGTTTAGGGTAGGTATGGTCCCACCATTTTCATGGCTCAAAAAATCCTTAAAATTTTGAAATTTTTGAGATTCCCCCAAAACTCACTTTTCCCCCCCAAAAACCCATCTCAAATTTTATTATAGTCAAAAATTTCATTTTCAAGTCCGCTTTCTCTCTTGTACGTCCAAATTAAAATCTTCCTCCCTTCCTCTTCCATCTCTATCTCATTTTCCCAACCCTAATGAAACCATCATAGCATCTTCGTGTTTTCTTTCTCTATCTCATTTGCCCAACCCTAATCTTACTACTATAGCTTCACAATTGATATGGCGGCACCACGAAGAAGACCAAAAGAAGAGATTGAGGAGATCACAATGTGTGTACATGGAATGAGACATACATCTTCGTAAACAAACTTGAGTCCCATGCAACTATAAGTATCATAGGGAAGGAAGGAGGCTTGTGATATACGATAGCTACATCTTTCATGTTTAATGATCTTATTTTTGGGTTGTAGATATTTTTCCTTCCAACTTGGCAGAGGAGCAACCATTACAAAGCCTTATCGGAACATTTCAAGCACTCCATGCAGACATTGATGAGGCATTGTTTTCTTTTAAAACCAGTGCAAACCTTCTTAAGGAAAAGATCTTCTTTTACCAGCACTCCTATGTGGTGCCAATGCATGACGGTGGGTTCGGTAAGCTAGAGATCATCACATATCCTCTCCTCTCTTTTGTTGAATGGCCAACTCTTGATGCTTGGACGGTTATGGTTATGAAATCAAAGATGCTTTGTGACATACAATGATCTTTGAAGTTTACAAAGCCATCTTGATCTGTGGGTCACAGTTGGGTATATCCAATTCATCTTTTTGTTAAGATGTTCAATCAATTTGCTTTCTCACAAACACTTACCATGTTTGTGTGCAAGAAAGTACTAGGTGATGACATGGTTGTCTTTCTTAGAGAGCAGTGAGACATTGTAGAGGGGCAGCATAAGGATGATACATTCAAGTGCAAAATAGTAGAGTCCAGTGTTTATTAGGATTTTTTTGGACCCAAAAAGGGCCTCCTAAGGATTCCTAATTTTAAGGGATTAGAGCTTAAAAAGTTGGACTTAAGGGAGATAAAGGCTATGATGACTCCTATTTTTTTGCCTTGCCACATTAGCCATACCCCCCTAGTTTCACTTTTTAAAGGGAATATTCTCATACTCTCTCTCTTACTTTTTGACTTTTCTCATACTTTCTTACTTTTTGAATTTTTTATCTTCACTCTCTATAAATTGAATCTTTCTTGTCAGTTTGAAATCTCTTTTCTCATTAACTCCCACCATATCTCCCTTCCATATCAGCAAAACATTCTTGTGTTTAGGTGGGCCCCAAAAAGTGAAAATTTTTAATTTTTAATTTTTTTACATTTTGAGGTGGAAAAAACACCACCCAACCAATATGTATATGAAAATACTTTTTTCTCTCCAAAAAGCTTGTAATTCAAAGGTCACATTAAAAGCCTGGTCAGGAGCCAGTACATCCATAACTAACTGTCAGGTCCCCACAACCCCATAAACATAACTAACTGTCAGGAACCACTACATCCATGAGATCCCGAAATTGTGGGGACCCGGGAAATTTTTTTTTCTCGTAAATGCAATTTAAAAAACTCCATGTTAGTATATTTGTATATCAAAAATATCATTTTCTACTCAGAAAAATGGATTTATGTTAAACCTCCAACAACAAATCTCCAACAGCAAAGTTTTAACAATCTCTCTCTCTCTCTCTCTCTCTCTCTCTCTCTCTCTCTCTCTCTCTCTCTCTCTCCCTCTGAGGATCTCTCTGCTTAGCTATGGAGCCTTTGCAAGATATGTGTGTAGCCCCTTGTGAAGCTAGAAAACGAAAGGTTAATTTATAAATTCGTATTCCTGAAGAGTATGGCAGCTCTAAAAAAACCCATCCTACTAATGCACAATTTGTCCAAGCTCGTAGGATAGCTAAGGATAAAATTGTAGATCTTTTGGTTAATGGGTGTCTCTATCCAATTGACCCTCCATTAAGAGCAAACCCTCCTTTCCACGTGATTTATCATCTTTTATGTAATTTGTTGGTGAAGGAGAGCTTGGCTTGTTAGGATACTGCAGAAGATTGACTACAAGTGGAGCTTGGCAAACCCATATTCTCCACTCTCAATTGCAAGCATCACAATTCACCCTTTTACAATGTCAATAAGGACTTAAAACATCATCAGATAAAATGAAAGATATCCTTGCAGAGAATGTGGAGAAGGATGCAAAGATTCAAAGGCTAGAGGAACTTATCAAACGACTCAAAGCAACGCCAAATGGTGCTCATGAACGCAAAAAGACATTGGTTGGTATAGAATCTCTTGCGTTTAAAGGTTGAGCACGGAAGAAAAGGATTCGTACAACGAAGTAAGTAAAATAAACTTTCATTATGCACTCAATGATTTAAACAAAATAGTCATGATTTGTATTCTGCCAGGAATTTTTTGCAAAAGGTGTGGTTCTAACGAAGAGGGATGGAAGGATTTGGTCAAAGCCATTATGAATAGCAAGGATATTCTCTCAATTATTACTGACTCTCATTATCCTAAAATACGCCAACCTATTGTTAGCAATGTGGCGAGCGAGATTACCACCTCCATCGATTCTTCACATCAATTCAACATGCTTGTGATGCAGTTGGAATCAGCATGAAAGGGTACCAAGCAATCCATCAGGTTGTAAAAGATGCATTTCTAAGACAAGGGATCACTGGCACTTTATTTCCTACACTCAAGGTGATTCACAATGTCAAGCATATCAATAATGATGTGTGTAGTGAACTATAGGAGAGTTTTATCACGTTGAGGGCACACTAACATTAGACATAGGGTCGAGCAAAAAGAAAAGCAAGACAACAAGTACATAATTTCACTATGATGTTTACAATAACATCTTTGTTCTTATTGTGAGACTACAACAAGCTATGGTGAAGTTCTATGATCTTTCACCAGAAGGTGAGAGCTGCAATTGCTACTATTCATGTTTTTCAGTATAAAATGAAGACGATTATTTTGTTGTGAATATTGTAAATTACCATTTATTTGGAGTTTTGGGGAGCACACTTTCATTTGTGCTCAAGCTAGATGAGTACTAAATTGTGAAAGGTCGGAAGCTGGAACAACTTATACGCATTACGCTCATGAATGAGGCCATGATATTTGCATGGGAAAAGACTACTAAACCAAGTTTTAGTGTGCAATCTGAGAAAGAGGTCTGGTGGCTTGGTGCATTCGAGGTACCAAAGGAGACACATGCGGTATTGACATGGATGTTTGAAAGGACTCCCTGGATAATAGATGTAATCAAAAAGCAAATTGATGGTCAACTTTTAGATGTAGAAAACATAGGAAAGTTCAAGGTGGATTGGCATCTTGGGGGAGATTTGAAGACAATTAAATGCATGATGGGTTATGTTCAAGGCACAACATCAAGATGGCCTTGTCCATACTGCAATGCTCAGATTGATATTTCTAGGTAGAAAAAGACAAATGGAAAAGGTATGCAGAAGGTTGGTTCTGTTGGGAAGGATGCCTTGAAAGGTCCCAACAAAGGGAAGAAGCAACAGGAAGATGCAGTAGATCCAACCGATTCACCTGACGATGAAGATGAGGAGGAACAACCAAATGCAAGATGGGTGGAAGGTGTCATGTCGCCCGATATGCTAGGAGAACCAAACAAGAATTCAAATTAGAGCCCCATCATTAATTTTCCACTAAAGGATATTCACTTTTTCACACTTCATGCATTCATCATGAGAATCTTCGATCGATTGCTTAAGTGCCATATCGATTGCTTAAGTGCCATATCGATTATGCATTCACAATGCCTACACAAGAGAGGAAAGTTGCAGCCCTTGGTAAATTAGAGCATCTTTTGAATTCTCTAGGCTACCATGGCAGAAACGTGAAAATTGAAGTGAATAAGTAGGCCTCTGGTATGTCATACGGGGTTGCTCAAAAGGTCTCCATGACTGGAGCAAAGGCAAGGAGATTTTTGGAGAAGCCAACAAACATAGAGAATTCAAAGAAGACTTGGGGACTCTGGAGAGACCTGTGTGCAATCACCACAAATGTAGATTGTCCAATGCCAGCTCTTGTAAATATGCGCAAATAGCTTTGGATAAACTTCAATTACATGGTTTGCATTATGAATCAAAGTAGCACAATTGCCCAAGAACAGGCATCATTCCAACAACATATCGTAGAACTCACCAAAAGTGTGCTAGGTGCTTGGGGAGAGAGTAAAGTAACACACTATATGGTAAGTTGTACAATAAAAAAATAAACTGGTGTTTTAACCTGGACTTTCTCTAATTAAATTCTATTGTCATGTGTACAGCACATAGTTATGCGCATGGTGTGTATTTCATGAATAAGTGTGGATTGCTCGACATGTGGAGTACCCAAGGGATGGAGAAATCACATTATAAAGCAAGAGGGGTTTATTTAAAAAATACAAGACATGGAGGTAGAGCTTGTGCAGGAGGAACACGTACAAACTATCTACAAGAGATGTTCAATTGGTTTTAACGCGCACAACCTTTGGAAGGGTATTGATTAAGGAGCGGGCCCAACAATCAAAGCTTACACAAGAGGCACGCAAGGCTGCAAAAAGTCATGCTCGGCTTGAATGGTTGTAGACCAATGCTCCCCATAGGCACATGGTGCTTGGCATGCACGAATGAGGAGACAAGGGAGGCGTTGGGTTATGCATGCACCAGCACAAATCTAGATGTAATAAGGCTAAGAAAATAAGTTTAGTTAGGTTTTTTTTTGCGCCCTAAAAAAAAACTATTAATAGTTCCTTCACTCACTTCATTTTCATTTCACTTTTTTTAGAGAGCTTAAGCTCAAGATCTATGTAGGCACCCACGTAAGGACACCAGCACATCACCACGTTAGCACAGTAGGCATAGTCATACATGGATATGGCATGCACCAAGAACACCGCATGTGTTACCATGCCTTCACAAAACACAATGCAAGGCACCCAACAACCACATACTAGCGACACCATGGAAGAGAGTGACCCCTGGGATTCGAGGACATGCCCAATGGGATCACCAGAGTCCAGCCCTCCTCCCACAACAACACCAATGCACACACATGTACTAGTGGGAGCAAGCGCGTGAAGGAGACCCCACGACGCAGCCACCCCAGAGATCAAGACAGAGACTCCGATGATGAGTAGTTCGATTGGATTGGTGAAAACATTCCTACATTGCGCACCACCATAGGTGGCAAGACCCTACTACCAGGATAGGGTCCCCTACCTACCCGGGAGGAACTTGATACACAAGTACCATAACAGGAGGAGGAAGAGGATTCAAACTATGAGAGAGATCAAGGGGAGGATCAATATAATTGTTACCATTAAAAAAATGGCTTAATTTGAGTATGGGAAGGTCCATTTTCAATCCTCCCAAGTGAAAATTCCCATATTGTGTCTACTCTCCCCTTTTCAAGTCTAAAACCAATCCTATTTAGGTTTGGAAATCTATGGTTGGTAATCTTCAAAGCCTAGATATCATGCCATGTGTAAGGCTTGGGGAGTAACAAATATTATATGTGCATACCACTTTATATCCACATCAGCTTCGAGAGGATCCACATAAGCACCTTGCCACCTTCACCCTCCATGTTAACGTGGTCAACCTAGTTGACTTCCCACCTCATGATCCTAGTCATAATCAATGCCACATCTTCTTCTCACCTTTGCATGCCACCTTACACTTGGTGACATGATATGCCACATCAGTCATAATAGTGCCACATGTCAAGAAAATGCCACGTAGTATGCACACCCGTGACACGTGGAACCTCCTTTCCACCTTTTCATTTTTTGAAAAAATATATTTTTGAAAAAGTTAATTTAGTATCTTTTCAGTATTTTCCAAAAAAAGAGAAATAAAATATAGAATGTTAAAGAATAAAATATATATAACTTATTAATATAAAAGAATTTAAAATCACTAATTTCAAAGGATTATATTTTTAAAATTAGATAAATAATATTTGTTTAAAGTCCATGTTATTTTATTTTAAAAATTTATTTTTTTTAAATTTAATATTTCTTGAAAATATTTTATGTGTAGGAAAAATCTTTGAATAAATTTAAAAAAATACAGTATGAAAGAAAATGTGGTTATATAATTATAAAATAAAAGATAAAATTTAAAATATATTTATATATCTAGTAATGATAAATATTTAGATTTATAAATATTTTTATTAATAATATTGATTTTTAAGTGGATAATAATTTTCTTTTGATTTTTATGTTTATCTTAATTATCCAATCAATCATAGATACGAAATCCAATGAGATTTGAAGTGGATAACCTATTTTTCCTATATAAACACACATCTCTAGGACTATTCCACACACATCTCTAGTACTATCCCATCATTGAGCCTTCATAATTTTTTTTCTTAGATTCCTTGAGAATGGGTTCTCAAAGTTGTAGGAGTTGAAAATTTAATAGGACTAGACTTCCCCCCGTCCACCAGGTTCAAGAGGAGGAGAGGAAAAGGGTAGCTCGTGAGAGAAAGAGAGAGTGGAGAGCATGTCAACGAACAACACCTTCCATTGGCACTGATCCAAGCCTTGCCCCTCCTCTTCCTCTTCCTCTCCCTCCGCCCTCTTCTCCCCCACTATCCCTTAGTTTAGATAATCCACATGAACCAATCCTTCTTGAGTCCCCTTCTCTTCCACAAGAACCCACCCCCCTCCTTTGGCCACCCATAGTGTGGATAGGAAAGAACTATCAAAGTCACGGGCATATCATTGTACCCATGCAATCTTTCAATCCTATTTCAAAGACCTCACATCTTCATCATAGGCATGCATGCTTGATGCTTTGATCGATCTGCCCAACATGGCTAGCTGTAGGGTGCTTTCTGACATTGGAGATCGAAGAGAGAGGAGAATTGGCATGATGGCAGTACTACAAAGCGTTTGTCATTCCTATACAGTTAACAAGAAGAGGAACTCTGCGGACGCTTTGGCTGCTCGACGGGCTATTGTGGCAGTCATAAGTAGCTCCCAAATAAAGGGTAAGGTGAGTGCCACATCTCGCATCCTTTCCATAGCACCATACGCACTTAGAGTTGGGTCTATTAGATGGCAAAGTTTAGATGCCAATGAGGCTTGTGCTTTGTGGGGGTGAGTAGTGATTGTGTAACTAGGCATGATTGCCTACTAGATGAAACCACTAGAGCCTTGATAGAAAGGTTTTGGGAGGAAAATTGTTGTGCCTCACTAGTTTTCAAAGAAAGCTTTGCATAAGAGTAAGAGGAGTGTTCATTGAGCACACGGTGCTTGCTTTCTTGAAATGACATAAACAGAGTTATATTCTCAGTTTGTGGCATGATATCCGGACCTTAAAATTGGGCAAAGGTCATTTGAGGGGTGTATGCCTTGGTTTGTGAGGTACTCATGAGGACAGCGTGACACATGTTGTTGTTGTGCTACCATGTTGAGTTCTAACTTTTTTATGATGTGTTCCATTCTCTTCATGGGAATAGAGAGTTGCCTCTTGCAGTCCTTGTGATTTCATCCACTCTCTTTTGTGTACACACACGGAGGATGCCCATTTCCATATGATGCCTTGTGTGGAGAGAAATTATACATCATGTGTTTCACTTGCACACCTATAGATGGTAGATCTTGATACAAATGACCAAGAGATAGTGCCATGATGACATTATGAGTGTGTGACACACTAGATCCAAAGTGGTGGGTAGTCTAGGAAGTTGTAGCTCTCGTGGACAAACATACACCACGTTGTCACTTCATTGCCACATTTAGGGACTAGATCTACCCCTATATACGGCACAATCATTATGCCAAGTGGTAGGATCGTCAGTTCTGAGCAAGCCTGGCAGAGTTTCGTATTTGTGTGGCCATCTCTGTGGTTGATTTTGCAGAGAACTACACTTTCACACCTTTTCAAGAGATAAAATGTGAGTATTACTTCTTGGAGCAGGTAATGGTTATATTTTATAATATTTGTTTTGTGTTTGAGCTATATTACTTAATTGATTTTTTGTGTCCTAATCGTCTGTCTTCCGAACCTCACCATGTTGCTATTATGGTCCACATTAGCTATCAACATGCAGAGGCACATGTAGATGGGATAGCGAGTACCCCATTCCTTGATTAAGAGCCAATAAAGAAGGCTCTTGGTCCTCAAGTAGAGGCTAAGAGAAGTCTAGAAATATCACGCATAGGCATTCTTGAGAGCCTGAACATATAGAATTTAAAGCCCACCCCTTGAATCCGTCACACCCATCATCATAGAGGGTGAGGAGTACCTGCTACTAATGTAAGATGTCTTGGAGCTCCTAAAAATGAGGGAAGATGAGTCGAGATGCTAGAGATGACTTCATTGACTTCAGCATACAGGATGCTCCACCTATTGTCAATGAAGTGGGTCACTTACGATGGTAGCAGCTTGGATGATGTATCAACCATCATCCAAGTCCAAGAATCAATTGAAGTAGATGCTCTTGAATTTTGAAAGGCTACAAGAGGAGATGTTTGGGCCTTAACAACAACATGAGATACCAATGGTGGGAAGTGAAGAAAGGAGGCCTATTCTAGGCAGCGACCTTGAGGCACCAGGAGAAAGATGAAGCTGAGTAGGTAAATTTAGGAAAAAATCTAAGATTGTTTTTTGTTTCACTCCAGACTTCACCTGCATGCTCCCTAGGACTCTAGAGGCCCCAGATGAAATTCTAGGCTGATCAGAGCTCTATAAGTACCCCAGTAGAGTCGCGAGAGTAGTCGAAGGGTATCTAGGGCCTTGTATCTATAGAGGCCCTTGATGAAATTTTGGGCTGATCAGAGCCATGTAAGTGCCCTGATGAAATGTCAGGCTGATCAGAGCCCTGTAAGCACCCCAGCTGAAGGTTGACATCTCATCTGGGGCACTTATAGGGCTTTGATCAACCCAGAATTTCATTTGGGGCTTCCATGGGCCCAAGGAGCATGCAGGTGAAGTTTGGAGTGAAACATTAAAAAAATTTATTATTATTTTGGACTTGGTTGGTAGTGCGATGTTATTCTGGCATAGCAATACACTTGTACTAACATAATTTTTCTTTTTTGGTTTGCAGTATGTATTGTACATTGATGAGTTCTCATCAAGGTAGGCCGACAGATCTGAAAGGCAAGGAAGAGTCCAAGACTTAGCCTTGAAGAATATATTGGCCGAATGGTGGACGACATCATCATCTTCCACAAAACATGCTCCTCGGATGGCTCAAATAGTTTTTTGAACTTGAAAGCATTAACTAAAGTTGCTACTTTCAAAACTATGCCTACAACATCTAGCTTGGAGAAAGTCATGCTCTTGCGGCACTCTAAGTTGATTTTTCTATATACTTAGAGCAGCGAGGGGGGGGGTGCACTACAAGCCCTTGTGGAAGTTGGCCACATTGCAGGGATACATGATCCCTTATCAATCCAAAGGGAGCTTGCGGGAGGCAGTTTTGCTCCTAGATCAAAGCCCTCCATCTTCTGATGAGCCAAGAAGCAAGAGGTAGAGAACATAGCCTCTATTTTTTGATACTATCATGGATTTCTTGTACTCTTTATAGTAATACGAATCGGGTTTCTTTTTTATCTTTGCATCGTTTGCTCATTTGATTTCATAAAATTTTAACTGCTTGATTCTATATCTAAGTGTTTAAAATTAAACTTGATATGGTAGATAGTTTGTGGTTGACACGGTAAAATCAATTGCACACAATTAAAAAATAATAATTTCAATAAACTCAACAAGACAGAAAATGAACAAGACAGAAAATGAACAAGATAGAAAATGAAAAAAAGCACAACACAAGGAGCAGAGGAAAGGTCTTGATATTCATCAAAGTCATAAAATTACATATTGATACATAGTTATACGATTACAAAAGACTAGTACATTTACAAAACAACTATCATCTCCAGGGGTATCTCTCCATCTCCGCAAGCAACAAACTAGCCGCATGTCCTTTTTGGTGATGGGGTGACCCTCTTTCTATGTATAGTTGCTATCAAGGTATCACCAAACAAATCAGCTAGGTAAGCGTCCGCAGCCACCTACAAAGCTTCCATTCCTTGTGATGTCCATCTATATGGCAGATGCTCGCAATCTACTTGCTGAGTCCAAAATCTATGGTTGCCCCTCAACCTTAAGTCATCATGAATTTATCGTACGACTCTCATGAATGTTGCCTTACGAATTAAGTTGTGCACTCTCTTTTGATAGTGCCTGATTTCCCGCAAGGCCATAGTACGTGGCCTCCATCTCCATTTGCAGTGTCTTGGCTACGGTTGGGGCTAGGGCTAAGGTTGAGGTTGAGGTTGAGGCTAGGGTGATGGGTGGGGTTGAGGTTGAGGTTGGGGTTGGGGTTGGGGCTGGGGATGAGGGCAGAGGTTGCATCTCATCATCCAACTGGTGTGGGGCTTGGGTGTGAGGTGCTATAAAGGATTAGTCTGGGCCTGGGGATGGTGAGAGGAGGTTCCATCTTCGTCAGACCAAAGTCTCGCGGTTTTGCAGGCCACGCCCTACGTAGGGTTTGCTTTGTGCGAGCCATGAATGAAAAATAATATAAATAAGAAATGAACAAAATGAGGGAAACTTCTGTTAATATAGTCATTTTTAGAAAATCAAAAGTGATTTTTTTGAAATCACAGAGAATTTTAAGGTTTTGTGAATTGAATGAAATTGTATGTGTGCATGGATTTGAGCTTGAGAGACACCACAAAAAAATTTGGGACTAATGTGAGGCCTCTAAGGCCCTCAGCAGAAGGCTGGCGTGTGGAGGCTCAGATTTGGGGTGTCCCTCAGGCGGCTCAGATCTATGCACACATCAGAGACACCCCAAAAAAATTTGGGGCTGATTTGAGGCCTATAAGACTGATTTGAGGCCTATAAGACTGGCGTGTGGAGGCCTAGATTTGGGGTGTCCCTCAGGCTCAGATCTATGCACATATCAAATTTCGTAGCATTCTGACAAAGTTGGTCAGTCGGCATATTTTGATGCTTGTTCCCAAGGCTAGACAAAATTTTGGTTGTGGAAGTGTGATTTTTGCATAAATATATTATAGCAATCATGTGTGTCATGTTTTGATAATATCCAAAAATTCTTGTGTCAAATTTTTCAAAAAAATCAATATCATGATGAAATGTGACAATATTATCGATATTTGCATTGAAATGTTATCTGTTCTATACACAGCTTAATTGCACTTAAGTGTGATCCAAATTGCTTCCTAGGCATGATATAAAAAATAATTGCTATCACACAAAAATCATGTCCACGAGACAAGTTAAAATTTCCATAATTAAAGTACAAGGTACAACTATGATGAGAGGTTTTGGTTCCTCTCCCTGTCAAGCTGGAGTGCAAGTGTGGCCAAAAACCCACTCACACACATACCTTGGGGGCAAGCAGGGGTGTCTATATATAGCTCCACATGCTCT
Source organism: Cibotium barometz (assembly GCF_041138505.1). Classification (NCBI taxonomy): domain Eukaryota; kingdom Viridiplantae; phylum Streptophyta; class Polypodiopsida; order Cyatheales; family Cibotiaceae; genus Cibotium; species Cibotium barometz. The sequence goes on from NC_141049.1 coordinate 44,688,722, forward strand.
TCTAGAAGGTTTGAACCCATGACCTTTTTCTCGAGAGGATTTGGTCCTTCCCACAGGCTAAGGCCTAGGAAGTGTTATGTAGATTCTTCTTAATTATGCTTATGCATGCCTCGTTTCCATCATGCTAATTATTTTTTATGGTAAGCATTTATTTTTTGAATGTCCTCATGAATGCATTGTCTTCATCATGTTTAATCTTCATGATGGTAATATTTGATATTGCTAATGCATGTGTTGTCTTCATCATGTTTAATCTTCTTGATGGTAATATTTGATATTGCCAATGCATGCGTTGTCTTTGTCATGTTTAATCTTCTTGACGGTAATATTTGATATTGCTAATGTATGCGTTGTCTTCGTCATGTTTAATCATCTTGACACAATATTTGATATTGCTTATGCATGCATCATTGTATTCACTAGATAAATCATGTTAGTTTAAGAGACCAACTCTTGACCTCTGGATTAATCATGCTAGTTCATGAGGCAATTGTATGCTTCTTTTGAAAACAAACCCCTCATCGTGGCTACTTTTTCACTATAAAGTCGTTGATGGGTGTGTGTGTGTGTGTGTGTGTGTGTGTGTGTGTGTTTGTGTAAGTCTCCTTAAGTAGACCGTGTCGGGGGCTCTACAATAGAGACCTTGTTTTTGAATTTTGATGGAATTAAACCATCTCATTATGGCATTTTTTATTGAATTTTGGTGAAATGAAATAGAATTAACATTGCCAATATGGACCGTGCCGGCATGGACTATCGAAGGTAATTTTTTTTCTTTATAATAGCATTAAAGCCTCTCTTTTCTTATCTTTTTGATGGAATTATGCTATGTGTTTTGGTGGAATTATGCTGTGTGTTTTGGTGGAATTTAATATGGCCAATATGGACTGTGCTGCACGGGCTATCGAAGAGAATATGTTTTTCTTTTTTGATTGAATAAAACCCTCTCTTTTTGCAGTTTAACGAAATTATGGTGATTTGGCCTAATTTGCTTAGTCATTGATGGGTGTGTGTTTGTGTTTATGTAAGTCTGCCAAAGTAGACCACATCAGCATGGGCTACAATAGCGACTTTGTTTTTGCATTTAAATGTAATTAAACCATCTCATTCTAGCATTTTTAATGGAATTTTAGTGAAATGAAAGAGAATTAATATTGCCAATATGGACCGTGCCGACGCGGGCTATCAAAGGCACTTTGTTTTTTCTTTATAATAGAACAAAACTCTCTTTTTTTATCTTTTTAATGAAATTATGTTGTGTGTTTTGGTGAATTCAATTTGGCCAATATGGACTGTGCTAGCACAGGCTATCAAAGGGACCTTATTTTTGCATTTTTTGGAATTAAACCTTCTTTGTCTGCATTTTGATTGAATTTTGTTTTGTGTGTTTCGTGAAATTAAATAGAATACACATTTGCCAATATGGACCATGTGCTCATACGGGCTATCAAAGAGACTTTGTTTTTCCTTTTTGATAGAATTAATGTAAGATTCCTCCCTCCAGCTTTTGAGGTGTAAAAACCTCCCCTTCTATTCTTGTAATTATTCCCCTCTCTAAAATAGAAGAAAGATCTTGTTTTACCCTATTTTGGCCTAGAGAGAGAAAAAATCTAGAGAGAGATAATCTAAAATTAAGATATATTTGGATATAAAAATCCTCCTAATGTCTAAAATAGATTCTCCTAAAATAGAAATTCACAAAGAACTTTCCAATGTGAATTTGGAATTAATTGAAAATGTATATAAAGGACCTTAGCCTAAGGGTCTACATTTAAAAAAAATGGATTATGGTCCAATTAAGGTTCCAATGGGCCAATTGGATTAATCCAAGTGTTGGGATGGGATAAATCCAATGAATAAAAGAAAATACCCAAAAATGAGTAAATGCTCACATAAGATGAAGAGTTGACTGAGTACAAGGTTTATTAGTTAAAAACTATGAGATATTACTAAAAAATGAGATATTTTGGAATAATGATGCATTTTGACACCTTGGTAAGGAGAGGGGGACTCTTGAGGTAGGCACCTAATTCACACATGTGGATGAGTTTTTAATTCAAAAAAATTGTGATATTTTTATCTCTCCTCTCTCCTAGATCAAACCAAATAAAAAAGGGAGCCAAACTGATCCAATCAAAGGAGTGCACTGGCCCCATGGAGACAACTGGCCATATGGGGTAGATTGCCTATATGAAGTCGATTGGTCTAATGGTAAGGCGCATAAAGATTTATCCATATAGCCTTATTCATAAAGCCTATGCATAGAGCCTTATGCATAAAGCTCTATGCATAGAGCCTATGCATAAAGCTCTATGCATTGAGCCTTATGTATAAAGCCTACGCATAGAGCCTTATGAAAAGAGCCTATGCATAGAAGCATACACATAAAGCTCTATGCATTGAGCCTTATGCATAAAGCTCTATGCATAGGATTTATGCATAGAGGTAGACCTAAGCTAAACCTAAACCCAACACCCAAGGGTGCAATAAAGGAAAAACTTGCATAAGCAATTAAAAGAAGAAGAAAGCTTACCTCTTTTTTGTGAAGCCGAAAGAGAGGATTAGTGTAAGAACTACAAAACAAAAGAGGCAACAAAATAAGAATTCTCTAACACAAGAATGCTTAAAGTTTAAATAACATAAGAATGCTCTAAGATTATATATCAAAAGAATGCATTAGAACTCTTGTACTTCTCATGTGATAGTATAACTTTATTAAGTCCTTCTAGAATACTACTTAGACAAGCAGGGTGGACAGTGTCCCTTTTGAATCATAGCTTCTGAGGACTTTCCACACAATCCCCACTATTAAAGCCAAAGGTCACTTCTCTTTTACAAGAGAAGGATAGTGAAAATATCTAGGGCTCCCCCTCCACTATAGCCACCTACTACTCGTGGTAGATAACCACTCCTAACCTGACTTAACCAACATTCTAAATGGTCTACAATAATGCCCCATATCTCTATGCATAAGCCTTATGCATAATATCTACAAATAGAGCCTTATGCATAGAGGTTATGTATAAACTATATGCATAGAGCCTTATGCATAAATCTCTACATATAGAGGCTTATGTATAAGCCTTATGCATAAGCTCTATGCATAAGCCTTATGCATAAATCTTGCATAAGTCTTATGTGTAAGCTCTATGCATAAGACTTATGCATAAGGCTTATGCATAAGCTTCAAATCTTATGCACTATGCTAAATCCTAAACCTATTACCCAAGGGTGCAATAAACATGAGCTTGCATTAACAATTACATGAATAAGAGAGCTTACCTCGACAATGTTAAGCCAAAGGAGGGGACAACAATGAAAGACTTGCAAAACATAACACGAAAAAAAGTGATTAGTAACACATTTATGAGAAAATCTCTATGCATGCATGCATAGAGACTATGTGTACTCTAAGATACCACTTCACAATACTTTCTATACCTCTTTACATTAGCATGCAAAGTCACTTCTCACTGAACTCTAATATAAGGAGGTCTAGCAAGTATTGTGAGATGACTATGTCTATATATATGTAAACTCTATGAATAGAGAGAATACCTTATGCATAGAAAAAGAGATCATAATAAATATATGCTATATGCATAAGAGATTATAAACATTCAAAAAGCTTATACTCTACATTCATGCATAGCTCTCCACATCAAAAAAGCATGAAGACTCCATAAAGCTTTCATAAGGCTCATACATAAGCCCTATGCAAGCTTTATACATAAGCTTTGCATAAGGCTTATGCATAATAAGACTTGCATAGACTCTTATTCATAAAGCTTGCATAAAGGTTATGCATAAGTATTTTACATAAGCCTTATGCATAAAGCTTGCATAAAGGATTTATGCATAGAGCTTATACATAAGCCTTATGTAAGCTTATACATAATAAGGCTTGTATAGAGTCTTGTGCATAGAGTTTTTCTAAAGGTTATACATAAACCTTATGCAAGCTTTATGCATAAAACTTGCATAAAGGCTTTATGCATAGAGCTTATACATAAGCATTATGCAAGATTTATGCATAAGACTTATACATAAGCCTTATGAATGCTTTATGCATAAGGCTTTTGCATAGAGCTTATAAATAATCTCTATGCATAAGCTTGAAAAAGGCTATGCATAGAGCATGCAAGAAGCCTATGCAAACTCTGTGCATAAGCTTCATGCAAGCTTGCACAAGAAGCCTCTGCATAAGCTTGCAAGAACCCTAAACTAACCCTAAACCCGGCACCCAAGGGTGCAATAATATGTAGAAAAAATCATAAAAAAGGAAAAGAAAAAGAGGGCTTACCTGTTTTTTGTGAAGCCGAAGGAGAGGATTAGTGAAAGACCTATAAAACAAAAGAGTAAACAAAGTAATTATAGATTAAACATAAAATCAAGAACTAATGCACAAGCAATACAAAACCCTAAAAGCTTGATGCATAAGCCTTATGCATAAAGCTTGCATAAAGGCTTTCTGCATAGAGATTATACATAATTCTTATGCAAGCTTTATGCATGAGGCTTATGCATAAATTTCAAGAAGGCTATACATAGAGATTGCAAGAAGCCTACATGATGACACCCATTGCATTACAGTGATTTGGTACAGTTTTCAAATCAATATAACACTATAAGAAGCATTAAGACATAATTGGATTCTAGTAGAGTATTGTCAATTAGAGTAGTGGACTCAACTAGAGTATTGTATCAGCTCATTTGCTCGTTTACACATTCTCCCTAATACTTCTGGAGATATGTCAAAGAAATAACTTTTACTAATGATATAGGTGGTCAAAATATTATTCGATGTCCCAAATCACTCTGTAGTGACTTTCTCAAGGTTGCCAAAGTTTGCCAAATCACATTGTAGTTGGATTCTACACAGACATCTTTGAGGACCGGATTTGCACTGTTCTTCATTGAATTCTGGAGTAGTTTCGTCAAATCTACTACAAACGGGTGTGTTGATACACGAGAAATCATCTTAGGGCTTCACTTCAGTGACATGGATCTGCATCTTACGAGTAAAATTTTTACCCAGTATACAAGTTGCATTTCTTTAATACACCTTACAGGTCTCCATTGTCAGTGATGATGACCTGATTATCAGCCACCTTGGTTGCATCAAAGAGCACTTAACACTTTGTAGGTTGTGTGATTAGATGAGGCATGTATTGGTAGCCAAAGGGCTATGAAATGTTGTGGTTGGTATTGATAAACGTCCTCGTTCCTTTGATCAACATGATGTAGAATGAAAGATCCCATCTATTCACATCTCATCACATCATATTCATATCCATTTACATCTCATCATATCATATTCACATCACATCACATCCATTCAGATATCATCACATCACATTCACATCCATTCACATCTCATCGCATCACATTCACATTCATTCACATCTCATCGCATCCATTCATATATCATCACATTGCATTCACATCCATTCACATCTCATCGCATCCACTCATATCTCATCACATCCATTCATATCTCATCACACCCATTCACATCTCATCACACCCATTCACATCCATCACACCCATTCACATCCATCACATTCATTGCATCCACATCACATCACATACATTCCATCCACATCTATCCTTATCACATCACATTCATTCCATCCATATCACATCACATTCATTCCATCCACATTACATCACGTCCACATCTATCCACATCACATCTCATTCATTCCATCCACATTACAGCACATCCACATCTATCCATATCTCATCACATCCATTCACATCTCATCACATTCATCCACATCCATCCATTCATTCACATTCACATCTATCCACATCCATCCATTCATTCACATTCATATCTATCCACATCCATCCATTCATTCACATGCATATCTATCACATCACATCTCATTCTCATCCATTTACATCACATCACATCCTTTCACATATCATCACATCTCATTCTCATCCATTTACAACACATCACATCCTTTCACATATCATCACATCTCATCACATTCACATCCACATCTATTTACATCACATCACATTCACATCCACATCCATTTACATCACATCACATCTCATCACATTCACATCCACATCCATTTACATCACATCACATCCCATCCACATCTCATCACATCCACATCCACATCCACATTCGTTTACATCACATCACATCTCATCACATTCACATCCACATCCATTTACATCACATCACATCCCATCCACATCTCATCACATCCACATCCACATCCACATCCGTTTACATCACATCACATCTCATCCACATCCCATCACATTCACATCCACATCCATTTACATCACATCACATCACATCTCATCCACATCTCATCACATCTTATCATATCGCATTCACATATTATCACATCTTATCACATCGCATTCACATTTAGTACCATTTTCTACTTTCGATACCGATGGGACTTTTCTAAGTTTCTGCCAATTGCTTGGCCTAGTTAAAGGTACTTTTTCTCGATGGATATTTTCATATTCTTTCTCAAATTTCTCAAGTGAAATATATTCAATATTCTTCTTTTTGAGTAAAAGATTCATGGGATTTACAAAAATCAATTCTACCCATATTTTCCAATAAAATTAATAATGCTCAAAATTCCACTTTTGATAAATACTCATAATTTGAACTATGCCAAAAATTCCTCTTTTAGCATTTAATTACTTAGATCTCAAATATCATGGGAATTCCACTTTTTGCATAAAAATAAATTTACTAAAATTTACTCTTTTCTCATAATCAATTAATTATGCATAATTACAAAAAATTATTTCTCATTAATATGATGAAAATCATTCTTTTTGCATAGGATGTCCAATCCTAGAATATGGTAGGAAGTCCTCTTTTAGCATTATGCATAAAATAAGATATGTATTATTTTCTGAAAATTTTTCCATAGCTTCGCTCTACTATTAGTAATAATTCTCAATTTTTTCTTAAAAGAGTAAAAGCTTGTAATGAAAATATGATAGTAGTTCCTCTTTTATGCTTAAAATCAAACTATGAATTTAAATCATAATCATAAACTTAATTATGATTATCCTACTAGATTAAGCTAATTCCAAAATAATTACCAATATGTGAAGTATTGGCCTCCTCACCTCTAGCTCTATTCTTGCTATGAAGAAGAGGCTGCACATAAGACATGATAACCTTGTCGTCCACGTCCATTGAAGTGCATATGCGACTAGTGTGAAGGCATGCCCTTAGGATTGGGGATGTGTCGCAACCTAGCTCCACTACTATACCATCGAGGATGGCACAATAGCTCAAAATATCAAGCCATGAATGTATGGCCAATCTCCTTGCTCCATGCCACTCAACATCATTAGGTTCCCTAGCCCTCCTTGCAGGTTGCAAATGATGGTGGGTATATGCATGAATAGGTGGTACACTAGCTACCAGATTTCAGGGTTGGGAGCTGGGAGGTAGCTCAGTTGGTAGCCATAGGAATGTTGGGAATTTTAAAAGACTTGAATAAGTTTTTTAATTTATTCAATTCAGGGTGCGGCAAAATCAAAGGAGTGGGGGCACTACCTTTGCACCAGTCGCAACCATCATGAGGAGTGCTCGTCGGTTTGCAGCACAGCAGGGGCCCTCATCTGGGGGGGAGCTTGCCAGCGTGGAAATACTAGAAGCTTGAGAGCAACAAGAAAGTAGCCGAGAGGGAGGTTAGACACCAGGACACACACGGGAAATGCTGCAGGCAGAACTTCCTCTCCCACTTCTTCTCCTGCTCCCTCAGGCTTTGAATCTTCTCCAGAGCCATCCCCAGCCAAGAAATCTCGCAGGGTGCTAGCTTCCTCCTCTCCTTCCTCACCTGCAGCAAAGGCCAAAGGAGCTATAAGAAAGGGGCATTATCCTCTTACACCCAAATCACCTACTACACCAAGCAAGAAGTTCAACATGCAGCTGGGCTCAGATGCCACTCCAAGCACAGAGGTGAGCATCTTTACACATGTTGTGCAGCCAATTTTTGTTCAGGTGCCTGGCTTGTGTGAATTTTTCTAGAGGTGTGTTGCACATGCATGCTCTGGTATTACCATGCTGTTCCAGGGGGTAATGGAGTGAGTGTGCTCACAATGTCATCCATGAAACAATGTCCCTATTGAATACCTTACAAAATAATTTTTTTGCTTCAATGATGACTCCTCACTTGTCGTGTATTGTAATAAGTGTGTTGCATACCAAAACATCCCTTGAAAAATTTAATTTGTGGGCAATAGTGCTTTATTGAGTTTTAGTGACACTACATTGCATATTGCATGCTGACAACACACTGGAGAACACATTTTCTACACCTTTGATACTCCCACACTTTCTATACATGCACACAAGCATTGTTAACATAAGGGCCCCTAAGCAAAAGTCTGCTAGTTAAGCTGTGGCATGCAAAGAGCTTCCAATTTCTAGAGATGTTGACTTGGTTGATTCTTCTCCTCCTTTATTAGAGCAAGAACACCACATGCTTGAGGAGAAAATACAAACATTAGATGGTCTAACGTTGCTTCTTCTGTATGCATTTGCCTAAACGATTACATTGCCTTGCTTGCTAGGCCTTTATCAACATATGCCCCAAGCGTAGCATTTCATACTATAGCCTTGTGTTTGAGGTGTGTTGCACATGCATGTTAGGGTATTACCATGCTGTTCCAGGGGGTAATGGAGTGAGTGTGCTCACAATGTCATCCATGAAACAATGTCCCTATTGAATACCTTACAAAATAATTTTTTTGCTTCAATGATGACTCCTCACTTGTCGTGTATTGTAATAAGTGTGTTGCATACCAAAACATCCCTTGAAAAATTCAAGTTGTGGGCAATAGTGCTTTATTGAGCTTTAGTGACACTACATTGCATATTGCATGCTGACAACACACTGGAGAACACATTTTCTACACCTTTGATACTCCCACACTTTCTATACATGTGCACAAGCATTGTTAACATAAGCATACTTGTAGCCTCATGCATATATATGGAAGGTGCATGTCCAAAGCAAGCAGATCATACATGAAAATATGTTAGTATAAATGTGTTGGACTGATTCTGGTTGTGCTATGGAATGTTGCAGGGCAAATCGCGTTGGTACTCTCCATATGTCCAGTTTGAAAGAAAGTCGATTTTTTGTATGACCAAAGCCTAAGCACATGAAGTCTACGGTCTTTCAAATTCTGGAGTGGATGTGCGAACATTGGGTGAGGCTAATTTTACAGATGCAGATTGGCTATCATGTTTTGATGTGGTGCCAAGAAGGGGCAGTAAAGTAAAATGCAAGACTTTGAAGCTAGAGTTGTGGCCTAGGTTCTACACCCTTTTTACTTCGGTGTTTCAGGAACCTCCCAGCAACTATGGGATGGAGGTGACCAAGGCATTTGCAAGAGGTTTTCTGCATGAGTGTACAAAAGGGCCAATCGATTGGGCTTTATTTTCTAAGAGCATGATAGCGGCTATGGATGCAAAGAAGCTACAAGCAAAGAAGCACCGATGGTCTATTTTCCATGCTTCCTCTGCACCGCATACCTCCAAGTTTGAACAGGTGAAGACTCTTGAGCAATCGGAGACAGTACAAAATATGCATGTGGACTCAGAGGCAATTACTGTGTTGGATGGAATAATTGAGGTGCTTGAAAGGAAATATGCTCATGCCCTGTCAGAGCTCAATGAAGCTACGAGAAAAGTTGACAAGTACAAAGCGGATATGCATCGAGATGAAGGGGCACAGCTCCTGGTTAGTAGTTTGAAAAGACAGTTGGAAGATGCACATTCTGAGTTGCAGAAGGTTGAAAATGTGTCAGACCCAGCAGATGCTGGGAAGTTACAAGAGCTGAGAATGAAAGTGGACAGATTGTCATTGACCATCCAAACTGTGGATGGAGTTGTTATGGGTACTGTTCCTACTAGTGCGGGCTGTGAAAGTTAAGAGTTTCTAGAAAATGCAAAACAAATAGTGCATGTGTGTGCTCAGGTGGTTTTGTGAAAGACATGCAGGCAAGAAGGAACAAAGTGTTCCTATCCTTGCCAACACCTAAATTACCACATGCAGATCTGAGCTTATCAGATGCGCACAATATTTGTTCTGCTTGTGGATTGGTCATGTATGATGCAGATGGTCTTTGCATGTTTATACTTCCTTGTGGTCATGCTTATCATATTTATTGTTTTGCTCACCTTGCTCTACAAGCAAAGAGATTTGCATGGCTATGGGATGCACGCAAATGATATCACCTTCCAAACACTGCTGCCAAATCGTGCTTTTCCCATGGTACATACCATACCGTTATGCTCTCTAACCCTTGTCTTCATTATTAGTTTTTTTTGTGTACCTTTTTGTAAGGTGGGCGAGGGTAAGATGCATGTGGATAAATGGTACCACCTAGAGTTGTCATCTGTAGCATGGCAACTGATTCTGGTAGCAAGGTAGCTATCTTATGCTGCTTGGGAGCTACATTGATGGGCTGGTAGCTAGATTGTGAGCCTAGAAGCTACCACAAATAAGAGTACATGTACAAGTCTATTCCTTTGGTGACTGTAAGTGCTTATTTGGTAGTTGTGAGTGCCTACCTGGACTGGTAGATACCAGTGTGGCTGGTAGCTTTTACTTTGAAGACTGGTATTAACCCTTGGAAACCTGATAGCTACCTGTTAGCTAGTTTTGAAGCTTGTTAGCCACCTTTAAGAGCCTAATAGCTACCTTGGGAAGCTTGGTATTTTCTTGCTACCTACCCTTGAAGCTTGTCAGCTATCCTTAATAGCCTGAGAGCTACCCCATTGAAGCCTGGTAGGTACCTGGTATCTACCCTTAAAATCCTGGTAGCTACCAAGACTTTGCTGCCAGCTACTAAGGCAAGGCTACAAGCTTTGATGGAAACTACCAAGTAGAAGCTACCAAGGCAAGCCTGAAAGCTTTCAAGTACAGCATGGAAGCTACCAAGGGAATCTTGGTAGCTGCCAATAGAGTCATGGTAGCCACCAATAGAGTCCTGGTAGCTCCCAGTGTAGTCATGGAAATTACCCTTTGATGCCTAGTAGCTACACTTTAAAGATTGCTATTAACCCTTCGAAGCCTGGTGGCTATCTGGTAAGCCTATCAGCTACCCTTATAAGCTTGAAATCCTGGTAGTTACTTGGTAGCTACCTATAAAATCTTGAGACTACTCCATTGAAGCGTGGTGGCTACCTGGTATCAACCCTTAAAAGCCTGACATCTACCCTTGGAAACCTAGTAGCTGCCTATGAACCTTGTAAGTACCAAGACATTGACTACCAAGACGAGATTGAAAGCGTTGAATGAAAGCATGGAAACGACCAAGTAAGGCCTGGAAGCTACCAAGGCAAGCCTGAAAGTAACAAGGCAAGACTGAAAGCTTTCAAGGATAGCATGAAAGCTACCAAGGGAATCTAGTAGTAGCTGCTAAGAGAGTCATGGTAGCCACCACTATAGTCCTGGTAGCTAGCAGTGTAGTTAGTTAGGAATTTACCCTTTGATGCCTGATAGGTAGGTTTACCCTTTGAAGACTGATATTAACCCTTAGATTCCTGGTAGCTACCTGGAAAGGCTGTCAAGTACCCTTTGAAGATTGATATTAACCCTTAGATTCTTGGTAGCTACCTAGAAAGGCTGTCGGCTACCCTTAAAAGCCTGATAGCTACCCTTTGAAGCCTGATAGCTACTCTTTGAAGACTGGTGTTAACCCTTGAAAGCTTGGTAGCTACCTTCAAAGCCTGTCAGCTACCCTTAATAGCCTAAAAGTTACATTTGGAATCGTGGTGGTTACCTGGTAGCTACCTTCCAGCTTTTCAGCTACCCTTAAAAGCCTGAGAGCTTCCCCATGGAAGCCTGGTAGGTACCTGGTAACTATCCTTGAAGCCTCTCAACTATCCTTAAAAGCCTGATAGCTACCCTTTGAAAGCCTGGTAGCTACCTTTGGAAGCCTGGTAGCTACCAAGGGATGCCTAAAAGCTACCAAGATATGCTTGAGTCTTCCATGCTAAAAGCTACCAAGGGATACCAAGATGTTAAGGCATGCTGAAAGCTACCAAGGCCTCCAAGGCAAGCTGGGATTGAAGTATGATAGCTTCTAGTATGTAACTTTTGTAGCTGGAATCGGTAGAGCTTGTGTTAATTATGAGGGTTTACTTTCAATTTGGTATGGTTTACTATCTACTAAGGTGGGAAAATATTTTCTAATGATTGAATTTATTGCAGATAATGAGGATGCCAAAAACATTCAGCCAATGGATGAAGTTTTTTCAACACCAGGTTGTAATGTAGAAAATTTACAGTTGGACACGGAACTTGAGACCGTGGTAGATTTTCTTGGAAAAAACAAGGAACCTGATCCAAAGGATGACACTATCAAGGAGAGAGAACTTGTGGACTTGGGTGTAGAAAGTCCTGTAGATAGTGACATGGACAAGGAGAATCATCAAGAAGAGAGTCCTTCACTGCTACAAGCCTTAAAAATGTTGAAAAGGGGAGGAAAACGAAAGGTTGTGTTCACTTTTATAATTGAATGTAGACTAATATTTGCTAATGATTGTTTTCCATGCAGGAGGATCTTCTAGCCACGTCCTCCAACTTCAAGCAATAAGGACCTAGATAAAGCTTCCAATATAACAGATGATCAACCGGACAAGGAGGAACTTGCCAATATCTCTGAAGGATCGGGACGAAAAAGTGCTATTGCCAAAGTCAGAAAAAGATTGCAACCCTAAATTCTGCTAGTTCTCCCCATGAATGCATGTCTACCCCCTTTTTTGGGTTTGTCCCATCAATAGCCATTCTGGCTCTGTAACCAAATTGTTGACAATTTCTATTTACTGAATGAAAAGAGTCCGACTATTTTGTTTCTTATATATCTCTCATTGTTATGTATTTCATTCATTTCTTTTCCAATGTATGAAATTTATCATTGCAGACACTGTCAGTGTGGATGGACTAGCTGAAATATCTGGCAATGTCCTCACAAGCCAGAATGGTGATACATTGCAAGATAGTGATAAAGTGCATGATGGTGTAAATAAAGTGCAGGATGGTGATAAAAAGCAGGATGGTGGTGATAAAGTACAGGATGATGGTGAAAAAGTGCAGGATGGTGGTGATAAAGTGCAGGTTGGTGAAAAAGTGCAGGATGTTGATACAGTGCAGGATGGTAATAAAGTCACAGAGAAGGATAATGATGTCTGGGAAAATGCGAGTTTTTGGTGTTTTGTCCAGACATCATGCCTTGCAGCCATAGTACAGAATGCAAGGAAAACACAGGATTGTGGTGTTCTTGTAGACAATGCTGGCTGACATGCTAAGATAGACTAAAGCACAAGCTGTTAGTTTTTATGATGCATTTGAGGGGAAAAGTGAGGTAAAAGGTGAATGTGGGACTGAAGAGGATAGCTCTTAGAGCTCAGAAAATGCTGCAAAGAACTATGTGTTCAAGGAGCATTACGAGGCACAAGACACAGCTTGAGTGGAGGGTGATGTAAGTGCCCATATTGCTGTTGATCAGAAAGCATCAGAGTTGTTTGAAAAGCATGAGAGTAATCAGAGAACTGAACTGAGAGATGTTATCGAATCGATTGCAGGTGGTAGTGTGAGACATCCTAATGCAAAGATGTATCGTGCCTGGGAGGATCCAACCAGCCCTTCATTTCAATTATGGCCAGCTTTAATTTTGGATCTCAACGGAGTGCTACTCACAACAGTTGACTGCAGATATGCACAAACCCCCCCTATTGGAATATGCTCGAAGTGACAGATATGGGTGGCAGGAAGCTGTTAGGGAAAAAGCATGATGCTGAGAGGTTTGTGCAATGGTGCTTGGAATGCTTTGATGTCTTTATATGGACTTGTGCTAACAAGGTCAATGCAAACAGAATTTTGAGGTGCTTTATGCCTTTTCACAACCACCGGTTCAAAGGCGTGCTTACACAAGAGTTTTGCACAGAGGAGACTAAGTTCTAGAGAATTACCAAGAAACCAGTGTTTTATAAGAAGTTGATCGTGTTTTGGGAGGCTTATCCTCAGTAATCACCAACAAACACTATCATGGTGGATGATAGCGAGTACAAAACTTTATGGAATCCTCAAGGAACCGCATGTATAGTAAAGAAAATGGAAGATCAAGACCCTAGGGAAATGCAAGCTTATCTTACGACAGTCCTCAGAGGCTAGCTTGATACATAAAAGATGATGACAACATAGCTGTGCGAAGGAGGTGGATGTACGAACATATGAATGAACTGTAGTATAGCGAGACTTGTGATCAGCCCATTTTGTTCCCAACAAACTAAATGTAAGTTTTATTATGGAGTCCACTTTGGAACCTTGTATATGTTGTAGAAGTGTTCTAACTAACATAATGCGATGGCCGTTTTTGCACTCTTGCAAAGCTGTAGATTGGATATATAAGTTATTGTCTTGATTACATGTATCATTTAGTCTAAATTTGAAACACTGGTATAATGTAAAGTTTTTCAATTTCTGCTATAATGTTTTTGCACTACTAAATTTGAAACACTAGTATAATCTGTAGATTGCTACCTAGGTGCTTGCAGGCTACTACCAAGTGCTACCAAGTTCCTGCTGCTAGGTACTGGTATACTGGTGGGTGATAGATTTATTTCCAGATGCTGCTAGGTTAGTATGCAGATGCTTGGTTTATTCCCAGGTGCTACCAGGCTAGTATGCAGGTGCTACCATACTACTAGCTGCTTAATACCATATCACTATCTTCTGCTATCTTGGTGCTACCTAGGTGCTTGTAGCCTACTACCAAGTGCTACCAAGGTCCTCCTGCTAGGTACTGGTATAGTGGTATACTTTAGAAGCTCATTAATTGTGCATCTTGAGCAATATGGTCATGCCACATCATAAGACCCATAGTGTAAAAGAATACCTTGACATGTATGGAATGTGCCTAGTAAGATTTACCATGTACCACAATTTGAGCATCCCTAAGAAAGATTAGGCAAGTTTAATTATCATTCACAGATGCCCACAAGCCTAGTGTGGCTCTTGGTGACCCTTGCCTGCAAGAGATAAACATGAGTAGACGAGGATCCAAAAAAAAACAAGTATGTCCAAAAGAAACCGCTTGAATTATTTTCAGCAAGCTATACATCAAAGGGAGTGCTATTGTAAATAGCCTCATATGCTTCTGGGGAAATCAAAAATCTCATCCCACATCCTTGAACCTTTTCCATTGGGAACTTGATGGATCTTACAAGGTGGGATGGTAAAATAGCTTCAGGCTTGCGCCGTAATAGCTTATACTCACAGGGATTTCCTTTCGCTTGTTTGTACCATATTCCCTTGACAACAAATGAACCAGCAAGGCAAACATTCCCCCAGCCATCTGTTAGCTTAGTATCAGATTTTTGCTTCTAAGTTGTGCATTTCAAGACATAAAAATCTGCAAGCTCCTCATTGTCATGAGAAGCTATGACAGCAAAATTGTCACCAATGCAAAGTGCATCACTCAAAGCATCATGGTGTCCTTCGTATGCAAAATCTTCAACTTCATTAGCATCTCTGACATCTTCTGAAGGTTCAAGGGTAACATACTCCCACTTCTTGACATGTGACTTCCTAGAGCACCTCCTCCAAAGGCCTTGCATACAAGAATTGCAAAAGCATGATAGTTGCCTACATCTGAGAGCTTTTTCATTTGTTAAAGAGTAACCTGAGACACAATGTATCCCACAAGTGCCATCCACAGATTTGCAGTCCCACTTCTTGCTTCTATCCACGTCGCCTTCCTTAACTTCCCAAAACACCCTGGTAACTGGTCTTACTTTGGATGCATATGTGGCAGCAGCCCCATCACACATGGTTTCTCTTAAAAAGGCAACCACATCCTCTGCACATTGCAATTTTCTACAGTCTGGCTTAAGCTGCTCTTGAGTCAAATGTCTTTTGATAACAGCACCTGCACCATCATGTTCACCCTTCCCATGACCAGATCCCGAGAAATGATGTGTCATCTTTAACCCTCTGAGAGTCCCATAATGGTGGGCAACAAAGTAGAAAGGCCTCTTTGCCTTAAACTGTGAGGCTGCCCCGTCTGACCACACCCATCCTTGAGGGATAAGACTAGCTCTTTCAACCATCCATGATGGAGCATGAAGCAATGTTGAACAAAAAGAGTATCATGAGTTTTATCATCAAAAATGTAAAAATGATAATACTTTTGAAGACTTCCTGCAATCTGCACATGTGATATGGACAAATATTGTAACTTGGCAAGAAAACCAATGCATTGATTGAATCTCATTTTGTTCTTTGAATGTATAATTTTCAGCAAAGTCTACAACTGAAACAACCACATCGTCACAGGAAATACACGTAGACACTCTTTAAATTGCTCAGCTTGCCATCTGTGTAGATAAAGTTGGGGACTTAAATAGAGTCATACTATCGGACAAGTAGACAAGTGGATCCATCCCCCATCTGTGGATCATAAACAATGTAGATATAATATACTCCAAGGACCCAAAACAAGACAAAGAACATATGCAGTAGCAGATGATGGTATGTAACAGATTCCAATGGTCATATCTAAAGGGACTTAAATAGAGGCATACTATGCGACAAGTAGACAAGTGGATCCATCCCCCATCTGCGGATCATAAACAATGTAGCTAATGTATGCACAACATAGCGAAGCATCATTAAACACCAAAAAAATTTTGGACATACCTCTATCATCGTAGATCGTACAAGATCCACATAGCCCATAAGGCAGAGTGATGCATCACAATAACTCGATGCCAAATCTCAAGGTCAGATACACAACAATATCGCTCAATCCAACTATGGCATGCCCTAAAATCAAAGAACCTAAATTATAATTTTATTATTTGAACCACACCAAGGTTTCCCATGCAACAAGTAAAAAAGATCAATCATACCTCCATTGGATTCCATAATGAGTAGCCACATGATTAGAAAGCGAAGAGGCTGTCAGTGATATCCCATATCGCATGTGCTCCCTTGTGATCATATCCCATGCAGGTCAAGGTGAAGAACCATAAACAAATCCACCAAAGGGGAGATCAAGAAAAATAAAATCTACTGCCCACCCGACAGGTTTCCCCTTCCTCACACACTCTCTACCTTAAGGCTGATATCTCATAACGTGCTCATGAATCTCTGTGTACATGGGATTCTTCTTGTTGCCTGATAAATCTACCCCTATGGTAATGTAATCCACCAACAATGGCTATACACTAATGCTCCATCCCAATAGGCAATGAATCCATGCTATGCTTAGGAACATAGACAAAAGTTCTTCTTTTCTTAGAAAGCACTCGGTGAGTGTTGTTCTCGCACTTCCCTCCAAACACAAAGAACCAAAGAGTCACTTCATTTGAACCAACTACACCAAAACTATATAAAGGATCATATGAAATGGAATGTATTCTACCAAGAAAAGAACTATCATCCTTTGAAAAGATAGGCTTCCTATCCTCTGAAAGGATAGGCTCCTTAGCTCGATGTCGATGTTTCTCATGACCTACCAAAACTAATACATAGGCCTATAGTTAATACATATCATTGTCAATTTGTATCCAAAACAAAACACAACGATCCTACAATGCAAGTCTGTAGATGTGTCCCTCCTACCACCTTGTTCCACCTCCTTCTTGAATTATGCTTGGTTCTCCTTTTCTTGCTCTAGTACTTTACCACTATCCATATCTATCCACCATGGATAGTTATCTAACTCCCACTTTGAAAAGGAATGCATGTAAGGAGGACACATCATGGTAGCCTCATTAGTGATCGACAACCACCACTGCCTAGACCTTAGAGGTAGAGCAATAATGTGACCATTCTCTTTCAAAAATAGTAGAAGCCTACGTAATTTCAAACACATGCTACCAAGAGCAACTTAGAAAACATAGAAATGCCTGTAGTAGGCGACCACTCTAAAATAGTATACATGTACACCAATCTTTGAGTAGCCATCTGAATCAAGTCAAGCTTTCTTAGAGTTTTAAGATCATCTCCCTTCTCTTTTCCCTCCACATGCCTGACCATATGAAACAAAAACTTTCTTTTCTCAATCCTCACCTCCTCGTATAGTAATCAAGAAAAGGGCACTCGAGAGGAACTATAATTGCACCTGGCACATCGATGAAATACTTAGGCACATCTTGAGCTCTCTATAAGATTCCTCCCCAGCCTCTCAAGATGTCCAGCATCTTCCCTTGTAATCAAATCCCTCTTCAGAAATATAAAAGATCTTGTTTCTACCAGTTTTGGCATAGAGAGAGAAAATCTTCTAGAGAGTGGTAATTCAGTTTTTAAATATTTTTGGATGGAAAAATATCTCTTCTTATTAAAATAAGCTCCCCCGAAATAGAAGTTCAAAAAGATTTTCAGCAGAAGGTGCATTAGAAATAAAGTATAATCTATTCTTATCCTAAGGGTCAAGATTTTTTTAAAATTTTAAATTAACGCTCCTATGGAACAATAAGATTCATCCAAATGTAGGGAGGAGATAAATGGAAGAATAAAAGAAAAATCTCCCAAAAATGAGTAAATACTCACATAAGATGAAGAGTTGACTAAGGACAAGGTTAATAGTTAAAAAAGAGAGATATTTAGAAGAAATGATGCATTTTTGACACCTCAGTATGGGGGAACTCCCCTCATGAAGGAGGCGCCTATTTCACATGTGTGGGAGAGTTTTAAACTCCCAAATAATGAGATATTTTTATCTCTCCTCTCTCCTGTTTCAACTAGATCCAAAAAGTGGACTAAACTGACCCAAAAATGGTCAAAAATTGAGCAAACTGATCTGGAAAATTCTAGAATCAATTGGCTTGGTTAGAAGCTCACTTTTTCCTATAAATAGAAGCCTTCCCCTTTGTTGAAGCTCAATAGTGTTTTTTGCACTGTTATCCTACTTCTCCCAAGATCCAAAAACTGTGAATTTACTCATAATTCATTAGTTTTTGACCTTCCCTCTTCTAAAGATTGGTGGCCACTCTTGTTTCAAACGGGGGATTTTTTTTGCGAGCTTTTTTTGCCGAGATTTTTGGAGCAATGAACAAGGAGTCGGAGCTTTGAAAAGGACCATGAACTTACTATGAGCTTTGTAAAGGACCAAGAACTTACTTACATATAAATAACAAGCTTTGAAAGATCAACAATATAAATTTCAATCTTTTGATCCACATCATACTTATTGATATAATTACATATATTCATATATGTAACTAAATTCATGCACCTCATACATATACACATACAAAATATACATATACATACATACATGCAAGAGCTACCTACATACATACTAACATATATACATACATACATACATACATACTTTCTTACTTACTTAAATATAAAAAACAATCCTTTAAAGATAAAAAATATATATATCGATCTGTAAAGTTCCAAACCATGAAAATCTCGATTACAAAGTCTTTGATCCACATCATACTTATTGTATATATACATATATCTACCTAAATTCATACACCTCATACATATACATATACATACATACATATATACAAGAGCCACCTACGCAGCACTAACATATATACATACATTGCATACATACATACTTTCTTACTTACTTAAATATAAAACACAATCTTTTAAAGATAAAAAATGTATATATCGATCTTTAAACTTCCAAACCATGACAATCTCGAATACAAAGTCTTTTGATCCACAAATTATAGCATTCTAATTATAGCATTCTTCTACATGTCATCCCGACCTAATGAGAAATCTCCCAGACATGCTTTGGCTACCTCCATGTCATTCTCTATCCCCATATAGTGCCTTTTTAACTCTTGGCATGCACGTCCCAAGCCTCCACATCCCGCAAAAACGTCCAAGACACTATCTCCTTCACTTGAGAAGGTCTCCACTAGCCACCTACAATGAAATACAATCATAAACGTGCATCTAAGTATTTTGAAAAAGTAGCTATGAAAATGACCAGAATGAAAATTGTCTCACCTAAGAGATCTTTCTGCACCACCTCGAATGTAGCGCTCCAAGATCATTGTGCGTTGGAATGGATGCTTCTTATTCTTCTCAAAAATGAAATTTCGTTGAGCGTTGAATAACTTCTTTGAAACATTTTGCCCAGCCTCACGATCAATAATAGGGACATGGCAATTTACTCGATAGAACATACTAAGCGCCAATGTATCCACCTACCATAACGAGAAAACATTATGTTTGGATATCCATACCACATAACATGTATACACAAAGGGAAATATTTCAGAGATTATGACTTACCCGTTCTCCATTGTCATACAAATAACTTGATTCCACATGAACAGACATTGTTCGATGCATGACCAATCCAACTTTCTTTCCCATGGAATATATTTTAGGAAGTTGATCCATTAGACTCAAACACACAAACCAACCCTCATCAGCCACAAACAAACCAACAAAACCGAGTGTGGCACGTATCAATGATGAAGAAACTTGATTCCATGAGGGACACCCATCTGTATCTACATCAACCTGTAAACATGTAGGAAAGTCAGCCCATACGAGGCGAGCCACTGTATCTGAGGGAGCACCTCTATGAGATAGAGCCTTGGGAATCTTCATCAAGAATTCTTCCACACTACATAAAAGATTTATGATGTTTGGTTTTGGTAAGTACAACTTGGAAAACTAATTATATGGTGAAATTATTCTTTTTACCTATCTGAGCCCTCCGAAAGAGTGTGGATGTCTACCAGCAATATGTGTGAAAAACATCTCTCACCTGCAAGTAAACAAGACAAAAAATGAGATGCATTTCGAAAGCACACACTTCTCAAAATAAATTTGCAATGGAAAGTACTCTTACTAGTCATGTCCATGATGTCACGTTGTCCTGACACCTCCCCCTCTTGAAGATGCTCTGGAGGGTCTCTCTCTTGATCTTCATTTGTGGGGTCTCCCTCTTGAACATCATGCATAATGTCAAGACGTCTCTTTGTTCGCCTCTCACGTTGCACTTGAGATGATGTAGATGTATGCTCTTGGTGTGATTGTGGCACTCGTGACAGTGGTGTGGATGGTTTTGGGGCCACGCGCAAGGATCCAACTACTGGAGACTGGGTCAAGATTGTTGGCTGTGGGGAAGGTATTCTAGAGTCTTCTTGAGTTGGGGGCTCTCTTTCAAGCTCATATTGGCAATTCTTAAATTCTTCAAGAAATAGATCAAGATAATTAGTAAAAAGGTAAAAATCCCCATACCTTTTTGTATATGTATATGTATGTAGATGTATATGTATCTATGTATATGTATATGTACATGTATGTGTATGTGTATATGCATATGTATATGTATATGTATGTAGGTATGTATCTATGTATATGTATAGGTATGTATATGTATGTAGGCATGTGTCTATGTATATGTATGTGTATGTATATGTATGTAGGTATATGTATCTATTTATATGTATGTATATGTATGTAGGTATATGTATGTGTATGTATATGTATGTAGGTATATGTGTATGTATATGTATGTAGGTATATGTATCTATTTATATGTATATGTATGTAGGTATGTATATATCAAAACTTAACAATGTTTCTTTAAGATCTAACATGCCAAATCTTAAATGTAACATGAACTTTGTATGTATGTAGGAATTTAGTGTATGTATGTAGGTATGTATTTATGTATGCATATGTATATATACATATGTATTTGTATATGTATATATCTGTATGTATATGTATCTAATATGTATATGCATATGGATAGTTTACATATGTATAGGTAGGAAGGTTCACATAAACATATACATATACATTTACATGCATATAATTCAGTAGAAAGCAAAAAATTACCTTTTCCTAGGAGCTCCTCACTTGGAGGCACATGATTTAGAGGATAGTCCAACCACCAAGGACATCTCTTAAATTCCCAATCAGAAACCCCTCTCTCAACCCATTCCTTTGAGTACATTGTTTCCGAGGAATTTGGATCTACCCATTCTTTGATTGCTTCCGTCTCTTCGTCCATTAGACCTTGGCCAATGAGTAGCTGCACCCACCTACATGTCCAAAATAAAACAAACAGTACTAAAATATTTTTTTAAAAGCGTATATGTATTTTCTATAAAAATGTAATGGCATTAGAAGATATATACCTATAGACAACCCTCTTTGCGGCATTCTCCACCTCAGGTTGCTTTTGGCCTTCCTTTACTTTTCCAATCTTTGCCCACACCTCATGGAAGGCCCATGGCATGTGTTTCAATCGCTCCTCTTGCACCCATTGCATAAATGGTGGGATGTAGATAACGTCATCATATACCAATAAACCCTCCAAAATAGAGTCTGCCTCCCCTATTAGCTCTTCCCAATACAACTCTTTCTTCATATGCAGCAACGTCTTTTTGTTATCCCCAAACATCTCTGAAATTACCTTGTCCTTTGCCCTCCCGGTCATAAGCATTTGAAGCAATTCCGTCTTCCTATTTCAGCATCATACCAAAACCATAAGAGATTAGATATTAAGGTTAGTTTATGTTAAGGGAGGTTTATTGACATGTGACATACCTTTGAGTTGAAATCTGAGATATGGCGACTGTGTAGAGCTTTTCTTTGGTCAGAGCAACCAATCCCTTCTTGGACCAATCATAGTTATATACGAGTTGAAAGAATGCATCACCATTGGATGGGTTTGCAATTATGAGCATCTTGTACGCTCTATCTCGAAATGTTTGCTCTACACCACGTCTGGCTTTCTCACATTTTGTCTCATATTCTTGCAACCCCATGGCACGTCTATCAATGCATGATATAGCTTGCTTCACCGCATTTTCAAACGGTGTCTACGTATAACGAAAAGAACTCATTATCACTCACACGATTAAAAAACATTGATAATCCGTTTATTAATAAAAGATGGGAAATGCAAACACTACCTTCCACACAAGCTGTGCCAAGATTGTAGCTGGAGCATTGTACCATTGCTCTCCACTTCGTCGCTCCAAACTAAGCTCCATTAAAGCCCACCTCCTTACGTCTTCACCAAGGTAGTCCAATATGGATGATTTGTCCGCCATTCCAAATCGTTGAAACATGAAGATCTCATGTGACAATGTGGGTGTAACACTAGTGCGCACCAATCTGTGTTGTAAAGAGTCACAATGAGCTAAGAACTTAACTATGACTTCACAATGTCCATAATTAAGTAGAGAGAGATCACTTACTCATTTTGAGATCGCAAAGCCAATAGCAATTCCCCTTCTTGCTTCTTGTCCACAACCAAAAATTGACATTTGACCCAGACATGGTGTGAGGGGCTATGAGACCAAGCTAGAGAAAGCAAAATAAAGATATTACAATATATTACTTTTAATGTTGCATAAAATCACTCTATGACATTCAAAAGAACATACCTTCGCGCACTCGAGACATCCATGCCTTCACACGATGATTGCCATCCCATACAAGAAACTTCTTACCACTGAGATCCTCCCACTCAGTTCCTCTGATTTCATCCTCAAATCTGTCATGTTGTACCACCCAGTTTGGTCCCCATTCTTGCAAGTCTATTTGTGTGACCGCAAAATACATAGAGCTTCCTGGATGTGTAAGTGAAACTAAAAAAGGAGGAGATGCTTTGACATAACCATGGCAGTCAAAAGAATCACGAAACACCTCAAGTTGGGTAGAAACTGTACGGATGGATTCATTTGGAATCAGCCTGCATAAAGGGACCAATGGGGTAGAGGAATTGCGTTGCACAAAAAACTTAGTGAATACATCACCAAGCAATCCCAATTCAATAGATTTTCCAAGAAGCCTTCTATGGGTCTCCCCTTGACCAGTACTAGATTCAGGAATCTCCATGTGAGTTGGAGGAGGTGAGCTCATTTCATTCTCCAACACAAGCACTTCTTCCTCATGACCAAGAGAATTATGCGCTTCTGTTTCCTCTCTAACAGGAGATACATGTGAGGACAAAGGTGTCCGTGATTGAGCTTCCTCGCTAAGAGTCAAACAAACACGCCCAGATCTTAGTGAGTATCCCCTGTTGTCTGTAAGACACACACACCAAGCCCAAGTAAGCATATCTAAAACAATAAAACACAATCTCAGTAGAATCTTGGCTATTCACATCATATACCTTTCTTAGTCTTTGCCTGTTGTTTTCCTGCTTTTCTTGGAGCCATCTTCCTTTCTTTTGCCCTGAATATGAGTAGCAAAAAGTTTGAGCTGAATCACACATAAACCCTACTTCATGTATATAGGAAAACATCAACCTCACACACAAACATCTCCTACTAGTGTGTGTGTGTGTGGAGAGAGAGAGAATAGCATAGACATGAAGTGAAGCCACGGATTATATTGAAGAGCTAGAGTTGCAAAATGGGCTCTTCTGGTTAGAGTGCACATTTGAGAAGAAACCAATAAACCTGAGCTTCCTAGCTTAATACAAGAGCCATTGAAGGAGCTAATATATATTGGCTGTTCATGGTGGCAATGATGCAAACCCATTGCAGTGTTTCGTCCGAGAGGACAATGATATAAGCGTAGAAGGAC
This sequence comes from Cibotium barometz, assembly GCF_041138505.1. Taxonomy (NCBI): domain Eukaryota; kingdom Viridiplantae; phylum Streptophyta; class Polypodiopsida; order Cyatheales; family Cibotiaceae; genus Cibotium; species Cibotium barometz. The sequence continues at coordinate 44,713,288 of NC_141049.1, forward strand.
GTGCAGGTGCAAGAACCATCATGCAAGCCTTACTAGTGAGAAATGCACCCGAACTCGTCTGCCCATTTCTTCGTCATCATCATTACGATGATCCATAGCCAAATGTGAGCTCAAATTCATTGTGCCATATGTTCAAGCAATGATAAATGCGTACAAGAAATACACCATTCAAATGGGACTTACACGACTCTCTGTTGTGTGAGCTTGTGTATTAAAGTTTCCTATTCCTATTGGGAAAAGTAAAGGTAAGCCTAATGTATCTAATATTTGAATGGGAGTAAAGGTGCTATGCCTAAGGACGTAAAGGTAAGCCTAAGGTATCTAACATTTCAATGGATGTAAAGGTAAGCCTAAGGTATCTAACATTTGAATGGGAGTTAAAAAATTCTATGTTGTGTATAGATTCACATGACCTCTATGCTATGTATATATTATATGGCTAAAGGTTGTGGTAGAACTAAAGTACTTAATGTTTATAGGAAAAGGTAAACATAAGGTACCTAACATTTAGGTTCCTTTAGGTAAGGATTGTATCAGAAAGGTGCCCACCCACCCACCTCCCCTCTCCTATGTACATCTTGATGCGTCCACCCCAGGCAATGTGTGCCCTCTTTTTCTAGAGCGCCAACGCACAATATTGGGCTCCAATAGCCCCTACACCTACATTCGAGAGAGCAACCTTCCAAATGCAAGAGATAAGGAGAGTTCTCAACCATTGTTTTCCGCCTACGCTAGAGATAAGGAGAGATACCCGCCTACGCTAGAGATAAGGAAAAATATCACTGTTTTCGGAATACGCTAGAGATAAGGAAAAATATCACTAGAAAAAAACGTTACTCGCATTCTGCAGAGAACCTTCCAAATGCAAGGATAAGCGAAACCTTCCAAATGCAAGGATAAGCGAGATATCAATAGCCATGCTCGTGCATTTCCACCCCCCCGCGGGGGATGGTCTGCGCTAGCGCAGACCATCCCCCGGCTCTGCCGGGGGGGTGGAAATGCACGAGCATGGCTTTTAACGGTCGTCTTCTCCAGCTATTAACAGTCGTCTTCTCCAGCTATTCCTCAAACTCCACCTCCTCAACAAAACGTCCAGCGACGCCTGCGACTTCGCCTCCACCTCCTGCACCACCTCCACCTCCTCAAACGCCACCGGCTCCACCTCTACATTTGCTCATACACGCCTCCATCGCCTCTCCTCCAGCATGTCCACTCCCTCGGCAGAGCCGGAGCGCAGACCATCCCCCGGCTCTACCGGGGGAGTGGACATGCTGGAGGAGAGGCGATGGAGGCGTGGCGGCCAGCGCTGCCCCCGTCTCCTCACACTTGACCTCCTCAACATCGTCTCCTCCTACGCCACAAACTGGACGTCCTCAACACCGTCACCGCCTACGAAAGCTACAACGTACACCTCCAACGAAGCCGTGCTGCCAGCGCACAGAAAAGAAAAACAGAGAAAAATCGAGAAATGAAAAAAAAACTCACCTCTTCTCTTGCATTCGTCTGCCTGCTTGCTGAGTTGAAAGTATCCTTCATGTACCCTAAATATCTCTTTTCTTCGTGTACCCCTTAAACTAAGCACCACATATGTGTGTGTGGCCTAAAACATACTTAGCCTAAAAATAGATACATATACACACACATATATATATGTCTAAAAATGTATTAAGCTATATGTGTTTTATTGTACACACGTACATTTTATAGTTTAGGCTATTTAAATATGTATATATATATTGATGTTAATAAATGTGTGTGGTGTGTGTGTAGCCTACTAGATATATAATCTAATATATTTGTATATCCTAAAATAAGTAAAAGACTAGTCTCTTTGTAAATACACACACACACTAAAATACATATATCCTCGTCGGGGGATTCTTAGCCTAGAATATATACAATATAATAATATAAATATAAACATGTGTGTATGTGTTTTTACATATATCCCCATCCGGGGTTCTTAGCCTAGAATATATACAATATAATAATATAAATATAAACATGTGTGTGTGTGTATTTACAAAGAGACAAGCCTTTTATTAAAATAATACTTAGAATCAATAAATGTATATATTTGTGTATTTTTTTATATATTTGTAGATACATATATATTTGTATATTTTTTATTAAAAAATTTTATCGTGGTCATTCTCAATCGTGATTGCTCCACCTTGTTTTATCATTTCAACCACCTACATTCTCAATCGTGATTGCTCCACCTTGTTTTATCATTTCAACCTCCTTGATTCTCAATCGTGATTGCTCCACCTGTTTCTTCGTTTTTATATTTTCATTTCACATTTTCGTCTCTCCTGTCCTTTCTGTTTCACATTTTTGTCTCTCCTATCCTTTTTGCATCTTCATATTGCCTTCCCTATGGAGCACACTGTTACCTTTGAGTGGGAGCTTGATGGCTGTAGCAAAAAATCTCAAACTTTAATACTTCTCCACCAGACCACGCTTGTCTCACGGATATCTACAAGGGTTTTTGCCCTCTTCACACGCCCTTTCTGGAGTGAAAGCTACTAGGACCGATGGAAGCCTACAGGAAATCATCGCTCATTATGATATGGAGGGCAATAAAAACTACCTCATAGATATTTCTCGAAGTAAAACATATATGCTACAATGTAGTCCTCTTTGTGCTGCTGATAGTCTTGATTCTAGTGCTGACGACATTGCCCAAGATGTCTGACATTTGGAGAGTTCAGTGGATAAAGAATTAGGGACACAAAACACCCATGTTCATATCTCGAGCTCCTCCTCTGAGAGTGACTTGAATGGCTCAGCAACTATTTTGCAACCAGGTGAAGGCACAAGCAATCCAAAAGGTTCAAAGCACAAGATCTTTGAAGATGAATGTATTGCTTCAGAGAGTATACTTTCGGTTCTTCGTAAGAAGGAGCAACCTTCTCTTTTGCGTTCATTGTTGGAAAAAGTTACTCGAGTCATCCAAGTCCAGGAGGTGCCAAGACATTATGATGGTGATTCCATCCTAGAGTTTCCACCAACATATGGCAAAATAGGAAATATGGATGGAATGGAGCAAAAATATGATGGTCACCTATGGACACGTCTAGTAACATCAAACATGTCTGTAAGTTGTACCGTGTGTATTAGCTATTGTGTTGGTACTTTGGAGTGCCATAAGCTCAGCTGTCCTTTTTACTTGAACAATAAAAGGTATAACAACACCTTCTTTCATGGACATCTGACAAAAAAGATTGCAATTGGACTTTTGACAGAGGATGAGAAATCTAAAATAGTTTGTCACTTTTGTCGCAAAACTGCACATTGTGTGCAAGTGTGTAGATGTATTGTGTATTACGTAATGCCTCGTGACACAACTATTACAAGAATTATGCTCCACACTGGGCTACATGAACATCCAGTTCAGCCAGAAACTTCAAGGTCAATGTTGGAGCGCGTGAAAATGTTTGTTTCTCAAGTGCTGAAAACCCAGAGAAGTGCAGGTCCTTGAAAAATACAGATGGATATTGTGAAGGATATGCTATTTTATCATGAGCTCTGCAATTTTTTGGAGGAGTTGAGTCCTCTTGTGGAAAACCAGAGGTGAGTATTCACTCTATAACTTAATTATATTTGGAAGTATTTTTCTACATTCGGTCCTCTCTTTATTGTGAAATTATGTTTTTTAGGTTTAGACGCATTGTATCCCAGGAGAAAAGAAAATTGATGCCAGCAGGAGAGGGCTTTGATAGCATCCTTCTTATACAGAGAAGATCTCGCTATTCATTTATACAAGGTAGCCGTTTCCCAGGACAAGGTGGCCCTGATGACAAATGTTATGTCTTTAAGATGTCTTTGCGAGGACCAGCATCAGGCGTGGACTTGGTGAATCGCATGCGGTGTGACAGTGGAGGTGACTTGTCAAAGTCCTGGGTTTTGTTTAATCACACTCATCTAGTTTTTGGTTGGTCAACAATGGCTTGTCATGTTTACGACCCAAGGTGAGACTACGAACTCCAATTTTTTCATTTCTTTCATTTACCAATTGCCACATGCAAAATTAAGGAGGAGGATACAAAAAGCCAAGTACTATTTTGGGAAATGCTGAATAGCACAATGGAGCAATGCGGTTATGCACCCGCACACTTCTATGGGTTTATGGCTGATGAAGCAGGGTCTAATTGGTGTGCAGTTAGGACCGTTTTCAATGGGGGTCCGCACAACATTATGGAGGACAGGGAGCGAACGTGCTTATTCCATTGGAAACAAAGTTTGATGAAGCATGCTAAACAATGCGTGAAGGCAGAAAGTCGACAACACCATATTGACTTGTGTGAAGAATGGAGATTGGCAACCAATAAGGAGTCAGCTTTCTTAAAAAGTAAAGAGATTCGTGAGTGGTGGAGAAATGGACATGTTCATGAGGGAAAACTATCAGTTGGATACGTGGATGAGTTGGTGGGAAGTATGAATAGCACATTGGGGCAACCTCATGTCAAGGGTGAGAAATTTTATGGAGAACTGATATGTTGTATGGATGCATTTGCATTGGAGTCAATTTTATGAATTCTTGTATGAAACCTCTTGTGTGCAGGTGGTCTTAAGCTCGGTGGATTTAGCACAAACCCCTCGAACAAACTTATCTGAAAGTGTACATGGGAGTTGGCTTGCTGGTGAAGGATACAAGGAAAAGGTTAGCTTGTATGATGCGTGCATTTCAGATATGGCAAACGCTTTACTACAAAGTGCAAAGCAATATGCATATCAGATGGGGAAGCACAAAGGTGAGGGACCAAGCTTGAGCAAGTTGCTAGACAGGGTAGCAGCAAGGTCAAGACTAACACCACCACAAGTGGCTCGCATGGTCCATGAAACAGTAGCTAATACTCCTATGTATGAGGAATCAAGGCCTCTACATGGAGATAAGGAGACTATTCAACGGAAGAGGGTGAGGACAACGGAAGTAGGCCAATGCTCACATCGTCCAGGTTATGTCATGCAGAGCAGACATCGTCAAAACCGGGGAATAGCAAGAAGAGTAAGTTTTGGAGATAGATCTAGAACAAACAATGCAGCAAGTCCCGCTTCAAGGGGAGGACCAAAAAGTCCAATGACTGGAGGAAACAAAGATGTCAGACATGAAGAGCCTAAACAACATTGGACCAAAAAGTCCAATGACTGGAGGAAACAAAGATGTCAGACATGAAGAGCCTAAACAACATTATGGCACAATGAGCGGAGGACAACTTTTTGGTCCAGTCATTGGACCAAAAAGTCCAATGACTGGAGGAAACAAAGATGTCAGACATGAAGAGCCTAAACAACATTATGGCACAATGAGCGGAGGACAAATGCATGTAAAGGAAGAGGCCGTTGGACGCACAATGTGGGCCATTAGACGAACCCCATTGAACTCAAAAGTCAAATGTTTGGGAGGTATTGATGGAAGACTTAAGTGCAACTCATACATACAGGGAAGCTCTATTGGAGTTGTTGCCCCTAGCTTCTACTCAGAGTGACGACATCCTGGTCTGGGAGGGCCAAAGGCTCAAATGATGTGGTTTTTTCCTTCAGATGTTTCACACACATGGCATGTAGATCCAAACATAATATACAAGCCATCATACCCAGATATGTGGAAAGTGGATGTTGGGACCAACATAACCAGCCAAGAGGTAGATAAATTAGTAAAGGCAGGGTTCAAGTTAGATGTTACTCATGAAGAACCTTTTGTGTCAGGGGTGGGAGAAACGTCCACACAAGCAGCGGGCAACAAAGAAAGTGACAAGAGGCCACATGATGCTACACAGAATACAAAGAGATCAACCAAGTGGAGGCATTGGATTTCCAAAGAAGCAGAAAAGAGGATTGGTAGTGCCGAGGCCATGCCAGCGACAGTCCTTAATGAGAGTGCAATGCAGCCATCCCCCTACTCTATTTTTCATTTGGCATGTGAGAGTGGAGAGGACTATTTTATACACATCAAGGTACAACCTTGGTGTACATGTCCTGATTTCATGCAAAGAGAATCTAGAGGAAAGTCTTACGTTGCATGTAAGCATATCTATTTTGTCTTCTTGCGAGTTTTGGGATTACATAAGAATGAGGATATGGTAATGCATCAACCGACACTATCACCAGAGGAAGTGGACAATATACTATCACGTCCTCGAAGCAAGGATGTTTGTGCTTATACTTAAGCTTTAATCAAGCCTGTTTGTGCCTATACTTAAGCTTTAATCAAGCCTCTCATGTTTGTGCCTACTTAAGCTTTAATCAAGCCTTCCATGTTTGTGCTTACTTAAGCTTGTAAGGAAATGTGAAGTCAATCTTTTTGTAAGAAAATTTGAACCAATATTATTTTTGTCTTGCTTTGGGATGGAGTATACTGTCACGTACTCTAAAGTCTTATTGTAGGTAGCTTGCGACGCTATGGTAAAGGAGTTATACCAACCAGATATCTTCTTGTAAGAAAATGTGAACTCAATCTTTTTGTAAGAAAACATGAGCCGGGTATACTTGTTTTTACTTGTGTTGAAATAAACATTGGAAGAAAGGTACATAGATAGGTATTTTTGTGCCTATATTTAAGTTTCTTGGACATAAAATGTGTGTTTATATGTAGGAAGGTAGGTATGTAGGTATGTATGTATGTATGCATGCATGTATGTATGCATATATGTAGGAAGGTAGGTAGGTAGGCAGGTAGGTAGGTAGGTAGGTAGGTAGGCAGGCAGGTAGGTAGGTAGGTAGGTAGGTAGGTGTGTTTGAGAATATACATGTATATATGTATGTATGTATGTGAATGTATTTAGGTAGGTAGGTAGGTAGGTAGGTAGGCAGGTAGGTAGGTAGGCAGGTAGGTAGGCAGGTAGGCAGGTAGGTAGGTAGGTGTGTTTGAGAATATACATGTATATATGTATGTATGTATGTGAATGTATTTATTTCTCTTTCATAAATGCTTACTATATAAAAGCTCACCAAAATGTATCATTTTTCTTACAAGCTCACATAAAACTATCTTATCTCCAAAAAGCTCGCCAAATAAAGCTCGCAAAAAAATCAAACCCGTTTCAAACAAGAGTAGATCCCTCAAACCATCAAGCCAAAGGAAAGCTCTCAAATTATCCTTGTAAGTTGAAGATTCTCCTCTTTTCTATTTCATTTTATGGTTTTTTATGATTTTTGTCTTCTCTAAAATGAATATGATGTTATGCCTCATTGAAAAAAGGCATTCCCCTCTCTTCTTTAGTAAATCCAACCATTCTTTATCCTAGATGAATGATTAATGGATAAAATCAAGTTTTTCATAATGTTTCTCTTAAATAAGTAGAAAATGTTTACATTAGAATGATTGAAATACTCTTGGTGAACTTCTAATTAATTTTAGAGAGTTAAAAATTGAAAAATGGTCAGCCATACAAAGGAGGTTATGGTGGAATTTCTAAAATTGTGTAAATAAGTTTGTTGCTTGCAAATGAAGATCAATACCAGGATGCAACAAAAACGATACACTTAGGGCTCTTGAAAAGAGTTCCACTTTGTAGATGAATGTGGGAGAGGGTTTGATAATAATCCCACATGGGGACTTATGGGAGTCCTAGAATTTTTGTATAAAAGGTGGCTCATTTGAGAGCTTAGACACACTTTGGGCTTAGTTCATGCAAGAGCTCCTTTGAGAGACCTACTCTCCCTCTTCTCCATAGAGGTGAAGACTCTTCTCTCACCCCATCTACATCTTTGTATGAGATAAATCTCTTCATTGAATCATTAGCAATGTCATGAGTCATTCTCATCCTCTTCTCTAATCATTTTACTCTTATGCATGCTTTTAGTATTTCATTTTTGAGTACATGGATTGATTTGAAGCTTTCATGGAAGCTTGATGCTTGAATGTATGCATGCTTGTAGGAAGATAGGAGTGGAGTGAGGTCTTTCTCTTTGCTTGAGTGCATAGTGATTGTATTCCTCTTGCTTGTATTCGTGAATGAATGGGTGTGTAGGAATGAGGACAAGTTGAGCTTGTGTGTATGCTTAGTCTAGTGTCAAGTGATGGTAGCCATGAGCATTCTCTCCATTTGTGGATAAGCTCTTGTGCACCGGTACGGGTCGAATCCCTAGCTCCGAAAGGGATGCAAATCCCATTGGAGTGAGCTTAGTGTGGATCGTACTCCTCTTACTACAAGAGAGAGAGTTTTCCGTCTCTCCATTGGCGCCGCTGCCGGGGAGAAGACTCAAATCCGGTTGAGAGTGTGTGGAAACCACCACTATTTCCTCTTTTGGTTGCAAAACCATTGAGTGATTAGGTTAAGTTTGGGTGTGTGATCCCGGTGTGAGTGGATAAGGTTAACCATTGAGCGGTTGAGGGTTCTCCCGCATTGTTTTTTTATGTTTCATTGCTTTTATGTTTTTTCAAGTACCGTTCATTATGCTTACCTTCATTGTTTTTTGTCATTTCATTCTTTCATGCTTTTTGTTAACATGTAATTAGTATAAATAAATAAAAAGAAAAGGGATGCGTTGCTAAGCTCTCCCATAGCTTATGCAAGCCCCATTGACTCCCAAGCAAGAAAGAAGAGAGATAGGAAGTGTTGGAGGCGACCTTCCTTTTGTTTTGTGTTGTTATTGTGTGGGGAGCCAACGCATCAAGCGTGCTCGAGGAAAAAATGAGGAATATTTATCTATTGCAGCATGACTAACCGATTTGCTTGAAAGAAACCGATTTGCTTGAAAGAAACGGGCAACCAAGGGTGGCCCTAAGAAAGAACTTATAAATCTATATATATATATATATATATATATATATATATTTGTGGGCTGCATCAAACATTAGAGTACAAGGGCTGCATCAAACCGACTGCTTTTTCAAAATAAAAACAAGTATATATTGATTTAATCATTTCTTTTACAACAAAGAGAAGGCGGCTTTATAAATAAATCTTTATATATATATATATATATATATATAGATTTAGATTCTTATTTTTTACAGTGGCTGGCGTGGAAGCGCTGCATCGTGGAGACTGCTGGAGTTTAGGAGGCGACGAGCTACAGCCAGGGAAGACTGAAGGCGAAGTAAAGGGGCACAAAGGCCGGTGTGATGCTGACGTGGCCGGCTGCAGCAGGATCTGACGTGGCCGGCTGCTGCTGCAGCTAAAGGCCGGCAGCCGACAAGAAGAAGCAGAGGCGGTGTGGCTGTCGGCGTAGGCGGCTGAAGTTGGCGGCTGGAGTAGAGGAGGCGCAGCTGCAGCTGCGTTGAGGAGTCTGGGCGGCAGCAAGAAGACGTCGTTGGCAGCAGCAGGCGAGGTCGGCTGGCGGGGTCGCGACTGAAGAGCGCAGCAAAGAAATTGACTTATATATATATATATATATATATATATATATATATAGTTATATATATACGCGAGCTTTGGAAGGCGTGGGAAGACGTTGACGGCGGCAAGAAGAGGCTGCAGCAGCGGGCTAGAAACGTTGGTGAAGGCAACGGACTGAAGCGCAGCAAAACTGAAGCAGAGCAAGGAGGTGGCGAAGGCGCTGTCTGCACAGTGGGGCGCTGCAAGAGCGCAGGCGAAGGTGGCATCGAAAAGCTACAAGCGTAGAAGGCTGGGGTTCGCAGTGGCGGCATCTCGCGTTGGCTGCATCGAACCGCCGGTAGAAGAAGCTGACGGCGTCTGCAGTGGGCAAAGCCTGCAGCCGACGTGCCAGTGGAAGACGTGCAAGAGGAGTGTTCACAGCCGAGAGGCGGGTGGCTGGCGAGAGACGGCCAGCACTCTGGAGTAGGCGGCAAAGGCGAGCAAGTGGCCGCTGAAGAAGGCGTGTAGAGACAACGTGCTGCCGGCGATAAACCCGGGGGCGAGCGGCGTGGCGAGCGGCGAGGCGAAAGGATAAGGTAGGTGGAAATTTTTCCTTTTTTTTATTTTTTTTTATTTTAAGTTTTTTTTTTGTATTTTTAAATAAAAAAAGAAAAAAAATAATTTTTTTTTAAATAAAAAAAAAAGAGAAAAAGAGAAAAAAAAGAAAGAAAAAAGAAGAAGAAATAAAAAAAAAGAAAAAAAAATTTTAAAAAAAAAGGAGAGAAAAAGAGATAGAGTAAAAAAAAGGAAAAAAAAGAGATTTTAAAAAAAAAAGAATTTAAAAAAAAATAGTGGAAAATCTTTTAAAAAAAAATATAGAAAAAAAATAAATAAAAAAAAATAAAATAAAAAAAAATCTTTTTATTTTTTAGGAGTCCATATTGTGCGCATATTTTTTATTTTTTTTTCTGTATTTTTTAGCATAATTGGGTAATTTGCATTGTTTTAAATTTTTGTAATATAACAAAACAAAACAAAACAAAAGAAAAAAGGCAAAAAAAAAACAATTTTTATATTTTGAAATCATTGTTCATCATTTAAAATTTTGCATAATTTAAGTAGCTTGCATTTTTTATTTTTTATAAAATTTTTGTAAATGATGCATAATTAGTATAGTCATATTTTTTTTTATTTGGCACGAAATTTATTCATTTTATCAAACAAACAAACAAACAATAAAAAAACCAACAAAAGGGGGGAAAAAAAAAACAAACAAACCAAAGAAAATTTTTTGATTTTTTAGGAGTCTATTATTTTTTTGCATATTCTGTAGTTCTTCATTTTTTTTAATTTTTTTTGCATAATTAGTGTAACCTGCATTTTTTCATTTTTGTAACTTTGTGCATAGTTAGTATTTTTTTTTAGGGTGATTCATAATTTTGTGTAAATTTAAAAAAAAAGAGTAAAAATCAAAAAAAATCATAAAATCATTTAAAAAAAAATAATAAAAATAATAAAAAAAATAGGGTAGATAGTACACTACACATATTCTTTTTAGTTGCCTTTAGTGATTAGGTAGGGAAAAAATATATATATATATACATATATATATATATTTTTATCAAAAAAACAAAACACAAAAACCAAAACAAAAACACATAAAAACCCAAAAACCAAAACAAAATTTGACCTTATGCACTTACGGTCAGGACGTCTGATAGATTCTGCCATAGGGTCTAGGGCACCTTCTAGAGTGCCTACTCAGGAAAGTGGGACCCAATCGGTAGGCAATTTGGCAGATATTGCTGAAACCCTTTCTGAATCCCAATCCGATACCCTTTCCTCCAGAACAACTAGTTCATTGTCCATGGACAATCTAGTGCCGACAAATAGTCATCCCGTAGCCCCAAATAGAACACCCTCAAGATCCTTTAATCCATTTGAAGCCGATACCATGGGGTTAACATTCAATGTGCGACTCCAATATGTCTACACAAATGCTCAAGGAGCTGAGATCTTTAGGGATCCACAACAATGGTATCTTGTTAAGATAGCCGACATATTCTCAGAACTTGATAGAGCACCTCTAGTCAATGACCAGGGTAACATGTACATGGGTGGAGATGGTGTTCGCTATGAAGTCACCTACCATCCAGAAAAGGTAGACAAATTAGGGGAGCTCTCTAAAACAGAGTTTTTAGACATATCACAACTTTCCAGAGCGAGGGAGTCTCGAGATGACTGGCTCATCGAGCCGGACATGCCTGGACCTTCCAATGCCCAATCCTCAAAGCCATCCATAGATGATTTACTTCTTGTAGATCTAAATTTGGACAAGGATAGGAAAGGCAAGTGTAAAAAGAATCAGGGGGCTGAAAGCCAATGGGAGTTTGTACGACAAATTCCTGTGACAAAGGTCTTACAGGATGACCCACTTCAAGAGGTCTATAAGGATTCGTTAGAGGGATACTATGCCACAACAAAATCGCCAGAGCTGGATCTTCCTCTAGCTTATGTAGTGGTAGTTGAGAAGTGTGCAGGACACATGAACAGAATAATTGATAAATGGGCCAATGAATATCGAACGTTAGATTGGAAAGAGATTAGGGAACTCACGTGGAAAGGACAACCATTATTCATGGAAGTGTTCTCAACACATACAGCCAAACCAGGAGAGACAGCCTTTCTTGGAGAAACTGTTGCTCCTCCCCTACGAGAGTTCACTAGAGAGGGACCTTCAACATCTAAGTGGACCTCAGCTAGTAGCCCAACTCTGGCTCCACGATATCGTCCTACACCAAATGTGCGACCACAGGTCACACCACCACAACAACATCTTTCCCACTATGACAATCGGATGAGAAGGGAGCCAACTCGGCCTCCTATAAGTGCACCTCCTGAAATGAGGGTGACAAGATCTTTGGAAGGGTTTGGTGAGGCTGGTAATAGGGTACCCACACCAATTTTGGAAACATGTGGACCATCTTTCCAAAGAGAGGAACAATTCCCACTAAGGGTAAGAGGCCGTAGGCCCTATGATGAGTATTCACGACAAGTAAGGCCATCAACTCTTCAGAAATTGGTAAAGAAATATGAAGGGTCGGGAGATCCATACGACCATGTAGCAGCTTTTAGGCAAGCAGTTCGAGCTGAGCAAGTTGCTGATAAGCATACTCAAATAGAAGGGTTTGGACTCACTCTTGAAGGAAAAGCCCTTGCTTGGTTTCAGGCATTAGAAGCTTCTGACAAAACTTCTTTACGAGTTTTGGAAGAGAGATTCATTGCTGCTTTTTCTTTGATGGGAATTCAACATGACACGGTAGCACACATCTACTCTTTCAAGCAAGGAGAGAATGAGAGTGTTAGAGACTGTGTAAATAGAATGAAGCAGTACATTAATCGTTGCCCAGAAGATGAGAAGCCCGCCCAAAGTCGATTAATTTCTCTCTTCTTAAAAGGCCTCAAAAATTCAACACTGCATACACATCTCTATGCGAAGAAACATACAAGTTTCAATGAGTGTTGCCATGATGCTATGGATTTCACCGATAACTTCAAGTTCCAAGATGGTTTTGGCCCTGAGGTGAAACCTAGAAATCAGTGGGGTGATGACCAAAGTTCAGGGTCTAGCGCGCTAGTAAATCCAGACCAAATAGCCAACCTAGTGCTAAGGAGATTAGGACAAACCTATCGTCCACCCATGCAGCCACAACAACAGCAGCAGAGAATGAGGAGTATACTTCCTACAGGTCCTCATCTTTGTGGAGCATGTGGCGGTGACCATAAAACAGAGGACTGTAATACCTTTTCTCCTCTAGTCACAAACCAACCCACAAAGAAGTGGTGCCAAGCCTGTGCTTGGAACTTTACTCATACCACACAGGAATGTACTCGCATTGCGAGAATGAGACAGGAACGTGAGCAGCCGAGGGGTGGAGTGGCTCCACAAATGTATCAACAGTATACTAGTTTTGAACGTAAGCCACCGATGACACAAGAACAAGCACGACCTGTTCTTGGTGCTCAACCTCCTGCTCCAGGGACTGCTCCTGTGAGGGTTGTCGACTACGACAATTCAAATATGTGTAGAGAATTGGTAAACCCAGGATATGTGGAGGAAGAATATGTATCATATTCATCCAAAGAAAATATCTTTGAAAGTCCCACATACCCAAGCCCAGCATTGGAGACTCAACCAGGGGAACAAAACTCTTTAATGTTGCTAGGCGGCTACCAACCTAGGACTCCAGGCCCCTCAGGTCAATGGCAGCCAAGGAAAGTAGAGGCCAAACCAATGGGCCCCTGTTATGAGTGCGGAGAACCCCATTGGGCTCGTGATTGTCCACATCGCTCAAGGCAAGCATCTAGGTCCAATACAACAGTGCAACAGTTTCCACCAATAGAAAGATATTGTCTGGGGTGTTGTGTCGAACACTTCCCGAAGGATTGTCTGTTGAAACCACATGAGGAAGGCACCTCCCAACCAAAGGTTTCACTTAACCTTGTAGGCACAGTTCCATCACCACCTTCATCTGAGAATGAGGATGTCGTGCCACTTAGAGTCATGACTCGATCACAGACACGAAACGCTGAAATACAAACTGATGAGACACCTCGAACTAGGGATGCAAAGACACATCTAGTGGATAAGACCCTACAGTCCAGGAGAAAAAAGACCACTAGGAGGAAAAAGAACCGAAACAAGCAAACTAAAAGTGCATCCACTTCTAGTTCTCAGGAGACCTCTAAACAAAACATAAGGGATAAAACTTTTACATCCCAAGAAGTGCGTGAGGAACATCAACCTCAACCTGAGCCTAGTGTTAAACAAGATGAGGCTAGTACGACTGAGGTTAGTTCTGGGGGTTCTGTTTTTGTGGATAAAGTGAATGAGACTCTAGAGGCCATCATTGATGCTCATAGAAGTCGCATTGCAGCCTTATCAGAGCTACCCAAAAAGCTTCAAGAATACCCAAACCCTCGTGAGGAGAAGATCAATCTAGCTGTTAATCAGCAACTCATTAGGGAAGCTCAGTCGATACTTGAGGGACCACCACCACCTATTCCTCGTGGCCCAGCCTCTCTTAAGCCAACATTAGAAACTATACCGGAAGTGTCATCAAGTAGAGAAATGAAAAGTGAATTCATTTCACAAGCTCAAAGCGAAAGATCGGCACCAATTGACACTCCATTGAAAGAAGAAAGTCTACCATCACCTAGCCTTGTCTTCCCATGCAATGATGAAATTATTGATGCTAATGAGGACATGGCAAATGACATGTGGGCCGCTGTAAATGAGAAAATAAATGAAAACATGTCTTCTGTTAGTTCGCCTCCATTCTCTGAGGTGGATTTTACCAGAGATTCGGAAAACAACTTTGGACGCCCAAGCATCCAGGAGGAAGGTCAAACAATTGTTTCTCCTAGAAGTAAGCATACAATGAAAACCTTACCGTCCTATCTGGGAGAATATGAGAACTGTTCTCAAACCTTGAGGATACCCTCCATGCATAAAAGGTTGACAAAGGAAAAAGATATGAGTATGGTGCAGGCTATTTTGTCAGCACCAGTGGCTTGTACCTTACCTTTGCTTGAGTTGATAAAGCTTAAACCTGAGTTGTGGAATGATATTGCCACATGTTTGTCAGAGCAGGTATTGCTACAAAAGGGTCCCCATGAGTGTACAATACACCCTGAGACAAAGCATGTAATGCCAGTTCCTATCAACAAAGTTGGAAAATTTTGTGAAGACGATCAGGGAAATGCTACCCTCCCATTGGAAGTGCGAAAAGTATCTTCAACTGCAATACTTGATAGTGGCGCAGGAGTGGGCATTGTAACAAGGTCCATTTGGGAAAAATGGGGCAAACCAGCTATTAGAAGTACCAGGATGCGTTTGCAGCTAGCAGATGGAAGCTTAGAACATCCCCTTGGGCTGCTTGAGAACATATTGGTCACCACATGTGGGATTGAATATGAGCATACCTTTGCAGTGGTGGATTTTGGAAAACATCCAAACTATGAAGTGATATTGGGTAGACCATTCATGCGACAATTTAAAATGATTCAAGATTGGGGATACAACTACTTGTACCTCCGACATGATTCTGTCATCACAAGGGTCAACCTAAGTAATCACTCATATCGTGATGTAACAAGGTCTCCAATAGATGAGTTTGATTCTGCTTCATCTGAGGGCTCAAGAGTTACATTGTCCGATGGACGAGAAGATCTGTGGATGTGTGGAGCCTCATGTAGGGATTTCAACACTGAGAGACTTAAGGGTAATCGAAGTGTATCAGACGAGGCATACATTCCACAACCCTTCCCTGAGCATTTAATTGATCCATTAGAATGGAGTCATGTCCTTGCAACATTATCGACATGTGCTTTACCGAAGCCAATTCAATTTTGTGACTCAGATGGATATGACATTATTCCTATACGAATGGTACAACCACATAACCTTCGAGATGATTTGTACTATAGGAATGCATCCACAACAGCATTGCATGTTAAGGAAGTCTCGGCTACTCCACGAGCTTTATCGTGTCAAAAGGGTAATGTTTCTACCTTACCCAACCCACAATCAAAATCTACTCTTAAAGCTCCAAAACAAATGATGTGGATAATTGATGAGTACTCAAGTGAGGACCATGGCTGGCATGTTCCAACTAATCTAGTTGTTGCTCAAAGAAGGCCAGGCAAGAAGGAATTATCAATGTGGCTACCCAAAGATGCGTACAAACTTGTACCATCTAGTCCAGTTGCTAAGCCTATTAAGAAGCACATCATTTCCAAGCCCAAACCTCGGATTGTTACTCGATGGGTCCCAAAACGGGTTCTTAAAGCACAAGGCTTTTATGAGGGTGCACCAGCAATTTGGCTTCCAAAATGCCATGCTTTGGCAGGGATAAAAGATTGTTTCCAAAAGATGCCAAGAGCCACCCTTGATTTTCCATATCAGTGGGTACAAAAGAAATCAACACAAACTCTTCAAGATAGGAAAGGTGGCTGTGATAGCACCTACAAAACTACTTGTGTTGATCTTCCTAAAACATGTATTGAAACACCTGTTGTCCCGATTTCTCCTTGTTACATAATTCAACCATCAACTGGTGTACTTAAGACCCATCCAACTCCAAAGGAGTCTCATTTGAGCATAGATTCTAGCATTTCAAAGCCTAAATCCCCTTATCTTGCTCAAATTCCAAGACAATTGATAAAATTTCCACTCAAGAAGGACATACCTAACGACAAAGATAAGGCATTAACACTACAATTGAAGCTCTTTGGTAGATCAATGTTTGAATAGTGTGGTGCCTTACGCCTTTAAAGGATTATATTCTTTTTGAGATAATCTCCACTACCAGCGCAAGGGTAAGTTCAACGACTCCAAAATAAGATCGACAAGCCAGGGCACTTTTCTCCCATTGGGTTTTTTTCCCTCGGCTATATTTGGTGATTGGCACCACTAACAAATTTTATTCTTTTGTTTTTTCTTTGTTTGTTAATAAAATTTTTGCAGAGATCTCAGCTTAAGAAGAGCATCAGATACGCCCCTACAGTCCACCTATCGTGCACACAAATTAGGAAGGGGGGAGATATGCTATGCCTACAGGGATCAAGGAGAAGCAATCTGCACAAAATCAGCAATTATTCAAGGCAAACGAACAACATCAACAGGGCACTACAACAGGTGTATGCAAATCTTAATCTTTATTTCTTTATGTGCTCTTATCTTTCGAATATATGGTTTGCATGTACACAATATTGGCTGGTTTGAGTTTTGATTAGTAGTTAAAATGTGGTGAGTACATTCTAGAGTCTTAGAAAACTTAGTAAGAGATATTTCTATCCAAAGACAGTGTAGGATATATACCAAGGGAGTATGCCAAGTACTTATGTCTTCAAGGTATATTAGTTATCCCTAGTGGTAGCTACCTCTTAGATATGAGCTAGGTGCTACGAGTAATAAAAATTTATGAAAATATACCCTACAAAAATATATATACAAGGTGAATTGCGACATGAAGTGTCTACCGCCATGCGAAGTGCTTGGTAGGACCTGGGGATGTCTCAGCACCTTGGGGCCGATGCCTTGGTTTCCATGGGGTGAACACTGATGTCTAGAAGCTTCAATAGAGGACCTTTGAGGAATCTATCGCCTTGATAGATGTTGGTAGGACTCGGGGGTACACTATGGGCCCTCAAGACCGATGCCCTCATCTTCAAGGGGTACTCCTTAGGTCATAAAAGAAAGAAAAAGGGTCTGTCGCCCTTGAGATACTTAGCGGTCTTTAGATTCTCTTGGCGGAGGTCTCTTGGCCATTGCTCGGGTCTCATGGGGATAGAAACTTAATCTTTATCACCTTCTACACACATATTTAAAAAAAATAATATAAAAAAGAAAAAAAGAAAAAAAGAAAAAAAAAACAACAAGAGAGAGCTCCAATCACCTTTGCTCATATTTAGGAGTAGGTTTGCCACTTAGGAATAACTTAAGTACTGGAAGGACATTGAGACTGCGGTCATAACCGGCGGTGTACTAAGCACATTTGCCTTTGCATAGCATTATCTACTACCTAAGTCTCACTTTGACTAGTTTTTACTCACCTCTTTTAGTATTCATTAAAACTTTAATCAGCCTTGCACTTGTATGCTCACGTGTGTAATTATTATTGCTGATTTTGCTTTTCTTTTCTTTTTATCAATAAAGGACTTTACTCGTATCAATTGTTTTTTGTTGCAGCTCTTGCTACTACCGCGCTCGAGGACGTGCGCAAAATAGGAAGGGGGGAGTGTTGCTTGCAAATGAAGATCAATACCAGGATGCAACAAAAACGATACACTTAGGGCTCTTGAAAAGAGTTCCACTTTGTAGATGAATGTGGGAGAGGGTTTGATAATAATCCCACATGGGGACTTATGGGAGTCCTAGAATTTTTGTATAAAAGGTGGCTCATTTGAGAGCTTAGACACACTTTGGGCTTAGTTCATGCAAGAGCTCCTTTGAGAGACCTACTCTCCCTCTTCTCCATAGAGGTGAAGACTCTTCTCTCACCCCATCTACATCTTTGTATGAGATAAATCTCTTCATTGAATCATTAGCAATGTCATGAGTCATTCTCATCCTCTTCTCTAATCATTTTACTCTTATGCATGCTTTTAGTATTTCATTTTTGAGTACATGGATTGATTTGAAGCTTTCATGGAAGCTTGATGCTTGAATGTATGCATGCTTGTAGGAAGATAGGAGTGGAGTGAGGTCTTTCTCTTTGCTTGAGTGCATAGTGATTGTATTCCTCTTGCTTGTATTCGTGAATGAATGGGTGTGTAGGAATGAGGACAAGTTGAGCTTGTGTGTATGCTTAGTCTAGTGTCAAGTGATGGTAGCCATGAGCATTCTCTCCATTTGTGGATAAGCTCTTGTGCACCGGTACGGGTCGAATCCCTAGCTCCGAAAGGGATGCAAATCCCATTGGAGTGAGCTTAGTGTGGATCGTACTCCTCTTACTACAAGAGAGAGAGTTTTCCGTCTCTCCAAAGTTTTACTTTTTTATTCAAAAAGAGTAATTCCCATCGTATATGTATTCTTAACGTGTTATTTTCATCCTAGGTGTAGAAAAATGCATACTAAAAATATTTTATTAAAAAAGGGTTACTTTCTTTAGAATTAAATTCTATGCATAGAAGGAAGTATATTGAAATTTTTATTTTGAACATAAAAGAGTGATTTTCATCATAAATGATTTGTATGCATAAATATATGCATAAAAGATTTGTTTTATATATTAGAAGTGTGATTTTCATTATAAATGATTTTTATGCATAAATGGATGCATAAAAGAAATTCTTTTATATTAAAAGAGTGATTTTTATCATAAATGATTTGTATGCATAAACATATGCATAAAATATATTTTTTTATATTAAAAGTGTGATTTTCATAATAAATGATTTTTATACATAAACATGCATAAAAGATAAATTTTTTATATTAAAAGTGTGATTTTCATCATAAATGATTTTTATGCATAAATGGATGCATAAAAGAAATTCTTTATATTAAAGAGTGATTTTCATCATAAATGATTTTTATGCATAAAAGATAATTTTTTATATTAAAAGTGTGATTATCATCATAAATGATTTTTATGCATAAAAGAAATTCTTTTATATTAAAAGAGTGATTTTCATCATAAATAATTTTTATGCATAATTTTTTTTATATATTAAAAGTATGATTTTCATCATAAATGATTTTTATGCATAAATGGATGCATAAAAGAAATTCTTTTATATTAAAAGAGTGATTTTCATCATAAATAATTTTTATGCATAAATGGATGCATAAAAGAAATTCTTTTATATTAAAAGAGAGATTTTCATCATAAATGATTTGTATGCATAAACATATGCATAAAAGACATTTTTTTATATTAAAAGTGTGATTTTCATCGTAAATGATTTTTATGCATAAATGAATGCATAAAAGAAATTCTTTTATATTAAAAGACTAATTTTCATCATAAATAATTTTTATGCATAAATGGATGCATAAAAGAAATTCTTTTATATTAAAAGAGTGATGTTCATCATAAATGATTTGTATGCATAAACATATGCATAAAAGATATTTTTTTATTAGAAGTGCGATTTTCATCATAAATGATTTTTATGCATAAAAGAAATTCTTTTATATTAAAAGAGTGATTTTCATCATAAATGATTTGTATGCATAAACATATACATAAAAGATATTTTTTTATATTAAAAGTTTGATTTTCATTTAAATGGTTTTTATGCATAAATGGATGCATAAAAGTTTTTTTTTATATTAAAAGTATGATTTTCATCATAAATGATTTTTATGCATAAATGGATGCATAAAAGAAATTCTTTTATATTAAAAGTGTGATTTTCATCTCATAAATGATTTTTATGCATAAATGGATGCATAAAAAAAATTCTTTTATATTAAAAGATTCATTTTCACCATAAATGATTTTTATGCATAAATTGATGCATAAAAGAAATTCTTTCATATTAAAAGAGTGATTTTTCATCATAAATGATTTTTATGATGATAAAAGTGTGACTTTCATCAGAATTTGATTTCATGCATAAATATATGCATATAGAAGTTTTTATATTTAAATAAGGGTTCTCTTTAATCCTCTGTTTGATTTTCGTAAAAATTAGAAAAATAAATAAGTAGATATTATGTGAGAGGAAATTCTATTGTTTTAAATTCATTAAGATGGTAATGAGAAAATTCAAATAAACTATCGAAGTCGGAGATCGAGATAAACGATTATTTTATTCCTAATAGGAATTCATATTTAGCTTAGAAATCTGTAAGTAAATATTCAATGAAGGAAATTTAGAAAAAGAGAAATTGAAATATTACCTTTCAAGAATGATAGTTTAGGAAGAACCTTTCCAGACCCAAACTCTGATTCAGACTATTGACCAAGACCTAATTCCTTCGTCACAATTTCGATCAATGACGATGTGCTCAGTTCAGGAAAAATGCACTCAAATCACCCACCGAATCTGAAACTAAGTTGAGACCTTTGATTTTGATCTGAGGATCAAGATTACAGAATTCGAGAAATTCTGCTTGGAAATCCAGAACTGTGATAAGTACCAGGACACCTAAGGAGGATCCTGGAGGGTTCTGACCAGGCGATGCACGGGCTCGCGATGCTTAGGACACCCATGCGTATGTCGTGGAAGATATATATGAATGTTGACGAAATGATTATTGTAATCTGTTACTAGATCTCGTTGGCTGATGACCAGCTGGTCCCAATGGAGAGTCCAAAGTGGTACTCTTTTTGTGAAACAAGGGATTGAATAGAAATTTTGAGTTATGAAATCTGTGACCATATCTGTTTTATCAATGGATTATTTTTATATTAAAGTTTTAAAGAGGAGTGTGTGTGTGTAACTATTTTCTAAAGCTAAAGTTAAGAAAGGCATTCAATAATGGTGGGTGAGTGAGTACTTGTTTGGTTCTACCGATTCCAGTGGTAGGGTGGTGGCTAACCCATGGACCGGATGGGGTTATCAGTGGAGTTTTAATAATCAAACTGAAAAATCTTAGGATTATGCTAAGATTCGAGTAGTTAGTTAATTCCCTGATAAATTTCTCAATTGAGTGGATCAACGGCTGTGCTGCCTGATCTTGATTAGGAAAAAAGCGTTGAATTGCTCAGATGATCAAATTATATCAGCGATAATTTCCTTCTATCTGGTTTATGCAGGTGAAGGATAGTTTAGGTTTTGATCTCGTTAGAAAAATTCGTAAGAAAATTCAAAAAGGTGGAATCGTCCCCGCTTTTCGGGCATGGGAAATTTTCCCGATTTTGGTTTTCGGAGTGACCACCAGCCTAGTCTCATGCCCGGACATTTGTGGGCGAGGCCCCGAGTGAGAAACCCTGCCCCGCGCTCGCATGAGGGGGTTGCTTTCGCTCTATCAGCTATCGGGAGTCCCGTGCGCGGAGGGGTGTGCGCGAAGGGGGGGCAGAGGGACCTCACAGTTGGTATCAAAGCCTTGTTGAAAGCTAATAAGGATAAACAAATTCTTATCAAAAATTGATAATAAAAACTCAAAAAAAGTATTTTTCATAATGTATTTTCATTCTGTAAGCTTCTTTAATGAAGAATTTTTAATCAAAGAAATGGTTTTTATAGATGGAAGTTCCCTATTTATCTGGTATTTCTGGAGAGACAATAGCATAAGTGGTTTGCAGGGCAGTATGTCCACGCCTCTTGCGACCGCCATGCAATGCTGTGCAGAACCTCTCCTTTAAAGGTGAAAATGGTGCGTGGCATCATTCTATATCATTCGACGCCTCGAAATTTCAGACTTTCATGCCAAGTCTACAGACTCCTTAGTTGTTTTATTCCTAAGGAGAAAATAATAGCTCCCTTGTCAGTAAGTGAACATTTGTATCAGGGCATGGCTATGGCCCAGTACCGTCGTCTTATGCGACTCCCGAGGAGATTTTGAATTCTGGAGCCGAGCTGCTCTATGTACATATTGCAACTTTTATATAAATAAAGAAATGTTTTTCGGAGAAAAATTTCGTGTTGTATAAGTGATTGTTTATGGACGATCTGATAAAGAAAAATCTGTTATCGGACAAATGTCATAGATCTCCAATAAGATCATTGTCTTGTTTAAGAAATTTCCTTTCGAACCTCATAAATCTTAGGATCTCGTGGATGACATCAAAATAAAAATTCAATAATATATAAATTTTTGGCAGAATCATGAGACGAATGAACGAACCCTTGGACACATTGGTCAAAAATACCAAGCCAGTGTCCATGGCTAAAGCTATAAGAATGGCAAAGGACTTTGCCAAAGCCTTTGTAGTAAAGGTCCTGCTAAAGCTTGCACCCTCTAACTTTAAAAGATTTCAAATCCAGGGAAGTACTTCAAACTTTCCACCCCCGAAGAGGTAGGAAGGCCCGAATCAGAATCAGGATGCAGGAAGATTCTGAAGTGAAGGAAGATCCTTCCTCCAGAATACTTTCTCAGGAGCCCCACCTCTTTCAAGAAATCAGAGGGATGAGCTCAGAAGTGAAAACCGATGTTTTGGATGCCAAGGTTTTGGTCACCAGCTGAAAGACTGCCCGACTCCTTCCATGTCAAGGGGACAGGGAAGTCAAGGACCCCGAGTTCAGAGACCAACTCCTTCATACCAATCTAATCAGGGTCCGTCTCGATGAGCTTCTAGACAGGCTAAGTGGAGCCCAAATCTTCACAAAGATAGATCTCAAATCAAGGTATTACAAGATCAGGATTAATGAGCAAGATATCCCGAAGACAGCCATCAATACTCGGTATGGGCATTATGAATTCACTGTCATGCCGTTTGGATTGACAAATGCCCCAGCTACATTCAATCTCTTAATGTAAGACATTCTTAGAGAATACTTGGATATTTTGTTCTTGTTTTCTTTGATGATATTCTGATTTACTCAAAGAATGCAGCTCACCATGAAGCTCATGTCAGAAAAGTTCTTGAGATTCTAAGGAAGCACCAACTCTTGCAAAAAAGAGCAAATGGACTTTCTCTGCCGACCATGTTGAATACTTGGGCTTTTTGGTATCCAAAGATGGATTTTCTCCAGATTTCGCAAAAGTCCAAGCAGTCATAGATTGGCCTGAACCAAAGACAGTGAAAGAAGTCAGAGGATTCTTGGGATTGACTGGTTGGTATAGAATTTTTATACCAAAGTATGCTCTCATAGCTTCCCCCTTGACTAATCTTCTTAAGAAGAATATTCCGTTTCAATGGTCTTCCAGGTGCCAGAGTGCTTTTGATAAGCTGAAGACCGCCTTGGTAACCAATCTCGTTCTGAAGCTATCAGATTTCTCTCTACCCTTTGAGGTAGTAACTGATGCAAGTGGTTTTGCCCTGGGAGGTGCACTCATGCAGGAAGGTCATGCAGTGGCCTATGAATCGTGAAACTCAGAACGCATGAGAGGAATTATGCTGTCCCCACGACTTGGAACTACTGAAGATCAATAGTGTTTTTTGCACTGTTACCCTACTTCTCCCAAGAGCCAAAAACTGTGAATTTACTCATAATTCATTAGTTTTTGACCTTCCCTCTTCTAAAGATTGGTGGCCACTCTTGTTTCAAACGAGAGTAGATCCCTCAAACCATCAAGCCAAAGGAAAGCTCTCAAATTATCCTTGTAAGTTTGAGATTCTCCTCTTTTCTATTTCATTTTATGGTTTTTTATGATTTTTGTCTTCTCTAAAATGAATATGATGTTATGCCTCATTGAAAAAAGGCATTCCCCTCTCTTCTTTAGTAAATCCAACCATTCTTTATCCTAGATGAATGATTAATGGATAAAATCAAGTTTTTCATAATGTTTCTCTTAAATAAGTAGAAAATGTTTACATTAGAATGATTTAAATACTCTTGGTGAACTTCTAATTAATTTTAGAGAGTTAAAATTTGAAAAATGGTCAGCCATACAAAGGAGGTTATGGTGGAATTTTCTAAAATTGTGTAAATAAGTTTTACTTTTTTATTCAAAAAGAGTAATTCCCATCGTATATGTATTCTTAAAGTGTTATTTTCATCCTAGGTGTAGAAAACTGCATACTAAAAATATTTTATTAAAAAAGAGTTACTTTCTTTAGAATTAAATTCTATGCATAGAAGGAAGTATATTGAAATTTTTATTTTGAACATAAAAGAGTGATTTTCATCATAAATGATTTGTATGCATAAATATATGCATAAATGATTTGTTTTATATATTAGAAGTGTGATTTTCATTATAAATAATTTTTATGCATAAATGGATGCATAAAAGAAATTCTTTTATATTAAAAGAGTGATTTTCATCATAAATGATTTGTATGCATAAACATATGCATATGAATTTTTTATATTAAAAGTGTGATTTTTATCATAAATGATTTTTATGCATAAATGGATGCATAAAAGAAATTCTTTTATATTAAAAGAGTGATTTTCATCATAAATTATTTTTATGCATAAAAGATAATTTTTTTATATTAAAAGTGTGATTATCATCATAAATGATTTTTATGCATTAAAGGAATTCTTTTATATTAAAAGAGTGATTTTCATCATAAATAATTTTTATGCATAAAAGATAATTTTTTATATTAAAAGTATGATTTTCATCATAAATGAATTTCATGCATAAATGGATGCATAAAAGAAATTCTTTTATATTAAAAGAGTGATTTTCATCATAAATGATTTTTATGCATAAATGGATGCATAAAAGAAATTCTTTTATTTTAAAAGAGTGATTTTCATCATAAATGATTTGTATGCATAAACATATGCATAAAGATATTTTTTTATATTGAAAGTGTGATTTTCATCATAAATGAATTTTATGCATAAATGAATGCATAAGAGAAATTCTTTTATATTAAAAGACTGATTTTCATCATTAATTATTTTTATGCATAAATGGATGCATAAAAGAAATTCTTTTATATCAAAAGAGTGATTTTCATCATAAATGATTTATATGCATAAACATATGCATAAAAGATTCTTTTTTATATTAAAAGTGTGATTTTCATCATAAATGATTTTTATGCATAAATGAATGCATAAAAGAAATTCTTTTATATTAAAAGAGTGATTTTTATCATAAATGATTTGTATGCATAAAAGATATTTTTTATATATAAAAGTGTGATTTTCATCATAAATGATTTTTATGCATAAATGGATGCATAAAAGATATTGTTTTATATTAAAAGTGTGATTTTCATCATAAATGATTTTTATGCATAAATGGATGCATAAAAGAAATATTTTTATATTAAAAGTGTGATTTTCATCATAAATGATTTTTATGCATAAATGGATGCATAAAAGAAATTCTTTTATATTAAAAGATTGATTTTAAATGATTTTTATATGCATAAATGGATGTATAAAAGAAATTCTTTCATATTAAAAGAGTGATTTTTCATCACAAATGATTTTTATGATGATAAAAGTGTGACTTTCATCAGAATTTGATTTCATGCATAAATAGATGCATATAGAAGTTTTTATATTTAAATAAGGGTTCTCTTTAATCCTCTGTTTGATTTTCGCAAAAATTAGAAAAATGAATAAGTAGATAATCTGTGAGAGGAAATTCTACCGTTTCAAATTCATTAAGATGGTAATGAGAAAAATCAAATAAACTATCAAAGTCAGAGATCGAGATAAATGATTATTTTATTCCTCATAGGAGTTCATGTTTAGTTTAGAAATCTGTTAGTAAATATTCAATGAAATTTAGAAAAAGAGAAATTGAAATATTACCTTTCAAGAAAGATAGTTTAGGAAGAACCTTTCCAGACCCAAACTCTAATTCAGACTATTGACCAAGACCTAATTCCTTCGTCATCACAGTTTCGATCAATGACGATGTGCTCAGTTCAGAAAAAATGCACTGAAATCACCCACCAGATGCACTCAAATCACCCACCAAATCTGAAACTAAGTTGAGACCTTTGATTTTGATCTGAGGATCAAGATTACAGAATTCGAGGAATTCTGCTTGGGAATCCAGACCTGTGATCTAGAAGTATTGGTATACGGAATTAAGATATAACCATTGTATTCAAAAACAAAATCAAAACTGAAAACTTGCATAGAAACCCTGTTTTCTTAAAGGATTGTCTTACGCCAGAATGCTGGAGGGAGCATTTGGCATATGTGTTTATCTAAGGGAAGTTCGGTTGCAACAGCTGCTGGCGGGGAGTGTTCAAGGGACAGCTCACGCGGCAAAAACCTGCCCAAGTCTTGACCAGTCTGGGTATGGTGAAAAATGATGTGCTTCCGGTACGATGGGCGAGGGCCGATGAAGCGGTCCCTGAGTGAAGTACCAGGACACCTAAGGAGGATCCTGGAGGGTTCTGACGTGACTAGGCGATACACGGGCTCACGGTGCTTAGGACACCCATGCGTATGTCGTGGAAGATATATATGAATGTTGACGAAATGATTATTGTAATCTGTTATTGGATCTCGTTGCTGACCAGTTGGTCCCAATGGAGAGTCCAGAGTGGTACTCTTTTTGTGAAACAAGAGATTGAATGCAAATTTTGAGTTATGAAATCTGTGACCATATCTGTTTTATCAATGGATTATTTTTATATTAAAGTTTTAAAGAGGAGTGTGTGTGTAACTGTTTTCTAAAGCTAAAGTTAAGAAAGGCATTCAATTATGGGTGGGTGAGTACTTGTTTGGTTCTACCGATTCTAGTGGTAGGGTGGTGGCTAACCCATGGGCCGGATGGGGTTAGGCTGGAATCAGTGGAGTTTTAATAATCAAACTGAAAAATCTTAGGATTACGCTAGGATTCGAGTAGTTAGTTAATTCCCTGATAAATTTCTCAATTGAGTGGATCAACGGCTGTGCCTGATCTTGATTAGGAAAAAAGCGTTGAATTGCTCAGATGATCAAATTATATCAGCAATAGTTTCCTTCTATCTGGTTTATTCAGGTGAAGGATATTTTAGGTTTTGATCTCGTTAGAAAAATTCGTTAAGAAAATTCAAAAAGGTGGAATCGTCCTTGCTTTTGGGGCATGGGAAATTTTCCCAGTTTCGGTTTTCGAAGTGACCACCAGCCTAGTCTTGTGCCCGGACATTCATGGGCGAGGCCCCGAGTGAGAAACCCTGCCCCGCACATGAGGGGGCTGCTTCCGCTGTCAGCCCTACCGGGAGTCCGCCGGTGCACGAAGGGGGAAGAGGGACCTCACACTCTCAATATTATATTCTCCAACACAACCTCTCTTTGAATCCAACTACAAAATGATAACATTTCAAATATTATATGAGATTCGTTTATTTGTATACTCATTTCGTGTTCTTCGTAGCATGACAAAGTACTCAGAATAGAGAGAAACAAAGAGGCTTACTTTCTGTAGTCGTGGTTCCCTCTTGGAAGGGAAAACATGGATTTAGTCGCCTTGTTTGCCTCAAATAGAGACAACCAATATAACTTTGTCTCATTGGAAATATCACACGTTACAAACAAGTTTAGCTTCTCGAATGTGGTGAAGCTTTCACCCTAACACTTCACAGTGCCATGACTCTCTTCCACCACTCTTCCCCAAGAGAGGTATCAACAATATTCAAGATCTATCCACAATAAAAATAGTGAAAAAAACGAAAAATAAGATGCTAGAGCAATAAAAAGAACAGGGCGGCATATTGTTGAAAGATAGAATTTCCAAGTTGTTTGAAAAGTTACCTTTCCAATCCTGTCACCATACTTTCTAGTCAATCCATCATTTTCCTTATTCTCTACCTTTCTCAACTCTTCCTTAGATAAAAAAGACCTCATTGGTTCCAACTTCTTATGTAAATCTTTGAAGAATTGAACCTATGGAAACCACATTATTTTCTCACCAACACAAAATATCCAATTCATATACACTTGATGCTTGTGGATTATGCCCTTGTCCTATTATATATGAAAATGTTCTAAATGCTAAAGTTACACATGTGAAAACTTCTTATTAAACATTAAATAACTTACATTAAACTTTTAACCAAGTATCTCCGTGTCAGTGGAAACCAAGGCTCAGCTCTCTTTGTGTACTTCTTCTAAATTTTTGCAAATGAGCTTGACATCCTCATCAGGAAACTCTTTCAACTAATCTTTTGGATTTGCCAAATGAATTTTGGTTGTCACTAATCCATCCCTCAAAGAGGTGGCGACCAATGCATGCATGTTAAGGGTACATCAATCCAGAAACACCAGCTCTTTAAAAGTTTTTCATTAGCACTTCAATCAAAACATAAAACATTCTTCATCAATACTTTAATCAACATAAAAAAAGTAAGGCATCTCAAGTTTAAACAACAAAGAAAAAGGTAAGGACTTACAAGTTCATTCTTTGTAACCATGAGAGAAGCACAATCTTGCTAACTCATGAAGGATCAATAATAGTGGATAACACTCAGACATGCCATGTCTCTTTTGTTAGAAAATCTTTCCCGTATTGCCTCCATCCATGCCACTATCATGTGATTTCCCTCCCATACATAAAGCATACCACCTGCAAGCATTTGAAGATTACATCGGGTGGCTATCTCTTCCTCAAAGTTTCTATTCATGTCATGCCATATCAGATCCCAGCTTTCCATAATGTCCTCTCACTAACTAAAGCTTCACACCTCTGTCACATGTCACAACACTGAAACAATGAAGACACATTTCTCTATGGCACATAACTCTCTCTTCCAGAAGCGATCTTCAAAAACCAAAAATATCATCTCTCAAACCTTTAACTTTAGCTTACAGATTCATATGACAAAGCAAAATTGGAGGACATTTGAAGCAACTCTCTATTCTGACCTTCTTGAGGAAGTCTTCACCTTGGAACATGGAAATGCTACTCTCATCCTTGATTGTATCTTCTTTCAACACCTCTAGACGCAAGACAGAGGGCACGATTTGCAATCTTATCTCTTGCTCATTCAAATGCTCCTCTTCTTTGTTTTTCTCTCTAGCCTCATCTTCTCCCATGCCCAAATCAACTCTTTCATTATTTTCACAGCCTTCCATGTTATCCTCCTGAGACACTGAAATCAAATCTTCCTTGCTTGGTTTTGGCCCTCTTCTACCCCTTCTCTTTGAAGACTCAGCAACATGTTTACTGCAAAAAAAACATCATGGTAATCTAATCAATTAGCAAAACAGAGAGGGTTTAATGTCATCAAGATGCAAAAGGAGAGGGTTCCCATGGTATGTTAATTTTATTCTTTTTTAGCAAACACACAATATAATTCCATCAAAATGTAAAAAATAAAGGGCTTAATTGAAAGATCTGTGCCCCCTTCGTGCAGCAAAATCGGGGGTGCTAGTAGCGGAAGTAGCACTTCTTGCGCAGGGCAAAGCCTCTCACTTAGGGCCTCGCCCATGGATATCTGGACAAGAGACTAATCCCTCCGTTCTTCCAAAACCGAACCCGAAAAAATTTTCCTCACCCAGAAAGCACGAGCGATTCCTCCAGCATATTTTTATTCTAACATAGTATGGAGCCTTAACTAACCAAACTAATCCGATCGAACCTGTAAGTCACATGGTAAGATCAAGGAAGAGACTTGCACTTGGATCATAGAGACCAACGCTTTTTCCCTCATCGAGAGGCATAGCCGTTGATTCTTTTCCATAGAACAAAGACTATCCGGGATTTACTTCATCTATCGTACCATAGCAGAATTGAGTCTCATTTTAGGGATCCATCAGTCCAGCCTACCCCATCCAATCCCATGGGTCAGCCAGCCACCCAACCACTGTAGTGATAACGATCCATTTAGGAATTTGGTTATGTTTTGTCCCGGGTACCAGGGAAAAGAGTTCCCAAGCCCCCTAGCTGGCGCTTCAAGCAAACTTCAAGATAGTCACACCACTTACACACACCTAGTACGAAATTGCATGTTTCATAGATTCAGCTGTCTTTAAAACAATCTTTTAATGAAACCATAGTATCATTGATCATAATCCTCCAAAATATCCAAGTTGAATTCTAATTTCTAATCATTCTCTCATTGGTGTACCCATGGCATCATTGGCAACTAGAACGCTCACCACCTGTTCACTCAGGGGCCTTTTCAATAGTTCCTAGCTCATAGTACCTAGAAATATATTCACTTATAAAAATTCAGATGGACTCTCCATTGAAGATCAGCAAGATCAACCAACAGATCCATATAAAAGAGCCATAAACTCATCCGTTGCAAGGACAATCAACCAGATCCATGCCCGAGTTCAGAAAACAACTCTAACTCCTTGTTCCATTTTCTTCCTCGATGCACATGTGGGTATCTTCGATGACCTAGAGCCCGAGCACCGTATGGTCAGCACCCTCTAGGCTCCTCCGTAGGTCACCTAGTGCTTCACTCATAGGCCGCTTCCTTGGTCCCTCATCCACCGTACCGGAAGCTCACCATTTAAATCGAACCGAGGCTGGTCAAGACCTCGGTCGACCTTTCTTACGCAAGACGTCCTGCGTTGACTCTCTGTCAGCTATTGAAAATTTATCACTTAAGTTTCCCACGACCTCATTCACAAGATGGTCAAAATGCTTCCCCAGCATTATTGACATAAAACAGTCATTTAAAAACAGGTCACGAATATAGTTTCTAACAAACTGTTTTATGTCAAGAATGCTTTCCTAGCATTCTTGACATAAAACAGTCATTTAAAAACAGGTCATAAATATAGTTTCTAACAAACTCTCATCTTTGCACATTGTTCCACATCATTTCTCGTTATTCCACATTCTTCTACATCAATTCACATTACTTAATCCACATCCAATCATATGTATTCCCATCATCCTTCATAAATATAGTTTCTAACAAACTCTCATCTTTGCACATTGTTCCACATCATTTCTCGTTATTCCACATTCTTCTACATCAATTCACATTACTTAATCCACATCCAATCATATGTATTCCCATCATCCTTCATCCATTCTCATCTAGTCACATCATATTACATCCATTCTCATCTAGTCACATCATATTACATCTCATCACATCTATCCTCATCACATCTCATCCATTCACATCTACCCATATCCATCTCACATCACATCACATCCATTCACATTGCATCTCATCCATTCACATGTATCTTGATTCACATCACATCTCATCTATTCACATTTACCCCGATTCACATCACATCACATCTCATTCATTCATATCTATCCCGATTCACATCACATCACATCACATCCATTTCACATCACATCACATCCATTCACATCATATCTATTCACATTACATCACATTAACATCCATTCACATCTATTTACATCACATCCATTCACATCTATTTACATCACATCACATGCCATCCATTCACATCCATCTCATTCATTACATGCACATCACATCACACACATCCCATCCACATTACATCACATCCACATCTCATTCTCATCCATTTACATCACATCACATCCTTTCACATATCATCACATCTCAATCTCATCTCATCACATTCACAGAAGTGGACGGTCGATTTGGGAACATCTCTCTTTGACTTCCCCTATTCGGAGGTCTTGCATTACTTTGGATTGAAATTGAGGGTTGGTTATAGGGTCTGTGATTTCCCTGATTTTGACGGAAAAGGACTTGATTACTCTGGAAGGAAGGAGCTGGAGTCTGGAATCTTGGTCCTTGATTTTACCGCCCCGAAAACCTTGATCCAAAAGGAGTTGGACAATCCATACTGCGATGTCCAAATCCTTGATAGTTATAGCATTTCACTTCCTTGTTCAAGGGTGGAACTTTTGAAGTTGAATTCCAGGGGATTGTGTTATGGGAAAAGGACCTTTCTTCCATTCTGGAACTTTCCATATCCTAAGCTTGACCTTGTTGTCTCTTAGGTGGTGGAAGGTTGGAATCACCTTCCGGAGCTAGAAATCTTTTGAAAGATGATGGTGCTGGCTTCGGCGGGACCTTGAAATCGAAGGCCTTGATGAAATCCATTTCCATCCGCACTACTTCGACCATGGAAACTGGCTTGGCATTCTTCACTATGATATTCAAAGGTTCGTTCAGTCCCCGAATGAACCTGGACATCAGCTGTTCTTCATCCAGCGGTGGCGAGTATTTGAGGAGGAGAGCAAATGCTTGGTGATACACTTCAATAGTTCTGCTCCCCTGGGTTAACTCCAAGAATTCGTTCATCTTGGTTTCCAAAAAGCTGGGAGGACAGAATCTCTTCCGTAGGTAAATTTTGAGATCATTCCATGTCTGGGTGTTCTGATCCGAACGGTTTGTCTCGCAGTGGTTTCTCCATGCCACTCTAGGTGTTTCTACTATCTTCAGTCTTGCAAAGAGCCATTTTACTCTTCTCATTGTACCCACTGACATCGAAGTATTCTTCGATTGCTTCGATCCACTTCTCCACAGCCTCGCCCAAGATTTTCCCTTCACCCTTGAAAGGTCGCCATTTTACTCTTCTCATTGTACCCATTGACTTCGATTGCTTCGATCCACTTCTCCACAGCCTCGCCCAAGTTTTTCCCTTCACCCTTGAAAGGTTCAGAGGCTGCGATCTATGAAGAGTTTTATGAACATCCAAGTCAAGCTCTTCCTCATCGAGTTGGGGGTTATCATTCCTACCACGACGACCTTGATCCATGATCCTATCAATACGAAAATTTTTGTAAAGTCCCTTTATTTATAATTCAAATCCGACTTTAGATCCAACTAATTCTAGGGTACTTTAGATTGGTCAGCCCCCCACAGAATCATGGGATAAAGATCCCTAGAAGAACATACAGAACTCATTATCAGAGAATAATTCATTCATATTCTTAACACAATAATGGTCCATCAGACCGAAAATTCCATCTGATCATTTCTTCGTGGGAGTTTCAGTTATGCAGGTTCTTAATTTGTCATCCCTTAATTAGATCCACTAGGTCAAAGGTTAACAGGAGCAATTTGTCAGCACAATCCACTAATCTCATAGTGATTTGCTGAAGTCATCATGGTCATTCCAGTTACCAATATCATCACTGGGATTTGTCCCATTCATCCTCATTGTGGCTTTGTTCAACTTATCGCCTTTCAACCAAAATTCAGGAATCATTATCTTTTCAATCAGAATCCAAATCAACTCATCAATTCTCAACT
The DNA here is from genome assembly GCF_041138505.1 of Cibotium barometz. Taxonomy (NCBI): domain Eukaryota; kingdom Viridiplantae; phylum Streptophyta; class Polypodiopsida; order Cyatheales; family Cibotiaceae; genus Cibotium; species Cibotium barometz. The sequence continues at coordinate 44,746,754 of NC_141049.1, forward strand.
AGAATTCTAAAATCATATCAACCAGCATTCGAATTCATCATCTGGATAGCATTTTTACTTATAATTTCAAGGTCTTAGATTTACTCGTATGTAGTGTCAGTAAAGAGCTACAGTTATACCCACGGTATATACGTGTAGTCACGGTCCTTGGAATTATAAGGTAAATACTATCATATCAGGGCCTCAAGCAAGTCAGGGATTCCATACAATTGTGGTACTTCCATCTGAAGACCCAATTACCAATTTATGAATATTTATTTTCAATATCAATTTGTATGAATTTCATCACACAATTACAATCTTTTACTGGTACTTCATAAATTTTTGACATTTCTTGCTTCTCGGTTGAACCACTTTAGCCAATTTTCTCTGATACCAGCTAAAAGATCCCTGCCCCCTCCGTGCAACGAAATCAGGGGTGCTAACAACGAAAGTAGTACTTCTTACGCTGGGCAGAGCCTCTCACTCGGGGCCTCGCCCATGGATATCCCGACAAGAGACTAATCCCTCAGTTCTTCCAAAACTGAACCCGAAAAAATTTCCCTCGACCAGAAAGCACAAGCGATTCCTCTAGGATGTTTTTATTCTAACGTAGTCAAGAGCCTTAAGTAACCAAACTAATCCGACCAAACCCGTAAGTCACATGGTCAGATCAAGGAAGAGACTTGCACTTGGATTATAGAGACCAATGCTTTTTTACTCATCAACAGGCACAACCATTGATTCTTTTCCATAGAACAAAGACTATCCGAGATTTACTTCATCTATCATACCATAACAAAATTGAGTCTCATTTTAGGGATCCATCAGTCCCATGGGTTAGCCAACCGCCCAACCACTGTAGTGATAACGATCCATTTAGGAATTTGGTTATGTTTTGCCGCGGGTACTAGGGAAAAGAGTTCCCAAGCCCCCTAGAGCTGGCGCTTCAAGCAAACTTCAAGATAGTCACACCACTTACACACCCGTACGAAATTGCATGTCTCACAGATTCAGTTGTCTTTAAAACAATCTTTTAATGAAACCATAGTATCATTGATCATAATCCTCCAAAATATCCAAGTTGAATTCTAATTTCTAATCATTCTCTCATCGGTGTTCCCATGGCATCATTGGCAACTAGAACGCTCACCACCTGTTCACTTAGGGGCCTTTTCAATAGTTCCTAGCTCATAGTACCTAGAAATATATTCACTTATAAAAATCCAGATGGACTCTCCATTGAAGATTAGTAAGATCAACCAACAGATCCATATAGCCATGGACTCATCCGTTGAGGACCAGCAAGGACAATCAACCAAATCCATCTAAGTTCAAAAAACAACTCTAACTCCTTGTTCCATTTTCTTCCTCGACGTACGTGTGGGTATCTTTGGCGACCCAGAGCCTGAGCACCGTATCGTTAGCACCCTTTAGGATCCTTCATAGGTCACCTAGCGCTTCACTCATAGGCCGCTTCCTTGGTCCCTCTTCCACTGTACCACCGGAAGCTCACCATTTAAATCAAACCGAGGCTGGTCAAGACCTCGGCCGACCTTGCTACGTGAAACATCCTTCGTTGACTCTCCGTTAGCTGTTGCAACTTTATCACTTAGGTCTCACGACCTCATTCACAACCTGGTCAAAATGCTTCCCCAACATTCTTGATATACAACAGTCATTTAAAAACAGGTCATAAATATAGTTTCTAACGAACTCTCATCTTTCCACATTGTTCCACATCATTTCTCGTTATTTCACATTCTTCTACATCAATTTACATTGCTTAATCCACATCCAATCATATGTATTCCCATTGTCCTTCATCTATTCTCATCTAGTCACATCATATTACACCTCATCACATCTCATCCATTCACATCTACCCATATTCATATCACATCACATCGCATCCATTCACATTGCATCTCATCCTGTGAGATCCCTGTCCCCACCATGCGACGGATTCGGGGTACTAGTAGCGGAAGTAGCACATCATGCGTGGGTAGGGGTCTCACACTCGGGGCCTCACCCACGGATATCCGGACAAGAGACTAATCCGTTGGTTTGTCCAAAACCGAAACTGGAAAAACTTCCTTTACCCGGAAAGCATGGGCGATTCCACCAAGATAACTCTTTACTCTAACGTAGTCAAGATCATTACGGATCAACTGATCTGACTGCACCTTTAACGGTACTTGGTCAAATCAAGGAAGAAACTTGCACTTGGATCATTGGGATCAACGCTTTTTTCCCCATCAAGAGGCACAGCCGTTGATTCCTATCCATAGAACAATTTCTATCCGGGATTTACTTCATCTATCGTAATAATAGAAATTAAATCTCGATTTACGGATCCATCAGTCCAGCCTAACCCCATCCGATCCCATGGGTTAGCCAACCGCCCAACCACTGTAGTGATGGGATCCAATTTGGAATTTGGTTAGGTTTTGTCCCGGGTACCAAGGAAAAGAGTTCCAAGGCCCCCTAGCCGGAAGTTCATGCAAACATAAAACTAGCCACACCACTTACACACCCAATATGAAATTGCCTTTTTCTTAGCATCGGCTAACTTTAAAACAATCCTTTAATGAAACCATAGTACCACTGATCACAATCTTCCAATTTATCCGGTTGATTCATAATTTCCCATCATTCCTTCATCAGAGTATCTATGGCATCATTGGCAACTAGAACGCTCACCACCTGTCCACACAGGGGCCTTTTCAATAGTTCCTAGCCCATAATACTCGGTAATATAATTACTTATAAAAATCAAGATGGACTCTCGTTGAAGATCAGCAAGATCAACCAACAGATCCATATAAAGAGCCATGGACTCATCCATTGAAGACCAGTAAGGTCAATCAACCAGATCCATGCCCGGTTTCACAAAACAACTCTTACTCCTTGTTCCAATATCTTCCTCGACGCACGCGTGGGTATCCTAGGCGACCCAGAGCCCGAGCACCGTATGGTCAGCACCCTCTAGGATCCTTCGCAGGTGACCTAGCGCTTCACTCATAGGCCGCTTCCTTGGTCCCTCATCCACCGTACCGGAAGCTCACCATTTTAATCGAACCGAGGCTGGTCAAGACCTCGGCCGACCTTGCTACGCGAGACGTCCTCCATTGACTCTCCGTCAGCAGTTGCAACTTTATCAGTTAGGTCTCCACGACCTTAATCACAAGACGGTCAAAATGCTTTTCCAGCATTCTTGACATAAAACAGCCATTTACAAACAGCATTTACAACAGTTTACAAATACAGTTTCTATATCAACTCTCATTTTTCCACATTATCCCTCATTAATCCACATTACTTATTCCACATTCTATTTATATATGTACTCATCCAATCACATCATTTTCCATCTCTTCACTTCAGATTCCTTCACATCACATATCATATATTCACATCCATATCCACATCCACATCCATATCCATATCCACATCCATTTATATATGTACTCATCTAATCACATCATTTTCCATCTCTTCACTTCAGATTCCTTCACATCACATATCATATATTCACATCTGTACATCCACATCTACATCCACATTCACATACATCCACATCCACATTTCCATACATCTACATCCACATTCACATACATCCACATCCATATTCCCATTCACATCTATACATCCACATCCACATTCCCATTCACATCTATACATCCACATCTACATCCACATACATACATACATCCACATCCACATTCCACATTCACATCTATACATCCACATCTACATCCACATTCACATACATCCACATCCACATTCCCATTCACATCTATACATCCACATCTACATCCACATACATACATACATCCACATCCACATTCCACATTCACATACATCCACATCCACATTCCCATTCACATCTATACATCCACATTCACATCTATGCATATACATCCTCATGCATACATCCACATTCACATTCACATCTATACATCCACATCTACATCCACATTCACATCTATGCATATACATCTTCATGTATACATCCACATCCACATTCACATCTATGCATCTACATCCATATTCACATCTATGCATATACATCTTCATGCATACATCCATTTTCACATTCATACATCCACACTCCCATCTCCACATCCACACATCCACATACATACATCCATTTCCACATTCCCATTCATATAACCCCATATGCCTTCACATCTAATCTTTTACATCACATCCATTCTCGCCCTATCACAACCCATATACATCTTATCCTATCACATACACTTCTTACCTCATCCCATACACATCTTAATTCATCTTATCACCTCCTAACTTATTTCATAAGCATCTTATCACCTCGTATCACATCTTATACACTTCTTATCACATCCTATCACCTCTCATTTCTATTTATAGAATACAAGAGAATTCTTATATTTGATATAAGATTTCTTTACACATTTATTTATGCATAAATTCCATTTAAGGAGATTAATACTTTCGAAGTAAAAATCAATCTTTTATGCATCTTCCTATGCATAAAGTCATTTTAAATGAAAATGACGCTTTTGAATTAAAATTCAATCTTTCATGCATCTTCCTATACATGAATTCAATTTAGATGAGAATGACACTTTTGAATCAATCTTTTATGCATCTTCCTATGCATAAATTCAATTTGGTAGGAATTACACTTTTAGAATAAAAGAATTTCTCTTATGCATCTAAGTTATGCATAAAATCCATTTATGAGGAAAATCACACTTTTAGTATAAAAAGAATATCTTTTATGCATACCTATATGCATGAAATCCAATATGATAAAAGTAACACTTTTGATATAAAAATTTTCCTTTATGCATACTTCTATGCATGAAAATTAAAAATGATAAAAGTAACACTTTTGATATAAAAATTTTCCTTTATGCATACTTCTATGCATGAAAATTAAAAATGATAAAAGTAACACTTTTGATATAAAAAATTTTCCTTTATGCATACTTCTATGCATGAAAATTAAAAATGGTAAAAGTAACACTTTTGATATAAAAAATTTTCCTTTATGCATACTTCTATGCATGAAAATTAAAAATGATAAAAGTAACACTTTTGATATAAAAATTTTTTCTTTATGCATACTTCTATGCATGAAAATTAAAAATGATAAAAGTAACACTTTTGATATAAAAAATTTTCCTTTATGCATACTTCTATGCATGAAAATTAAAATGATAAAAGTAACACTTTTAATATAAAAAATTATCCTTTATGCATACTTCTATGCATGAAAATTAAAATTTAATAGAAGTAACACTTTTATGTTAAAATAATAATCTTTTATGCATACCTCTATGCATGAAATCCAAATATGATAAAAGTAACACTTTTATGTTAAAATAATAATCTTTTATGCATAGCTCTATGCATGAAAATCAATGATGCATAATATAAAAATCAATTTCTCTATGATTACAATGAATATCTTTCAATTAATCTAGGATGATAATTCCTAGAATATGGTAGGAAGTCCTCTTTTTATGCTTTGAATGAAATTATTTTATGCATAATTTTTATAAAAATTTTGCCATAGCTCCGCTGCTATGACTGATAAATCTCAATTTTTCTAAGGGATAAAGCTTATCATTAAGGAAATAATTAAAATGATCTCTAATTGGATCATTAATCCATAATGGATTGAATCATCAATATACATAAACTAAAAGCATAGAAAAAAGCCATTAATTTGGCCTCAAGCATAGCTTAATCTTGGGTTAAGGAAAAGCTTTATGAAAAGCTTGATTTGGATTGAGTATGGGTCATGAGTATGACCATTTCTTGAGTGAGAGAGAGAAATTACATAAAAACCATTAGAATTTAAACATAAATGGAAATTAACTTCAATAGCATTTATTAAATTATGTAACTCTTCACTACTATTCACCAATTAACTTCAATAGCATTTAAAAAACCATACCAATTAAGCTTCTCAAGCTTGAGAGGGGTTGAGAAGAGAGAAACATTGAGAAATTATAGAAAAGACCAATATTCACTAATTACCTTACAGATTGCTTGATTCTTTGTTCACGGTAGAGGCCCCCAACCAATCAATTGGTTAAGTATGTTGATGGAGCCACTAATTGGGATTGAAGAAAGAGGGAAGCTCCAAAAACTAGTGAATTATTAAATGAATTCACAGTTCTTGGCTTAGGTGGAGTAGAGTAACGATGCATAAACACTATCTATTTTTCAACAAGGAGGAGGCTTCTATTTATAGGAAAAATTGAGCTCCTAACCAAACAAACTGATTCTAGAATTTTCTAAATCAGTTTGGTCAATATTTGACCATTTTTAGGTCAGTTAAGCTAACTTTTTGGAACTAGACTTAAATGAGGAGAGAGGAGAGATGAAATATCTCAATTTTTATGAGTTTAAAACTCATTCAAGCATGTGAAATATGCACCTCCTTTAAAGAACTCCCCTTCCTTACATATGTGTCATAATGGAATCATTTTAATATTGCTCATAGTTTTTTTTACTAATAAACCTTGTACATTTTCAACTCTTCATCTTATGTGAAATATGCACCTCCTTTAAAGAACTCCCCTTCCTTACATATGTGTCATAATGGAATCATTTTAATATTGCTCATAGTTTTTTACTAATAAACCTTGTACATTTTCAACTCTTCATCTTATGTGAAATATGCACCTCCTTTAAAGAACTCCCCTTCCTTACATATGTGTCATAATGGAATCATTTTAATATTGCTCATAGTTTTTTACTAATAAACCTTGTACATTTTCAACTCTTCATCTTATGTGAGCATTTACTCATTTTTGGATACCCAAAATATCTCATATTTTTAATATTGCTCATAGTTTTTTACTAATAAACCTTGTACATTTTCAACTCTTCATCTTATGTGAGCATTTACTCATTTTTGGGTACCTTCTTTTACAAATTGGATTTATCTCCTCCCTACACATGGATTGATGCTATTGGCCCATAGGAACCTTAATTGGACCATAATCCAAAAATTTCTGAAAATCTAGACCCTTAAGCTAAGGTCCTTTATACCCATTTCCAATTAATTCCAATTGCACATTGGAAAGTTCTTTTTGAATTTCTGCTTCGGGGGAACTTATTTTAATAAGATGAGTTATTTTTCTATCCAAAAATATTCATAATCTGAATATTATCTCTCTAGAATAATTTTCTCTCTCTAGGCTAAAACAGTTAGAAACAAGGTCTTTATATTTCTGAAGAGGGATTGATTACAGGGGAAGATACTAGACATCAAAAAGGGGGTTGGGGGAGGAATCTTACACATCCATTCACATCTATCCCGATTCACATCACATCACATCACATCCATTTACATCACATCTCATCCATTCACATCTATCTCGATTCACATCTCATTCATTCACATCTATCCCGATTCACATCACATCACATCCATTTCACATCACATCACATTCATTCACATCACATCTCATCCATTCATATCTATTTACATCACATCACATTCACATCCATTCACATCTATTTACATCACATCACATGTCATCCATTCACATTTCATCGCATCCATTCACATCCATTTCATTTATTACATCCACATCACATCACATACATCCCATCCACATTACATCATGTCCAGATCTCATTCTCATCCATTTATATCACATCACATTCTTTCATATATCATCACATCCTTTCACATATCATCACATCTCAATCTCATCTCATCACATTTACATCCACATCCATTTACATCACATCACATCCCATCCACATCTCTTCACAGCCACATCCACATCCATTTACATCACATCACATCCCATCCACATCTCATCACATCCACATATCATCACATCCCCATCCATTTACATCCCATCCACATCTCTTCACATCCACATCCATTTACATCACATCACGTCCCATCCACATCTTATCACATCCACTCACATTTTATCACATCCACATCTTATCACATCCACTCACATTTTATCACATCCACTCACATCTTATCACATCCACTCACATTTTATCACATCCACTCACATCTTATCACATCCATTCACATCTTATCACATCCTAATCACACTTAGTAGCTTTTTCTACTTCGATACCGATAATGGGACTTTTCTAAATTTTTCCAATTGCTTGGCCTAGTTAAAGGTACTTTTTCTTGACAGATATTTTCATATTCTTTCTCAAATTTCTCAAGTGAAATTCATTATTCTTCTTTTGAGTAAAAGATTCATGGGATTTACAAAAATCAATTCTACCCATATTTCCCAATAAAATTAATAATGCTCAAAATTTCACTTTTGATAAATACTCATAATTTGAACTATGCTAAAAAAATTTCTTTTTTCTTTTAATTTCTTGGATCTCAAATATCATGGGAATTCCTCTTTTTGCATTTAATTGATTGAATTCCAAATGTCATGGGGATTCCTCTTTTATCATAAAATAAATTTATCTGAAATTCCTCTTTTCTTTAATAAAAATATCCATTATTTCAAATATGTCAAGAATTTCACTTTTACCATTTAAATTATTGAATTCCAATTGTCATGGGAATTCCTCTTTTATCATTTAAAAATTTCTCATGCATAAAATAAATTTATCTAAAATTCCTCTTTAAATTTAAATAAAAATATCCATTAATTCAAATATGCCAAGAAATTGAATTCCAAATGTCATGGGAATTCCTCTTTTATCATTTAAATTTTCTCATACATAAAATAAATTTATCTAAAATTCCTCTTTAAATAAAAATATTCATTATTTTAATATACCAAAATTTCTCTTTTTCCATTTAATTACATGGATCTCCATTATCATGGGAATTCCTCTTTTTTCATAAAAATAAAATTACCAAAATTTCTCTTTTTTGTAATTAATTATTTATGCATAAATACTAAAAATTAATTTCCCATGAATTTTATGAAAATCATTCTTTTAGCATAGGATGCCCATTCCCATGAATTTGATGAAAATCATTCTTTTAGCATAGGATGTCCATTCCCATGAATTTGATGAAAATCATTCTTTTAGCATAGGATGTCCAATCCTATAATATGGTAGGGAGCCCTCTTTTCACATTATGCATAAAAATGAGCTATGTATCAATTTCTAAAAATTTAGCCATAGCTTCGCTGCTATTATTGATAATTTTCAATATTTTTAGAAAGAATAAGACTTTGTAATACAATTATGATAGAAGAACTATCTTTGAACTTAAATCCAATTTATGGAATTAAATCATAAATTTACCATAATTTCATTAACATAAAAGCATAAAAAGGCATTTTCTTAACCTCTTGCTTAACAAGCTTAGAGATTTATTTTGAATTAAGAATTTATCAATGACAAGCATTCATTTGCTAAAGAATTAGTCATAGGAATGACTAATTCTTTTGGGAGAGAGAGATATACATAAAAAGCTTCCTAATTAAGCATAAAGATTAACTTTTTTGTGGTTAATCATTAGAATTATTATAGAAATCTTGATTTGCATTGAAAATAATTAATTTGAAACTTCTCAAGCTTGAGAGGGGTTGAGAAGTGAAATCTTTTGAGAATTTTAATGAAACCATGAAATTACTTCTTACCTCTAGATTTGGCTTGCTTTTTTATCTTAGAAGGAAGCCCCCAACCAATCAATTGGTTTAGTATGTTGAGAAGAAAGCTCCAAGAATTGTTGAAGAGAGAGAGAAGCTCCAAGTTCTCCAAAAGTAGATGAGTTTTAAGGGATAATAGAAAATATCATTATTTTAATGTAATAGTGGCATGATATAGTTCACAGATTTTTTTACAAAAGAGTAAGGATCTATTTATAGGTGAGGGAGGCCACTAACCAAGTCCAACTGGGTTCTATAATTTTCCAAGTTCAGTTTGACTCAATTTAGACAAGAAATAGACAAAGATGAGGGGGATGAAGACCTCCTTGAGTTTGGCATTGAGAAGCTAACAGAGCCTATAACATCTACTTTACCTATACCATGCAGGTTTGAGTGGTGTAGGCACATCACGTTATGGCTGTAATGAGCCTACACCACCAACGTCGACTAGGCCCACCCACACTCCCTCATGTCTATCTTCACCCATGATGATGATGTAGTAGGGATTCCGGGGGCTAGTAGACGTGCTAGCAGGAGGGAACAGGCTTCTTTTTCTTTGGCAAAAGCCACTAGGTCTCCTGATTCATCTCCCCAACAGGGGGGCTCTTGATCCACTCATTTTCAGCCACCCCCAATAATGAGACCCATGCCACCATTTGATATACGCACCCTATCATACAATGTGGATATCAATGGTGCCCTCGTGTGTTGAGATATCGAGCTCATCTAGTGAGGCAGTGGATACTGATGACCCGCCTGGGGGATAGGCTCCACACTTACACCACTGGCATGGTTGGTGAGATCATGGGTGATATGCGGTGAGTGGGATGATAGGCTGTGTGACAGCCATTCTAGAGATTGGCATAGTTATAGCGCTAGCTCATTTAGTTGGGTTCACACTATAGAGAACCCTAGTATGTATTTGGTTGAGTACCTTTTCATATTGTGGGTACTCTTATCTTTGTATATGGTGTGTTGAGTGTGTTGTGAAGAAGAAGAAGATTTTCAGCCTCTCACCTTATGTGTTCTCTTTTAGGGTTTTGTGAGTGTGTGTGTGCTTGCAAGAGCTTAAGCTCTCTTCTCCCCTACATCTTTTCATGGTATCAGAGCAGCTTGGTTCATGCTAAGGGCTGAGTTGCAAGCAAGAGAAGCACAAGAAACGGTACGAGGGTAACAGCTTCATCTACTCTTCCCTATTTGTGTTGGCGACTACACCCTTGTCGGGAGCTCTATGTCAGGAGCTCTACGGGAGGCACCGGCAAACGATCTATGATTGAGTAAAGCTATAAGGAAACCATTCTATCCTATCAGGTGAAATTTTTTGGGCCAAAAACGTGTTTCAGGGCGCGTTAGGACCTTCGTTTTTCGGAAAGCAAGCGATTTCGAGCACTACGGGTAAGTCATCGATTCTATGCAGAACTCTGTTTTAAGAACTGCAGAAAGACAGATTGGTTGTGCAGACATTGTGTGTGCTACAAGGAGGTCCAACAATTGCCATTGAGTGTATGTATGCACGTTGAGGCCATTGCTTGTGACATTTGAGTGTAGTATAGTACCACTGCAGAAAATACAGCAGTTTGTGCAGGACAAACCAAAGTGTTGTTTCTAGTAAATTTGTGTCTGGTAAGATGTCAAATGATGTCATAAACCAGATTGTTGCTGAGAAGCTTGACAAGAACAATTTCCATGCTTGGAGGTTTAGGTTGACAAATTTCTTGATGGGAAAGGGTTACTGGGACTACATAGAAGGTGAGCGCATGAAGAGGCACCAGAGATACCGGAGATCAATCTGACTACTATGCAGATGTGAAAGAGTTCAAGGATTGGAGCCAAGGATCCAGAAAAGTTATGTATTGGCTCTCTATCAGTATACAAGACACCATGATTGGGCACATACAGGATGCCAAGTCCCCCAGGAGGCGTGGGACACCTTGGTAAAACTCTATGAAATGAATACCAAGGCACGAAAGATACAGTTGAAGAATGAACTTCATACTATGGAGAAAAAGAGTATGTATGTGAATGACTATGCATTGAAGATCAAGGGTATTGTGGAATCCCTTGCATCTATTGGCATTTCAGTAGATGATGATGATAAGGTGGAAGTTTGTTAACGTGGTCTCGGGCCACAATACAAGGCATTCAAGACGTCTATTCAGACTCGGGAAAACATTCCCAATTTCATAGATTTGGTGTCTATGTTGATTATAGAAGAGAAGAGCTTGGGTGAAGACCAATAGTCTTCATCACATAAAACAAAAACAGTTCAGAGCAACAGGCCTTCTACATAAGTTCAGGAAGAGGATGAGGTAGAGGAGGCCGTGGACGTGGCCAAGGAGGTTGCCGAACAGGTAATCAAAATTATGGCCAGCAGGCAGCAACAACAACAATCCGAGAATTCACAACAACAACATGCAGGTGGAAGAGGCCAACTCAGAGAGGAATTCAGAGAGGCAGGGGGAGTCAAAGAGGTTGTGAAAATTGGCAAAGGCAGTATAATGATACATGTGGATGCTTTTATTGTGGTAAGCCTCGACATGTGCAGGCAAATTGTTATAAGAAGCAGGCTAACATACAAAATGGAAAATTGCAGCAAAACAACTATGCATCCTCGAGCAGAAACAATGAGGATAATGAAAGGTTGTTTGTTATGCAGCATGTCATTAATGCCATGTCTGAAAATGTTGAAGCAGCACATAAAGATGATGTATGGTACGTTGATTCAAGTGCTTTGAACCACATGACAAGTCATGGGAAGTGGTTCAAGGAGATGAAAAACCTTGAAAGACCAGGTTTTGTGGAAACAGGGGATGACATTTCTCATCCAATTGCCCATGTTGGAGATGTGCCATTGTCTATGTAGGATGGCTAAGTGAAGTACCTTGCAGAGCAGATGTACTTCATGTTCCGAACATAACAAAGAATTTGGTTTCAGCTGGCCAAATGATTGAGCAGGGTTTCAGCTCGCCAAATGATTGAGCAGGGTTTACAGATTCGGTTTAACCCTGATGGTTGTTATGTTGAAGACTTTAAAGACAAGTGCAGGTTGGTTGCAAAAGGCAACAGAGTGGGCAGAATGTTTACATTGAATGTAAACATGCCTGAAGTGAGTGCTGCGATATTTGCAAATGCTTCAAAAATTGTTGCAGACATAGACATTTGGCATAAAAGAATTGGACATGTGAATGTGCAGAGAATGAAGTCTATGTAGACTAAAGGAATTGTGACAGGGCTGCCAAAGTTTAAAGTTGAAGGTATGCAGAAAATATACGAAGCATGCCAATTTGGAAAGAAAACAAAGCATGTATTTCCACGTGACAGAAATGTGAGCAGAAATGCACTAGATGTTGTGCATTCAGATGTATGGGGTCCTACGAAGACCATGTCTATAGGAGGCTACAGGTATTATGTGACATTTATTGATGACCACACAAGGAAAGTGTGGGTATACTTCATGAAGGAGAAGAGTGAGGTGTTCACTCATTTTCAGAATTTCAGAGTTATGGTTGAAAAGCAAATAGGGAAACATGTAAAGTGCCTAAGGTCAGATGGAGGGGGAGAGTACTTCTCCAATGAGTTCTCTGAATTTTTACAGAAGAATGGTATTCAGAGACAGTTTACATGCAGATACACTCCGCAGCAAAATGGAGTTGCTGAGCGGAAAAACACGCACATTGCTGAGATTGCGCGAGCATTGATGGGAGAGAAGAATATGCCGCATAGCTATTGGGCTGAGGCTGTTTCTATAGTAGTTTACATCATGAATAGGACTCCAATTGCAGCCATACATGATGTAACTCCAGAGGAGAGGTTTACTGGCAGAAAACCTAATTTGTCTCATCTGATGCATTGCATATGTGCATGTGCCAGATGAGCTAAGGACTAAGCTGGATCCAAAAGCTGAAAAATGTGTGCTTATTGGGTATTCCCTTGAGCAAAAGGGATACAGGTGTTATAACCCTGCTACACGTGAGTTGAGGGTAAGCAGGGATGTTGTTTTTGATGAGATGATCAGCTGGTATGCTCCTGAAAAAGAAGCTGTTGGGGCTGATGTGAGTGGAAATGTGGTTGCACAGAATGCAAGTCAGCAATCACAGTCTTTGAGTGGACCAGGTGAGTGGAAATGTGGTTGCACAGAATGCAAGTCAGCAATCATAGTCTTTGAGTGGACCAGGAGAGTCCTCATCTAGTGGTTCAGTTGATAGACCATGAAGTGGCAAGCTGCGTCATAATACGAGTCCTGCAAATGTGATTAGTACATCACATAAAGGCAAAGAGAAAGTGGTTGAGCCCCTTAGTATGCCTGACATTTCTGCAGGTTCATATTGTGTGTACTCTTGTCTTTGTATATAGTGTGTTGAGTGTTGTGTGAAGAAGAAGGTTTTTAGCCTCTCACCTAATGTGTTCTCTTTTAGGGTTTTGTGAGTGTGTGTGTGCTTGCAAGAGCTCAAGCTCTCTTCTTCCCTGCATCTTTTCATCTTCGTGATTATGGATGCACGAGGGAAACAAGTCATGAACCGCATGCTTGTACAACCTCCTTTCAAAAGTGGAAAGCACATGACAAACTCTTAAAACAATATGTCATTGATGTGCTCAAGAAGGAGTTCGTCATTCCACATGCAGACCTTTGCTTCTCGAAGGAGTGGATGAAGAGAAGGATAAAGCTTTTTCTATCTAATAGGAGAGCAAACATCAACTGAGCGGTTGAAGAATAATTTGGAAAAGCCCAATGTTTTCTCACAAGAGGAGTGGAGGCACTCACAAAGCTTCGTGAGAAATCACCCACATGCTTTTCAACAAGCGGCGGCAAGTGCTTCGTGACTACGGAAGTGAGGGGTGTCACACTTTGTCTCAGGAGTAAAGTCATCCTTCATTACTCATTTTGTAAGTATATATTTTATTAATCATTTCCTTCTCTTGTTTCATTTTGTTTTGTACTATATTGTTTACTTTAAATAATTGTATATTTTCTTAATTGTTTTTTATAGAGGGAGGTTGTTGGCATGACCGAACAAAAGAGGAGTACGATTATGGATACAGAGCCCCCCATCCACAATTATGGGTGTGGATGCATACACGAGGTGTACACTTGGACGAGTCTATTTTGTAGACTCAAGAAAATGAGATAAGTAGAGAAATAACCCTTCTCTTATCTATATCTAATTTTCTTTTATTGTTTTACACTTACCTTGCTCTTGTTTGCATGTATGTAGGATGAAGGGGAAGAGGAAGAGGAAGATCCAGACTACGAGCATGAAGTGGGAGAAGGAAGTGAAGAGGAGGACAAAGACGATGATGAGCACTCAAAATTCGATGAGGATTCCGAGTAGCCTCTTCTTCTTTGATTTATTTTTTGTATATATGGACAAAGGCCCGACAATTCGAGAAATATAATACATCTTGGGCTCACTTGCATTATTCTCAGTTTATGTCCTTTTCAAGCTTATGTTTATATCACAAAATTGTGACTATTTTAATTAACAAAAAAGAGTCGGGACAGACTGGGGAGTCATGTGCAGACTCTCCAATCCGCCCTAGCTTTTTTTCCATGCAGTTCTTTCACTAGCGGTAATCTCGTTTGCATAAAAAATAGCAGCTTTTTTAGTAGCAAAACGGGCCCCACATCTCCCTACCCTTCAAGTTATGAAAGTGCTACTATTTTCATTGCTACATCCTCATTTTGTTTGTAATGATAACAAACAAAATAAAATCACAAATAATCATGATTAATAAACATAGCTTAAAGAAGTTTACCAGACTATTAAGATGAATGAAAAAAAAATTAGAGAAAGAAATATACTCCAAATTTTTACAAGTAAAGAAGAAGAGATGAAGTAGATATGGCGGAAATGAGTGACGCACAAGAGAGGTGATAAAATGAAAAAAACAAAGTTTAAATTATCGAGAAAGTGAAAATATTTTTGGTTTTTTCTCAATACAACTAAAACTCAAGTTTCTTCTAGTCTCTAGAATAGTTTTCAATCAATCTGGTCTCTTTTCCTAAGATTCCTTTTGACGTATGATGTCTTTAAAGTTTGGTAGGTGGTGTTTAGGCCTGACATTCTTCTATTTTTAAAATTTTATGTTAATATATTATATTCCTCTTTTCAAGCTCGAATTTGTGGGGCTTGCTTTGACAAAAAAGATCCATGTTACATGGATATAGAATCCAAGTGCTCTCATTGGCTAGCCTTATATTTTTAATGGGCTCTAAAAAGGCCCATTTGGAGTCCGAATGTGTGGAAAACACACATTTGAGGCTAAAAAGATCAAATATTTTTAGATATAGTTATGCCTTTGCATCTCCTCAACTTAAGAATATACCATCCATTAATATATGATAACAATTCTCTCTATATCCCAATATTATCTCTTCGATATTTATTAATTCAAACTTATAAAACTTCTAATGAGCATAGACTAACCCATTATTTCTCTCTATATCCTAATATTATCTTTTTTATTTTTAGTAATTCAACTTTAGAAAATTTCTAATGAGCACACACTAACCCATTATTTTCTAAGGGGATTTCTTTAAACTCTAAGAGGGAAACACTTTTCATTTAATCTACTTTATTATCTTGCATTTAATTATTTCACAAGACTTGCTAATGTTATTTTCTCTATGGGATCCCACTGTCCCCTCTGCGCACATTCCCGGTAGCTGGCAGCGGAGGCAGCTCCCTCGTGCGCGGGGCAGGGTTTCCCACTCGGGGCTCGCCTTCCAATGTCTGGGCACGAGACTAAGCTGGTGGTCATTCCGAAAACCAAAACCGGAAAAATTTCCCATGCCCGGAAAACAGGGACAATTCCACCATTTTGAATTTCTTAACAAGTTTTTCTAACGAGGTCAAGATACTGAACTAACCTTCATCTGAATAAACCAGATAGAAGGGAAACTATTACTACAGACTTAACTTGAAGAAATCAACACTTTTTTCCTAATTGAATTAGGCACAGCTGTTAATCTATTCATTTGAGAAGTCTTCAGGTTATTATTTAACTATTCGAGTTCTAAGCGTATTCCTATTATCAATTTTATTATTAAAACTCTACTGATTCTAGCCATCTGGTCCATGGGTTAGCCACTGCCCAACCACTGGAATTGGTAGAACTAGACAAGTACTCACCCACCCATAGTTGAATGCCTTTCTTAGCTTTTGCTTTAGAATATAGATACACACACACACCCATAGTTGAATGCCTTTCTTAGCTTTTGCTTTAGAATATAGATACACACACACTCCTCTTTAAACTTTAATTTATAAAACAATCCATTGACAATGGTTACAAATGTCGTAACTCAAAATTTCTATTCCATCCTTGTTTCTCACAAAACAGTATCACTCTGGACTCTCCATTGAGACCAGCAGGTCACCAACAAGATCCAGTAACAGATTACAATAATTTTCTCGTCATCATACATATATATATCTTCCATGACATACGCATGGGTGTCCTAAGCACCGCGAGCCCGTGCATCGCCTGGTCAGAACCCTCCTCCAGGATCCTCCTTAGGTGTCCTGGCACTTCACTCAGGGACCGCTTCGTCGGCCCTCGCCCATCGTACCGGAAGCACACCATTTTACACCATACCTAGGCTGGTCAAGACCTGGGCAGGTTTTTGCCGCGTGAGCCGTCCTTTGAACACTCCTCGCCAGCTGTTGCAACTGAACTTCCCTTAGAGAAACACATATACCAAATGCTCCCTCCAGCATTCTGGCGTAAGACAGTCCTTTAAGAAAACACGGTTTCTATGCAAGCTTTCAGTTTTGATTTTCTTTTGAATATAATGAGTATATCTTAATTCCGTATCCCAAGACTTCTAGATCATAGGTCTGAATTTCCAAGCAGAATTCCTCGAATTCTGTAATCTTGATCCTGAGATCAAAATCAAAGGTCTCAATTTAATTTCAGATTCGGTGGGTGATTTGATTGAATTTTCCTAAACTGGTCACATCGTCTTTTCTTGAAACGAAGGAGATTAAGTCGTGGTCATAGTCTGATTCAGGGTTCAAGTATGGAAAGGTTCTCCCTGAACTATCTTTCTCGAAGGGTAATATTTCAATTACTACTTTACTGAATTTCATTCATTGAGTATTTTGCTTAACTCAATTCAAAACTAGTCATGAATTCCTATGAGGAATAAATTAATCATTTATCTAAAATTCCAACTTCGATAGTTTTTCTAAATTTTCTCATTACCATCCTAGAGAATTTGAAATGGTATAATTTTCCTTCACTGAATTCATTTTCCAATATTCATGGGATTTAAACATAGGATTAAAGAGAACTCTTATTTTGATATAAAAAAATTCTGTATGCATCTATTTATGCATAAAATCCAACTTCTATGGAATTAACACTTTTATATAAAAGAAAATCCTTTTATGCATAAAAATCCATTTTGATGAAAGTAACACTTTTATAATAAAAATTCTTTTATGAATCTATTTATGCATAAAAATCAATAATGATGAAAGTAACACTTTTATAATAAAAAAAATTCTTTTATGCATAAAAATCAATAATGATGAAAGTAACACTTTTATAATTAAAAAAATTCTCTTATGCATCATTTTATGCAAAAAAATCAATATTGATGAAAGTAACACTTTTATAATAAAAAAATTCTTTTATACATCATTTTATGCATAAAAATCAATAATGAAAGTAAAACTTTTATTTAAAAAAATCTTTTATGCATAAAAATCAATAATGATGAAAGTAATACTTTTATAATTAAAAAAATATCGAATATGCGTCTTTCTATTCATAGAATTTAAATCTAATGAAAATCACACTTTTATAATAAAAAAATTTAATCAATATACATCTTTCTATGCATAGAGTTTAAATCTAATGAAAAGCACTCTTTTATAATTAAAAAAATAATCAATATGCATCTTTCTATGCATAGAGTTTAAATCTAATGAAAATCACTCTTTTATAATAATAAAATAATAATAAATATGCATCTTTCTATGCATAGAGTTTAAATCTAATGAAAATCACTCTTTTATAATTAAAAAAATTAATCAATATGCACCTTTCTATGCATAGAGTTTAAATCTAATGAAAATCACTCTTTTATAATTAAAAAAAATTAATCAATATGCACCTTTCTATGCATAGAGTTTAAATCTAATGAAAATCACTCTTTTATAAATAAAAACAAATAATCAATATACATCTTTCTATGCATAGAGTTTAAATCTAATGAAAATTACTCTTTTATAATAATAAAAATAATCAATATGCATCTTTCTATGCATAGAGTTTAAATCTAATGAAAATCACTCTTTTATAATTTTAAAAAAAATCAATATGCATCTTTCTATGTATAGAATTTAATTTTAATAAAAATAACACTTTTATAATAAAAATATTTCTACTATGCATTTTTTCTATGCCTAGAATGAAAATAACACTTTTAGAATACACAAACGATGGGGATTACTCTTTTTGAATAATAAAAGGTAATACTTATTTCATAAAATTTAAGAAAATTTTGTCATAACCTCCTTTGTATGGTTGACCATTTTTCAAATTTTTCTATTCTTATTTACTTAAAAATTATCCCCAATTTGTTTAAAGCATTCTAAACTAATCAAATTTCACTTTTAAAAGAGAAACAATATGAAAAGTTTAATTCAAACAATTTGATTACTTAACTAGCATAAAGAAGGGCTGAATTTAAGGATGAGAGAGGGGGAATGTAACATACCCATCTTCACTAATAAAGAAATGTCCATGTAATAGATAAATTTATGAGTTTTTATGGTATAAAAATCAATGATTTTATTATTTAAGTCATTTCTACTTAGAATCTTCAAATTTTGAGCCCAAATTTAAAATCAGCATGTGATTTTACCCTAATATAGGACTTTACAGCATCCAAAACGGACATCAAATCAAGCTTATACGTAAATTTCAGTCATTTTTAGTTAAAAAGCGACGACCTTTAAACCTTAATAAATGGACGACCGGGCGTCCGATTGATGAACGATGTGAACCCCAATGACCAAGAGAACCTCCCAGACAAAAACAATTTTGCTCCCTGGGGCGGCGGGGCGGCACGCAAATCGAGGTCGATGCTCCAAATTTGGGGACCCCGCCCCAAAAATTTAGATCGTACGCACTTACCAGGGTGCCCATACGATGGCTGCACAAGATTCAAAGGACGACTGCCTACTGTGTGGTCCACACGTACCCTTACATGGACACCCATGCTGCCCTGACCAGATAAGGTACATGCGTACCACTCCTTTCCATGTTAACCGACATCGTACCTTTCCCGTAGACCCATGCAGGCCACTGATCTATAGCCTTTGTTGGTACACCGTCCTTGTTTTGTGCAGCGCCCGTACCCGTACCCCACAGTTATATAAACCCCCCCGAGGTGCTCCATGGGCAACACACATTTCTACGTAGCCTATGCTCTGCTATGCCGCCGTCCGTCCTGTGCAGTGTACTTGCTGTAGTACAACCACCCCTTGCAGCCACCCCTCTCACACCCCCTCATTTGCCCCTTTTCAGATAAGCCAATTTTCCTCTATCCCCCTCTTGCTAGGAGGCAATGTTCTTAACCTTTCTCTCTCCCCCCCTCCCCCCCCCACCCCCCCTGTGTGAAGAGACTTACAGCACCCCTCAGCCCTTCTCCCCTTTTGCAAAACATTTTTGTGTTAAGGACATCTCACAATTCCCCCCCCCATTTGCGTGGACTTTACTAAGAGGTTTTAGCCTTAAGAGAGGGTTCGTGCGTTGTGGTCTTTTGCTCATACGGTGAGCAAACGATCTCAGAATTGAGATCCGACTGAAGCATTTCGACCCCAACAGTGAGCCCTACAAGACGACATCCAATATGGCCCCTTTTCGGAAATGTCAGAATATTACCTCAGGAGGAGCGTGCAACAACGAGATTAGCGAAGATGCTCCCGATGCAGCTCCAACCCTCCCTTTACAAGCTCCTCAAGGAAATGGTGGCTAGGTTAGCTTTGTTCTATTTTAAAGAAGAGTTTTTTTATATTAGTGTTAATAAATGTGTATCTTTTTCTTTTAAAATAATGACATAAAATTGTATGAAGTTACGAATTGTGTGATGCTGTATTCAATAAATTGCATTGAAATTGTTATCTTTAAAGAGTGCAAGTTTTTCCTAGCTTCGACGCTAACTCCGTTCCGTGCTTGTGTAGCCAGGCGGCGTCATTAGCAAAGCCCAAGAATGGTCCAAGGTATCCCTCATACCATTGGGAGAATAAGGTTTGCTGATTGAGGCGAGAGATTATGATGCTGCCTAGTTCTGAGGGCCCAGGCTAGTGCGGTGAATAAGCCCACCCTAGTGTGCAAACATCCCTCTGAGGGGTGGGAGACATCGAGCGATGGAGCCTGAGAGGACGACAGGCCGGCTTGAGTCCTCGCCCCAGCGGCGGCCGACGATGAGGTGTATGGTCCCGTAGGGTTTTGCCCAGCATGTAGAGGCTGGAAGGCCGAATTCTAGATCATTGGCAGTATAAAGGAAAAGAATAAGAGAGCCGGTTTGGCTTATATGAAATTGATTCATGTATGAACTTTTTTATAAATCTTGTCTTTGGCATTATTGTACTGTGGAAAAAGCTGATTTCACCAAGGAATTTGAAGTGGTTACTGATGCCAGTAGTCTAGCACTTGGTGGTGTCTTAGGCCAAGAAGGAAGACCAGTCGCTTAGACAAAAAGCTGAAGCGAATTATGCCACCCATGATTTGGAGCTCTTAGCAGTTGTATGAGTATTACTAAAAAAATGAGATATTTTGGATATAATAATTCCATTTTGACACTTGTGTAAGGAAGGGGAGTCCCTTCAAGGAGGCACCTACTTCACATGCTTGAATGAGTTTTAAACTAAAAAATAATGTGATATTTTTATCTCTCCTCTCTCTTGGATCAAACCGAATAAAAAAGGAACCAAACTAGGTCCAAATCTGGTCCAAATTCAACCAAACTGAATCTGGAAAATTCTAGAAATCAGTTGGTCTTGTTTAGAGCCTCCCTCTCCTATAAATAGAACTTGAGCCCTTTGTAAAAAAATAGGAGAATTATACTATGTCAGAATTATGCTGAAATAATGATAATTTTTACTATTCTCTAAAATTCTCTCCAAATTGAAGAAATTGGAGCTTTCTTCCTTCTTCAATCTCCATTGGTGGCTCCATCAACATACCAAACCAATTGATTGGTTGGGGGCCTCTACCGTGATCAAAGAATCAGGCAATTTGTAAGGTAAAGGGTGAATTTTGATCTTTTTCTATAATTTCTCAATGTTTCTCTCTTCTCAACCCCTCTCAAGCTTGAGAAGCTTAATTGGAATTAATTTTTGATGCTATTGAAGTTAATTGATGAATGGTAGTAAGGAAATACATAAACTCCCATTTATGCTTAATTTTAATGGTTTTTATGATTTTTGTCTTCTCTAAAATGAATAAGATGTTATGCCTCATTGAAAAAAGGCATTCCCCTCTCTTCTTTAGTAAATCCAACCATTCTTTATCCTAGATGAATGATAAATGGTGAAAAAAATCAAGTTTTTCATAATGTTTCTCTTAAATAAGTAGAAAATGTTAACATTAGAATGATTTAAATACTCTTGGTGAAATTCTAAAAAATTTTAGAGAGTTAAAAATTGAGAAATGGTCAGCTATACAAAGGAGGTTATGGCAAAATTTTTCTAAAATTGTGTAAAATAAGTTTTATTTTTTATTCAAAAATAGTAATTCCCATCGTATATGTATTCTTAAAGTGTTATTTTTCATCCTAGATATAGAAAAATGCATACTAAAAATATTTTTATTAAAAAAGTGTTACTTTCTTTAGAATTAAATTCTATGCATAGAAGGAAGCATATTGAAATTGTTATTTTAATTATAAAAGTATTATTTTTATCATAAATAATTTTATGCATAAATTAGATGCATAAAAGAAATTCTTTTATATTAAAAGAGTGATTTTCATCATAAACGATTTGTATGCATAAACATATGCATAAAAAAAAATTTTATATTAAAAGTGAGATTTTCATCATAAATGGATTTTATGCATAAATTAGATGCATAAAAGAAATTCTTTTATATTAAAAGAGTGATTTTCATCATAAATGATTTGTATGCATGAATGTATGCATAAAAGATTTTTTTTATATTAAAAGTAAGATTTTCATTAGATTCACAAGAGAAATTCTTTTATTCTAAAAGTGTAATTCCTACTAAATTGGATTTATGCATGGAAAGATGCATAAAGAATTTATTTTAATCCAAAAGTGTTATTCTCATCAATTTTGATTTTATGCATAGAAAGATGCATAAAGAAATCTATTTTTAATTCAAAAGAGTTATTTTCATCAATTTTGATTTTATGCATAGAATGATGCATAAAGAAATCTATTTTTAGTTCAAAAGAGTTATTTTCATCAATTTTGATTTTATGCATAAGAAGATGCATAAAAGATTGAATTTTAATTGAAAAGTGTCATTCTCATTTAAAATGAATTTATGCATAGGAAGATGCATAAAAGATTGATTTTTATTTTGAAAGTGTTATTCTCCTTAAAATGGAATTTATGCATAAATAGATGCGTAAAGAAATCTTATATCAAAAATAAGAATTCTCTTGTATTCTATAAATAGATATGAGGATGTGAAATGAATCAGATAGATGAAAATGAACGAAGAATGGATGGAGATGTATGTATGTGAGAGAATGGATGTAGATATATGTATGCGAAAGAATGGATGTAGATGTATTTATGTGAAGGATGTATGTGAAAGGAAAGATGTATGTGTATGTGATAAGTATGGATGTGGATGTACGAATGTAGATGTGGATGTGGATGTATGGATGTGGATGTATGAATGTGGATGTGGATGTGGATGTGGATGTGGATGTATGAATGTGGATGTATGGATGTGGATGTGGATGTGGATGTGGATGTGGATGTGGATGTATGAATCTGGATGTGGAAATGGATGTATGGATGTAGATGTGAATGTGGATGTATGGATGTATGGATGTGGATGTGGATGTGGATGTATGAATGTGGATGTGGATGTGGATGTGGATGTATGAATGTGGATATGAATGTGGATGTGGATGTGGATGTATGAATGTGGATATGAATGTGGATGTGAATATGGATGTGAATGTCGATGTATGAATGTGGATATGAATGTGGATGTATGGATGTGGATGTATGGATGTTGAATGTGGATGTGGATGTGGATGTGGATGTATGAATGTGGATGTGGATGTGGATGTATGAATGTGGATGTATGGATGTATGGATGTGGATGTAGAAGTATGAATGTGGATGTGGATGTGGATATATGAATGTGGATAGTGGATGTGGATGTGGATGTGGATGTGGATGTATGCATGTGGATGTATGGATGTGGATGTATGGATGTATAAATGTGGATGTAAAAATGGATGTATGGATGTAGATGTGGATGTGGATGTGGATGTGGATGTATGAATGTGGAATGTGGATGTGGATGTGAAAATGGATGTATGGATGTAGATAAGGATGTGGATGTGAAAATGGATGTATGGATGTAGATAAGGATGTGGATGTGTATGTGGAATAATGAATGCGAATATGTATGTGAATGGATATGACGTCGATATGAGCGAATGGATGAGATGAGATGTTGTGAATCAGAATGTGAATGATATAAGATGTGAATGGATGAGATGAGATGTTGTGAATCAGAATGTGAATGAATGATATAAGATGTGAATGAATGTGATGTAATGAGAAATGGATGTGATGAGACGTAATGTAATTTAAGAAAGTTAGGAATGGATGTTATGTGAAGTGAATGAATCTGATGTGATGGGATGGAAAATGAATGGATACGCATATGATTTGGATTTGGGTTAAGTAATATGGATTGATGTGGGACAATCTAGAAAGACGAGAGTTCATTATAAAAACTGTATTTGTGAACTGTTTGTAAATGACTGTTTTATGTCAAGAATGCTGGGGAAGCATTTTGACTGTCTTGAGAATGCGGTCGTGGAGACCTACCTGATAAAGTTGCAACAGCTGATGACGGAGAGTCAGCAGAGGACGTCGTGCGTAGCAAGGTCAGCCGAGGTCTTGACCAGCCTCGGTTCGATTTAAATGGTGAGCTTCCGGTATAGTGGATGAGGAACCAAGGAAGCGGCCTATGAGTGAAGTGAAAAGATGCAGGGGGGAAGAGAGCTTGAGCTCTTGCAAGCACACACACACACTCACAAAACCCTAATAGAGAACACACAAGGTGAGAGGCTGAAAATCTTCTTCTTCTCTACTCAACACTCAACACACCATATACAAGAATAAGAGTACACACAATATGAAAGGTACTCAACCAAATACATACACGGGTTCTCTATAGTGTGAACCCGACTAAATGAGCTGGCGCTATAACTATGCCAGTCTCTAGAATGGCTGTCACACAGCCTGTCATCCCACTGGCCGCATATCACCCAAGATCTCACCAACCATGCCAGTGGTGTAAGTGCGGGGCCTATCCCCCAGGCGGGTCATCAGTGTCCACCGCCTCACTAGAGCTCGATATCTCAACACTCCCCCTCGAGCTCAACTCCATCTCATGTACACCAAGCAAAGCCCTGAATCTGCGGAGCTTCTCTGTACCCAATGCTTTGGTGAAGATGTCAGCTACCTGATCCTCTGTGCTGACATAAACAAGGTCAAGGTCTCCTGCCAAGACCTTCTCTCTGACGAAATGGTAGTGGACCTCTATGTGCTTCGTACGAGCATGAAAGACTGGGTTCCTGGCCAACTGTATACTACTAATGTTGTCATAGAAAATGACAACTTGTCTATCCACTGATAGACCCAAATCTGCAAGTAGCTTTCTCAACCAAGCTACCTCACATGCTGCCATAGCAGCTCCTCTGTACTCGGCCTCTGTACTCGATAGAGCAACCGTAGGCTGCTTCTTGCTGCTCCAAGTCACAGCAGCACTCCCCAAAGAAAACATGAATCCACTGGTAGATCTTCTATCTGAGATACTACCAGCCCAATCAGCATCTGTGTACCCATGTACACATATCTCTGTCCCAGTCTCATAGAATAGTCCACAATGCAAAGTAGACCTCACATACCTCAGTATGCGTCTCACAGCATCCAAATGTGGTTTCCGTGGAACCTGCATAAACTGACTCACCAACCCAACAGCATAGCTCAAATCTGGTCTGGTGATCGTCATGTAGATCAAACTTCCTACTATGCGTCTGTACATAGTAGGATCCTCCAAGATCTCTCCTGAATCTGCACTCAACTTGCCATTCTGATCCAATGGCACAGAAATAGGCTTACAGCCTATCATACCATACTTGGACAACATGTCCAAGCCATACTGTCTCTGCAGTAATCCAATACTATGTGGTGACCTAATCACCTCAATGCCCAAGAAATATCTGAGCTCCCCCAGATCCTTCATCTCGAGCTTCTGTCTAAGCAAGATCTTTACATCAAAGATCTCTGCATCATGGTCCCCCGTAATGATCAAGTCATCTACATAGATGACAACAAGCACAACTCCTCTATCACCATGTCTCACATACAATGAGAAATCTGCATTGGCTACATGAAAGCCAATAGTGACAAGATATTCAGAAATCTTGTCAGACCATGCTCTTGGTGCTTGCTTTAAGCCATACAAGGCTTTCTTCAACCTGCAAACATGCTCGGGGTGACCCACATCCTCATAACCAGGTGGCTGCAACATATACACCTCTTCTTGCAAATCCCCATGCAAGAATGCATTCTTTACATCCATCTGATGTAAAGACCATTGCTTTGACGCAGCCACTGCTATCACAACTCTCACCGTTGCCATTTTGGCAACTGGGCTGAAAGTTTCCTCATAATCAATCCCATATGTCTGCGCATATCCTTTGGCTACCAATCTAGCCTTGTACCTGTTTATGCTTCCATCACTGTTATGTTTAACTTTGTACACCCACTTGCAACCAATGGCTTTCTTGCCTTCAGGCAATTGCACTAAATCCCAAGTTTCATTTCCATATAGTGCATCCATCTCCTCATCCATAGCTTTCTCCCAACACACATTTCCAACAGCCTCATCAATGCATGTGGGCTCTACAACCTGCACAACTTTTGCCATATATGCATAATGATGTGCCACATAACCATCATATGTAAATCTCTGCACAGGGTTCTTCACTCTCCCTGATCTTCGCAGCTTTTCATTCATGGCCTCCATAGCCTTCTTTACACCAGGTGTTCTCATAGCTGGAATCCCAAGCTCCTCATCAAGACTCATATCTGAGCCACTAGACTCTCCATCAACATGAGAATGCCCTGCAGAAATGTCAGGCATACCAAGGGGCTCAACCACTTTCTCTTTTCCTTTACGTGATGTAGTAATCACATTTGCAGGGCTGGTATTATGACGCAGCCTGCCACTCCATGGTCTATCAACAGACCCACTAGATGAGGACTCTCCTGGTCCACTTAAAGACTGTGATTGCTGACCTGCATTCTGTGCAACCACACTTCCACTCACATCAGCCCCAACAGTTTCTTTTTCAGCAGCATACCAGCTGCTCATCTCATCAAACACAACATCCCTGCTTACCCTCAGCTCACGTGTAGCAGGGTTATAACACCTGTATCCCTTTTGCTCAAGGGAATATCCAATAAACACACATTTTTCAGCTTTCGGATCCAGCTTAGTTCTCAGCTCATCTGGCACATGCACATATGCAATGCATCCAAAAACTTTCAGATGAGACAAATCTGGTTTTCTGCCAGTAAACCTCTCCTCTGGAGTTACATCATGTATGGCTGCAGTTGGAGTCCTGTTCATGATGTATACTGCTGTAGAAACAGCCTCAGCCCAATAGCAATGCGGCATATTCTTCTCTTCCATCAATGCTCGCGCAATCTCAGCAATGTGCCTGTTTTTTCGCTCAGCAACTCCATTTTGCTGCGGAGTATATCTGCATGTGAACTGTCTCCGAATACCATTCTTCTTCAAGAATTCAGAGAACTCATTGGAGAAGTACTCTCCCCCTCCATCTGACCTTAGGCACTTTACATATTTCCCTGTTTGCTTTTCAACCAAAACTCTGAAATTCTGAAAGTGAGTGAATACCTCACTCTTCTCCTTCATGAAATATACCCACACTTTCCTTGTGTGGTCATCAATGAAAGTGACATAGTACCTGCAGCCTCCCATAGAAACGGTCTTCGTAGGACCCCATACATCTGAATGCACAACATCTAGTGCATTTCTGCTCATATATCTGTTACGTGGAAACACATGCTTTGTTTGCTTCCCAAAGTGGCATGCTTCACATATTTTCTGCATACCTTCCACTTTAAATTTTGGCAGCCCTGTCACAATTCCTTTTGTCTGCATAGACTTCAATCTCTGCACATTCACATGACCAATCCTTTTATGCCAAATGTCTGTGTCTGCAACAACTCCTGAACCATTTGCAAACATCGCAGCACTCATTTCAGGCATGTCTACATCCAACGTAAACATTCTGCCCACTCTGTTGCCTTTTGCAACCAACCTGCACTTGTCTTTAAAGTCTTCGACATAACACCCATCAGGGTTAAACCGAACCTGCAAACCCTGCTCAATCATCTGGCCAACTGAAACCAGATTCTTTGTTATGTTCGGTACATGAAGTACATCTGCAAGGTACTTCACTTTGCCATCCTGCATAGATAATGGCACATCTCCAACGTGGGCAATTGGATGAGCAGTGTCATCCCCTGTTTCCACAAAACCTGGTCTTTCCGGGTTTTTCATCTCCTTGAACCACTCCCCATGACTCGTCATGTGGTTCGAAGCGCCTGAATCCACATACCATACATTATCCTTTTGTGCTGCATCAACATTTTCAGACATGGCATTTACAACATGCTGCATAACAAACAACCTTTCATTGTCCTCATTATTTCTGCTTGAGGGTGCATAGTTGTTTTGCTGCACTTTCCCATTTTGCATGTCAGCCTGCTTCTTATAACATTCTGACTGCACATGTCCTGGCTTACCACAATAGTAGCATTCACGTGCATCATTATATTGCCTTTGCCAATTTCCACGGCCTCTTTGACTCCCCCTGCCTCTGAATTTGCCTCTTCCACCTGCGTGTTGTTGTTGTTGTTGATTCTGGGACTGTTGTTGTTGCTGCTGCTGCTGGCCGTAATTCTGATTACCTGTTCGGCCACCTCCTTGACCGCGTCCACGGCCTCCTCTACCTCGTCCTCTTCTTGAACTCGTGTAGAAGGCCTGTTGCTCTGAACTGTTTTTACTTTGTGAAGACTGTTGGTCTTCACCCAAGTTCTTCTCTTCGATAATCAGCATAGACACCAAATCTGTAAAGTTGGGAATATTTTCCCGAGTCTGAATAGACGTCTTAAACGCCTTGTATTGTGGCCCGAGACCACGTAGACAGACTTCCACCTTGTCATCATCATCTACTGACACACCAATAGATGCAAGGGATTCCACAATGCCCTTTATCTTCAACGCATAGTCATTCACAGACATGCTCTTTTTCTCCACAGTATGAAGTTCATTCTTCAACTGTATCTTACGTGCCTTGGTATTTGTTTCATAGAGCTTTACCAAGGTGTCCCACGCCTCCTTGGGGGACTTGGCATCCTGAATGTGCCCAATCATGGTGTCCTGTATACTAATGGAAAGCCAATACATTACTTTCCTAGCTCCTTGGTTCCAGTCTTTAAACTCTTTCACATCTGCAGCAGTCGGATTTATATCCGGTATCTCCGGTGCCTCTTCATGTTCACCTTCTATGTAGTCCCAATAACCTTTTCCCATCAGGAAATTCGTCAACCTGAACCTCCAAGCATGGAAGTTATTCTTGTCCAGCTTCTCAGCCACAATCTGTGTTATGCCATCATTAGACATCTTGCCAAACACACAATTTTACCAGAACCTGCACTCTGGTTTTTCCTGCACAAATGCTGTATTTTCTACACAGCGGTACTGTAGTACTCTCAAATGTCACAACCAGTGACTTCAATGAACATACATACACCCAATGGCAACTGTAGAACTCTTTGCAGCACCCACAGTGTCTGCACAGTCAATCTGTCTTCCTGCAGTTCTTAAAACAGAGTTCTGCAGAGAATCGATGACTTACCCGCAGTGCTCGAAATTGCCTGCTTTCTGAAAAACGGAGGTTCAAACGCGCCCGAAACGTGTTTTCGGCCCGAAAATCTTAGTCCAAAGGACTGTATAGTTGCCCTGTAGCTTCACTCCCGCAAAGAAAGCTCCTCAATCGGAGATCGTTTGCCGGTGCCTCCCGTAGAGCTCCCGACAAGGGTGTAGTCACCAACACAATAGGGAAGAGTAGTTGAAGCTCTTACCCTTGTACCGCTTCCTGTGGTTCTCTTGCTTGCAGCTCAGCCCTTAGCACGAACCAGGCTCTGATACCATGAAAAGATGCAGGGGGGAAGAGAGCTTGAGCTCTTGCAAGCACACACACACACTCACAAAACCCTAATAGAGAACACACAA
Organism: Cibotium barometz; assembly: GCF_041138505.1. Taxonomy (NCBI): domain Eukaryota; kingdom Viridiplantae; phylum Streptophyta; class Polypodiopsida; order Cyatheales; family Cibotiaceae; genus Cibotium; species Cibotium barometz. Next base: position 44,776,915 of record NC_141049.1, read on the forward strand.
GGTGAGAGGCTGAAAATCTTCTTCTTCTCTACTCAACACTCAACACACCATATACAAGAATAAGAGTACACACAATATGAAAGGTACTCAACCAAATACATACACGGGTTCTCTATAGTGTGAACCCGACTAAATGAGCTGGCGCTATAACTATGCCAGTCTCTAGAATGGCTGTCACACAGCCTGTCATCCCACTGGCCGCATATCACCCAAGATCTCACCAACCATGCCAGTGGTGTAAGTGCGGGGCCTATCCCCCAGGCGGGTCATCAGTGTCCACCGCCTCACTAGAGCTCGATATCTCAACATGAAGCGCTAGGTGACCTGCGAAGGATCCTAGTAGACGGTGTTGACCATACGGTGCTCGAGCTCTGGGTCCCCGAAGATACCCACACGTGCATCGTGGAAGATATTGGAACAAGGAGTAAGAGTTGTTTTCTGAAACCGAGTATGGATCTGGTTGATTGACCTTGCTGGTCCTCAACTGGTGAGTCCATAGCTCTCTTATATGGATCTATTGGTTGATCTTGCTGATCTTCAACGAGGATTCCATCTTGATTTTTATAAGTGAATATTTGCCGGGTACTATGAGCTAGGAACTATCGAAAAGGCCCCTGAGTGAACAGGTGGTGAGCGTTCTGGTTGCCAATGATGCCATAGATACTCCGATGAAGGAATGATTGGAAATTAAGATTCAACCAAATACTTGGAAGTTTATGATAACACTATGAATTCATTAAATGACTAATTTAAATACAGTTGAATCTGGGAAAAAGGCAATTTCATATTGCGTGTGTAAGTGGTGTGACTGGAGTTAAATTTGCTTTAAAATCTAGCTAGGGGGCCTGGGAACTCTTTTCCCTGGTACCTAGGCCCTGGATTTCAACTTCAGAAGTTCCACCCTTGAACAAGAGAGTGAAATGCTATAACTGTCAAGGGTTTGGGCATTGCAGCATGGATTGCCCAACTCCTTTTTCAGGGCAGGAAAATCAGGGACCAAGATTCCAGACTCTAGCCCCTTCCGTCCAGAGTAATCAGGGTTCTATCTGCCAAAATCAGGGAAATCCCAAAGGTAGACCCTCTATCCAACCTGCAGTTTCAATCCAAAGTAATGCAAGACCTCCACCTCAGAATAGGGGAAGTCAAAGAGAGTTGTTCCCAAATCAGCCGTCCACTTCCAAGGCAGTAACGCTGGAAGTGATTGAAGAAGAAGAAGAAGATGAAAGAGATCATACTCCACCTGCGAGATGAGGACATCTCGCGTTTTTTAAGTGGGGTAGAATGTAAGATTCCTCCCCATCCTCTCAGGATGTCCAGTATCTTCCCCTGTAGTCAAATCCCTCTTCAGAAATATAAAAGATCTTGTTTTTACCCTGTTTTGATCTAGAGAGAGAAAATGTCTAGAGGGAGGTAGTCCAAAATTGAGATATTTTTGGATATATAAATCCTCCTAGTGTCTAAAATGAATTCCCCTGAAACAAAAATTCAAAAAGAACTTTCCAATGTGCAATTGGAATTAATTGGAAATGGGTATAAAGGACCTTAGCCTAAGGGCCTAGATTTTTAGAAATTTTTAGATTATGGTCCAATTAAGGTTCCTATGGGCCAATAAGATCAATCCATGTGTGGGGAGTAGATAAATCCAATTTGTAAAAGAAAAATACCCAAAAATGAGTAAATTCTCACATAAGATGAAGAGTTGACTATGTACAAGGGTTATTAGTATAAAAAAAAACTATGAGTATTACTAAAAAAATGAGATATTTTGGGTATAATGATTCCATTTTGACACTTGTGTAAGGAAGGGGAGTCCCTTCAAGGAGGCGCCTACTTCACATGCTTGAATGAGTTTTAAACTAAAAAATAATGTGATATTTTTATCTCTCCTCTCTCTTGGATACCGAATCAAAAAGGAACCAAACTAGGTCCAAATCTGGTCCAAATTCAACCAAACTGAATCTCAAAAATTCTAGAAATCAGTTGGTCTTGGTTAGAGCCTCCCTCTCCTATAAATAGAACCTGAGCCCTTTGTAAAAAAATAGGAGAATTATACTATGCCAGAATTATGCTGAAATAATGATAATTTTTACTATTCTCTAAAAGTCTCTCCAAATTGAAGAAATTGGAGCTTCCTTCCTTCTTCAATCTCCATTGGTGGCTCCATCAACATACCAAACCAATTGATTGGTTGGAGGCCTCTACCGTGATCAAAGAATCAGGCAATTTGTAAGGTAAAGGGTGAATTTTGATCTTTTTCTATAATTTCTCAATGTTTCTCTCTTCTCAACCCCTCTCTCAAGCTTGAGAAGCTTAATTGGAATGGCTTTTTAATGCTATTGAAGTCAATTGATGAATGGTAGTAAGGAAATACATAAATTCCCATTTATGCTTAATTTTAATGGTTTTTATGATTTTTGTCTTCTCTAAAATGAATATGATGTTATGCCTCATTGAAAAAAGGCATTCCCCTCTCTTCTTTAGTAAATCCAACCATTCTTTATCCTAGATCAATGATTAATGGATAAAATCAAGTTTTTCATAATGTTTCTCTTAAATAAGTATAAAATGTTTACATTAGAATGATTTAAATACTCTTGGTGAAATTCTAATTAATTTTAGAGAGTTAAAAATTGAGAAATGGTCAGCCATACAAAGGAGGTTATGGCAAAATTTTTCTAAAATTGTGTAAAATAAGTTTTATTTTTTTATTCAAAAAGAGTAATTCCCATCGTATATGTATTCTTAAAGTGTTATTTTTCATCCTAGGTATAGAAAAATACATACTAAAAATATTTTTATTAAAAAAGTGTTACTTTCTTTAGAATTAAATTCTATGCATAGAAGGAAGCATATTGAAATTGTTATTTTGATTATAAAAGTGTTATTTTTATCATAAATGATTTTATGCATAAATTAGATGCATAAAAGAAATTCTTTTATATTAAAAGAGTGATTTTCATCATAAACGATTTGTATGCATAAAAGATTTTTCTAATATTAAAAGTGAGATTTTCATCATAAATGGATTTTATGCATAAATTAGATGCATAAAAGAAATTCTTTTATATTAAAAGAGTGATTTTCATCATAAATGATTTGTATGTATAAACGTATGCATAAAAGATTTTTTTTATATTAAAAGTGAGATTTTCATTAGATTCATAAGAGAAATTCTTTTATTCTAAAAGTGTAATTCCTACTAAATTGGATTTATGCATGGAAAGATGCATAAAGAATTTATTTTAATCCAAAAGTGTTATTCTCATCAATTTTGATTTTATGCATAGAAAGATGCGTAAAGAAATCTATTTTTAGTTCAAAAGAGTTATTTTCATCAATTTTGATTTTATGCATAGAATGATGCATAAAGAAATCTATTTTTAGTTCAAAAGAGTTATTTTCATCAATTTTGATTTTATGCATAGAATGATGCATAAAGAAATCTATTTTTAGTTCAAAAGAGTTATTTTCATCAATTTTGATTTTATGCATAAGAAGATGCATAAAAGATTGAATTTTAATTGAAAAGTGTCATTCTCATTTAAAATGAATTTATGCATAGGAAGATGCATAAAAGATTGATTTTTATTTCGAAAGTGTTATTCTCCTTAAAATGGAATTTATGCATAAATAGATGCGTAAAGAAATCTTATATAAAAAATAAGAATTCTCTTGTATTCTATAAATAGATATGAGAATGTGAAATGAATCAGATAGATAAAAATGAACGAAGAATGGATCGAGATGTATGTATGTGAAAGAATGGATGTAGATATATGTAAGCGAAAGAATGGATGTAGATGTATGTATGTGAAGGATGTATGTGTAAGGAAAGATGTATGTGTATGTGATAAGTATGGATGTGGATGTATGAATGTAGATGTGGATGTGGATGTATGGATGTGGATGTGGATGTGGATGTATGAATGTGGATGTGGAAATGGATGTATGGATGTAGATGTAAATGTGGATGTATGGATGTGGATGTGGATGTATGAATATGGATGTGGATGTGGATGTATGAATATGGATGTGGATGTGGATGTATGAATATGGATGTGGATGTGGATGTGGATGTATGAATGTGGATATGGATGTGGATGTGGATGTGGATGTGGATGTATGAATGTGGATGTGGATGTGGATGTATGGATGTCGATGTATGGATGTATGGATGTGGATGTGGATGTGGATGTATGAATGTAGATGTGGATGTGGATGTGGATGTATGAATGTGGATATGGATGTGGATGTGGATGTGGATGTATGAATGTGGATATGGATGTGGATGTGGATGTGGATGTATGGATGTATGGATGTGGATGTGGATGTATGAATGTGGATGTGAAAATGGATGTATGGATGTAGATGTGGATGTGGATGTATGAATGTGGATGTGGATGTGGATGTATGAATGTGGATGTGAAAATGGATGTATGGATGTAGATGTGGATGTGGATGTACGAATGTGGATGTGTACGTGGAATAATGAATACGAATATGTATGTGAATGGATATGACGTCGATATGAGCGAATGGATGAGATGAGATGTTGTGAATTAGAATGTGAATGAATGATATAAGATGTGAATGAATGTGATGTAATGAGAAATGGATGTGATGAGACGTAATGTAATTTAAGAAAGTTAGGAATGGATGTTATGTGAAGTGAATGAATCTGATGTGATGGGATGGAAAATGAATGGATACGCATATGATTTGGATTTGGGTTAAGTAATATGGATTGATGTGAGACAATCTAGAAAGACGAGAGTTCATTATAGAAACTGTATTTGTGAACTGTTTGTAAATGACTGTTCTATGTCAAGAATGCTGGGGAAGCATTTTGACTGTCTTAAGAATGTGGTCATGGAGACCTACTTGATAAAGTTGCAACAGTTGACGGAGAGTCAACAGAGGACGTCTCGCATAGCAAGGTCGGCCGAGGTCTTGACCAGCCTCAGTTCGATTTAAATGGTGAGCTTCCGGTACGATGGATGAGGGACCAAGGAAGCGGCCTATGAGTGAAGCGCTAGGTGACATGTGAAGGATCCTAGAGGGTGCTGACCATACGGTGCTCGGGCTCTAGGTCGCCGAAGATACCCACACGTGCGTCGTGGAAGATATTGGAACAAGGAGTAAGAGTTGTTTTCTGAAACCGAGTATGGATCTGGTTGATTGACCTTGCTGGTCCTCAAGTGATGAGTCCATAGCTCTCTTATATGGATCTGTTGGTTGATCTTGCTGATCTTCAACGAGGATTCCATCTTGATTTTTATAAGTGAATATTTGTCGGGTACTATGAGCTAGGAACTATCGAAAAGGCCCCTGAGTGAATAGGTGGTGAGCGTTCTGGTTGCCAATGATGCCATAGATACTCCGTTGAAGGAATGATTGGAAATTAAGATTCAACCAGATTACAATTGAATCTGGGAAAAAGGCAATTTCATATTGGGTGTGTAAGTGGTGTGACTGGAGTTAAATTTGCTTGAAAATCTGGCTAGGGGGCCTGGGAACTCTTTTCCCTGGTACCCGGGACAAAACCTAACCAAATTCTAAATTGGATCCCATCACTACAATGGTTGGGCGGTTGGCTAACCCATGGGACTGGACGGGGTCAGGCTGGACTGATGGATCCGTAAAATGAGACTCAATTTCTATTGTAGTATGCTAGATGAAGTAAATCCCAGATAGTAATTGTTCTATGGAAAAAGGAATCAATGGATGTGCCTCTCGATGGGAAAAAAAGCGTTGATCTCTATGATCCAAGTGCAAGTTTCTTCCTTGATCTGACCAAGTGACTTTAGGTTCGGTCGGATCAATTTGGTCAGTAATGACCCTGACTACGTTAGAGTAAAATTTATCCTGGAGGAATCGCATATGCTTTCCGGGCAAGGGAAGTTTTTTCCAAGTTCAGTTTTGGAAGAACCGAGGAATTAGTCACCTGTCTGGATATCCGTGGTGGGCGAGGCCCCGAGTGTGGGACCCTGCCCCGTGCAAGATGTGCTACTTCTGCTGCTAGCATCCCAAATCCGTTGCGCGGTGGGGACGGGGATCTTACACTCCATTTGACCTCTGGCACTTTACATATTTCCCTGTTTGCTTTTCAACCATAACTCTGAAATTCTGAAAGTGGGTGAACACCTCACCCTTCTCCTTCATGAAGTATACCCACACTTTCCTTGTGTGGTCATCAATAAATGTCACATCCATAGACATGGTCATGAAGTATACCCACACTTTCCTTGTGTGGTCATCAATAAATGTCACATCCATAGACATGGTCTTCGTAGGACCCCATACATCTGAATGCACAACATCTAGTGCATTTCTGCTCACATTTTTGTTACGTGGAAATACATGCTTTGTTTGCTTTCCAAATTGGCATGCTTCACATATTCTCTGCATACCTTCAACTTTAAACTTTGGCAGCCCTGTCACAATTCCTTTAGTCTGCATAGACTTCATTCTCTGCACATTCACATGTCCAATTCTTTTATGCCAAATGTCTGTGTTTGCAACAATTCCTGAACCATTTGCAAACATTGCAGCACTCACTTCAGGCATGTTTACATTCAACGTAAACATTCTACCCACTCTATTGCCTTTTGCAACCAACTTGCACTTGTCTTTAAAGTCTTCAACATAACAACCATCAGGATTAAACCGAACCTGCAAACCCTGCTCAATCATCTGGCCAATTGAAACCAGATTCTTGTTATGTTTTGAACATGAAGTACATTTGCAAGGTACTTCACTTTGCCATCCTGCATAGACAATGGCACATCTCCAACATGGGCAATTGGATGAGCAGTGTCATCCCCTGTTTCCACAAAACCTGGTCTTTCAAGGTTTTTTATCTCCTTGAACCACTCCCCATGACTTGTCATGTGGTTCGAAGCACCTGAATCAACGTACCATACATCATCTTTATGTGCTGCTTCAACATTTTCAGACATGGCATTAACGGCATGTTGCATAACAAACAATCTTTCATTATCCTCATTGTTTCTGCTCGAGGATGCATAGTTGTTTTGCTGCAATTTCCCATTTTGCATGTCAGCCTGCTTCTTATAACAATCTGCTTGCACATGTCTAGGCTTACCACAATAAAAGCATCCACATGTATCATTATACTGCCTTTGCCAATTTCCACGACCTCTTTGACTCCCCGTGCCTCTGAATTGGCCTCTTCCACCTGTGTTGTTGTTGTTGTTGTTGTTGTTGTGAATTCTGGGAGTGTTGTTGTTGCTGCTAATCAATAATAATGAAAGTAATACTTTTATAATTAAAAAAAATCCAATATGCGTCTTTCCATGCATAGAATTTAAATCTAATGAAAATCACACTTTTATAATATGAAAAAATAATCAATATGCATCTTTCTATGCATAGAGTTTAAATCTAATGAAAAGCACTCTTTTATAATAAAAATAATAATCAATATGCATCTTTCTATGCATAGAGTTTAAATCTAATGAAAATCACTCTTTTATAATTAAAAATAATAATCAATATGCATCTTTCTATGCATAGAGTTTAAATCTAATGAAAATCACTCTTTTATAATAAAAAATTTAATCAATATGCATCTTTCTATGCATAGAGTTTAAATCTAATGAAAATCACTCTTCCATAATAAAAACAAATAACTAATATGCATCTTTCTATGCATAGAGTTTAAATCTAATGAAAATCACTCTTTTATAATAATAATAAATAATCAATATGCATCTTTCTATGCATAGAGTTTAAATCTAATAAAAATCACTCTTTTATAATTAAAAAAATAATCAATATGCATCTTTCTATGCATAGAATTTAATTTTAATGAAAATAACACTTTTATAATAAAAATATTTCTACTATGCATTTTTTCTATGCCTAGAATGAAAATAACACTTTTAGAATACACAAACAATGGGGATTACTCTTTTTGAATAATAAAAGGTAATACTTATGTCACAAAATTTAAGAAAATTTTACCATAATCTCCTTTGTATGGCTTACCATTTTTTAAATTTTCCTATTCTTAATTTACTTAAAAATTATCCCCAATTTGTTTACAGCATTCTAAACTAATCAAATTCCACTTTTAAAAGAGAAACAATATGAAAGTTTTAATTCAAATAATTTGATTACTTAACTAGGATAAAGAAGGGTTGTGTTTAAGAATGCGAGAGGGGGAAAGCCTTTCCAGCAAGGCATAGCATCAGATTATCATTTTAAAGATAACAAAAAATTAGATAACCATTAAAAGAATAAGAAAAAGTAGGATTTCTAACTTACATGAATTTTTGGGAGCTTTCCTTTGGCTTGATGGTATTATGTATGAAGCATTAATAGGTTCTTCTTACTACCACCATACATACACTCGAAACTTTTAGTCATTTTCTATAGTGGTGTCTTATATAGGTCTATTATACAGGTGCCTTATAGGCTACAATGTTGGCTTAAATCCTCTAGTTTTACATAAGGGTGTAGGAATACAATGATTGGGTATAAACACAAGGTGAGAGAGATGTCCTCTTCCACTGACTAGAAAATGTCTTTTCGATGATTTGCTCCTTTAATTGGCTCTTCTTTCATCGTGATGTTGGCTTGATTATTGTAAGGAGTCTTCTTCTTGCTCCAACAAGCTTTCTCTATGTGCCATGGCTTGCTACAAAAGTTATACTTCACTCTCGACCTTTGTCCTTTGGTGAAGAAAGCCTTCTATTCATATTGTGATGTGGACCCCTCCACGTTGACTTTAAGTCTATTTTCTTCCTCGATGAAGGCTCCTTCAATGCGTGTGAAGGTCGGGCTAGGTAGGTTCCTCAAGGTAGCCACTACGTGGCTAAAAGCTTCCAAGGTCATGCTCTTGAGAAGGATTACTACTATGACATCCTTATCTTCCACTGGAGACCTAACACATGCAAGTTGTTACATAACACTTTATATTTTATTTAGATGTGCTTGGAGTGACTCGCTCTATTTGATGTCCACCAACCCAAAAACTAAAATTTTAGACTTATTCTGGAGTTCTTTTTTCTGGCACCAAATAGTTTCTCTAGTTTATCCCATTCTCCTTTAGAGTTATCTTCTAATGTAATGTGATGGATGAACTAGGACCCTATTATCCTAGACATTTCTCTCTTACTATCCCCCAAAGCCCATCTTTCATGAACAAACTTGACTTGAACTTTCCATGTATGGAGACCTTCACCATTAAATTCATCTACTACTATGATTGGATTTGACGTAGTTTGTAAGATTCCTCCCCCAGCCTCTCAAGATGTCCAACATCTTCCCCTGTAATCAAATCCCTCTTCAGAAATATAAAAGATCTTGTTTCTACCCGTTTTAGCCTAGAGAGAGAAAATATTCTAGAGAGAGAATATTCAATTTCTAAATATTTTAGGATAGAAAAAATTCTCATCTTATTAAAATAAGTTCCCCTGAAACAGAAATTCAAAAAGATTTCTAGAAGGTGCATTAGAAATTAAGTGTAATCTATTCAAGAGACATTATCCTAGGGGTGAAGATTTTTTTGAAATTTTAAATTAAGGTTCCTATGGACCAATAAGATTCATCCAAATGTAGGAAGGAGATAAATAGAAGAATAAAAGAAAAATCCCCCAAAAATGAGTAAATACTCACATAAGATGAAGAGTTGAATAAGGACAAGGTTAATAGTTAAAAAAGAGAGATATTTGGAAGTAATGATGCATTTTTGACACCTTTGCATGGGGGAATTCCCCTCATGAATGAGGCGCCTACTTCACATGTGAAATTGACTTTTAAATCTTCAAAAATTGAGATATTTCATCTATCCTCTCTCCTAATTCAAGTCCAGTTCCAAAAAGTTAGCTTAATTGACCTAAAAATGGTCAAAAGTGACCAAACTGAGTTGGAAAATTCTAGAATCAGTTTGTTTGTTAGGAGCTCAATTTTTCCTATAAATAGAAGCCCTCCTCTTTGTTGAAAACTTAATAGTGTTTATGCACTGTTACTCTACTCCTCCCAAGCCAAGAACTGTGAATTCATTAATAATTCACTAGTTTTTGACATTTTCTTCTTCCAAAGATTGGTGGCCACTCTTGTTACAAACAAGAGTTGAACCCTCAAACCTTCAAGCCAAAGGAAAGCCCAAGAAACTATGTAAGTAGAGGTTCTTGTAATTTTCTTTATTGATTTTATGTTTTTCTAATGTTTATGATTGTTTGAAGTGATAAATGAAAGCTATGTCTTGATAAAAAGGCTTTTCCCCTCTCTCTTCTTAGAATCAAACCTTCTTTATCCTAGTTAAAGTGATAATTATTGGAATCAAAGTTTTATAATATTTTCTCTTTTATAAGTGAATTTTAAATAGTGTAGATTACTTTAAATCAATTAAGAGTTAATTTTTAAGACAAATTAAGTAGAAAAATTTAAAAAATGGTCAGCCATACAAAGGAGATTTTGGCAAATTTTTGGAAATAAGTATTACCTTTTATTATGCTAAAAGAGTAATTCCTATCAAATCTACACTCTAAAAGTGTCATTTTCATGCATAGAAGATGCATATTGATTATTATTTTTTTATGCATAAAGGAATAATTTTTTTATTATGAAAGTGTTACTTTCATCAAAATAGATTTTTATGCATAAAGGAATAATTTTTTTTAAATTAAAGTGTTACTTTCATCAAAATAGTTTTTTATGCATAAAGGAATAATTTTTTTATTATGAAAGTGTTACTTTCATCAAAATATATTTTTATGCATAAAGGAATAATTTTTTTATTATAAAAGTGTTACTTTCATCAAAAATAGATTTTTGTGCATAAAAGAATATTTTTTTTATAAAAGTGTTACTTTTATCATTATTGATTTTATGCATAAAAGTATGCATGAAAGAATATTTTTTTATTATGAAAGTGTTACTTTCATCAAAATAGATTTTATGCATAAAGGAATAATTTTTTTATTATGAAAGTGTTACTTTCATCAAAATAGATTTTTATGCATAAAGGAATAATTGTTTTTATTATGAAAGTGTTACTTTCATCAAAAATAGATTTTTGTGCATAAAATAATATTTTATTATTATAAAAGTGTTACTTTTATCATTATTGATTTTATGCATAAAAGTATGCATGAAAGAATATTTTTTTAATTATGAAAGTGTTACTTTCATCAAAATAGATTTTTATGCATCAAAGAATAATTTTTTTATTATGAAAGTGTTACTTTCATCAAAATAGATTTTAATGCATAAAGTAATAAATTTTTTTATTATGAAAGTGTTACTTTCATCAAAATAGATTTTTGTGCATAAAGGAATATTTTATTATTATAAAAGTGTTACTTTTATCATTATTGATTTTATGCATAAAAGTATGCATGAAAGAATATTTTTTTTATTATGAAAGTGTTACTTTCATCAAAAATAGATTTTTGTGCATAAAAGAATATTTTTTATTATAAAAGTGTTACTTTTATCATTATTGATTTTATGCATAAAAGTATGCATGAAAGAATATTTTTTTATTATGAAAGTGTTACTTTCATCAAAAATAGATTTTTGTGCATAAAAGAATTTTTTTTATAAAAGTGTTACTTTTATCATTATTGAATTGTATGCATAAAAGGATGCATAAAAGAAATTTTTGTATCAAGATAAGAATTCTCTTAATCCTATGACTAATTTCCAAGAATATTGGTAAATGATTAGTTTTAAATTTAGTAAAGTAGCAATTGAAATATTACCATTTGATAAAGATAGTTCAAGAAGAACCGTTCCAGACTCAAAAACCTGAATCAGACTTTGACCAAGATGTAATTCCTTCGTTAGTTTCAAGAAATGATGATGCGACTAGTTCATGAATTTATACTCAAATCACCCACCGAATCTGAAACTAAGTTGAGAACTTTGATTTTGATCTAAGGTTAAGAATTCAGAATTCGAGGAATTCTGCTTGCGAATCGAGTCCTGTGATCTAGAAATCTTGGATACGGAATTAAGATATACTCATTGTATTCAAAAAGAAAATCAAAACTGAAAACTTGCATAGAAACCCTGTTTTCTTAAAAGACTGTCTTACGCCAGAATGCTGGAGAGAGCATTTGGTATATATGTTTATCGAAGGGAAGTTCTGTTGCAATAGCTGGCGGGGAGTGTTCAAGGGACAGCTCACGCGGCAAAGCCTGCCCAGGTCTTGACTAGCCTCGGTATGGTTAAAATGGTGAGCTTCCGATATGATGGACAAGGGCCGACGAAGCGATCCCTGAGTGAAGTGCCAGGACACCTAAGGAGGATCCTGGAGGGTTCTGACCAGGAGATGCACGGGCTCAAAGTGCCGAGGACATCCATGCGTATGCCAAGGAAGATATTATATGATTTACCTATGTTTATTGTAATCTATCACACTGGATCTTGTTGTTGACTCGCTAGTCTCAACTAGAGTCCGGAGTGATACTGTTTTGTGAGAAACAAAGACTCAATGGAAATTTTGAAGTATGACATGTGTAACCCGTAAATTGAATGTCAATGGATTGTTTTATAGATTAAAGTTTTAAAGAGGAGTGTGTGCATTTCTGTTTTCTAAAGCTAAAGTTAAGAATGGCATTTCAATTATGGGTGGGTGAGTACTTGTTTGGATCTACCGATTCCAGTGGAGTTTTAATAATCAAACTAAAAAATCTTAGGATTACGCTAAGATTCAAGTAGTTAGTCAATTCCCTGATAAATTTTTCAAATAAGTGGATCAACGGTTGTGCCTGATTTTGATCAGGAAAAAAGCTAGTCTCGTGCCCGGACATTCGTGGGCGAGGCCCCGAGTGAGAAACCCTACCCCGCACATGAGGGGGCTGCTTCCGCTGCCAGCTACCGGGAGTTCGGTGCGCGGAGGGGGTAGAGGGATCTCACATAGTTTCCTATGGGGATGGGAAGGGATTTGTAATGGGGCTACCCAAATTCAGTTTCTAGTCCCTTACAAAAGTGGAGATACACAATTTATGAGATTAACACTTCCGAAATTCAATAAATGTATAACTAGAAAATATCATGATTTGGGAGAGGGATGTGGGGTAGCTAACCCAAGGGGAAAATGGATTTTGATGATTCACAAGTGTTTGGCAACACCCCAATGGTAGAGTAGAACCCTCAATGGCTTATGAAATTAATTATATATAGTACTAATTCTCCTATTAATAGAGGTAATGTTTTTTGCAAGCAAAGCAGAGAATGATTTGAAAATTAAAGGTTTAATGGTAGTTATTTGTGTTCAACAAACCACTATACACATTCTCCATACCATACACATTGAATCCATGAGCTAATAAATGCCAAGATTAATGCATAAAATTTGACAGTTTTACCCATTAGGCTAGGACTTTCGCCGTCTATTGCTGCCCACTCTGTTGCTTTTGATTTTATCAAAACGGCCCTTGTTTGATGAGTTACAACTCCTTGAGATGATGTACCAACTCAAAGTCATGCTTCTTTGAAGAGAATAAACAAAAAAATGCTTGGTTCTTGATGATTTTGAGCTTGGTAAAAGAGCTAAAAATTTGCTTTAAAACTAATTAAGAAAACTAATCATTTTTCTAATCTAATCTACCATTTGGTGGTTGAGTAGCTATGCACCATATCTTATGATGCATATAGCTACTCAAGGAATGATGGGTGGAGGGTAAAAAATAAGGAGCATATCCTATGGTGAAAGTAGAGATGGGTTTGTAAATCTTTCTTTGATAGAAGGTAGAGTTTATAGGAAACTTTGGCGAATGTTTGAAATTTTTAAGGATATATGCTCACTTATAGTGTAAATTTGGTGTTTTTTCCTCTAAAATTTATCCAAAAATGCTACCTTGGGCTAATATATTAAAAAAATCACCATTTTTGGGTCTAAAATAGCCCACAACTTTTGGAAGACCCTTGAAAATTAGCCTTTGGGCTAAATTTCACCCCTAGTTTTTTCCTGGGATGGGTACCAACTTGAGACTTGCATCTAGAGTTGATTGGGGTGTATACAGACAAATGAAACTTGTCATCGTAGCATGCTAGAAATCAAGAAAGATATTAACACTAATGATAATGCTAATAACAACAATGAAGCAAAATGATAAGAAAATGACAAGGCAAGAGGTTTAGCTCAAAGGCTCATATATTTGATCCATTAGACAGAGTGCCTTGAGTACATCTCAATTAGCCAATCATGGCCCATAAGATTTCTTAAGCATCTCCTCTTCTTTTCTAAATTTGAGCACTATCTCCCTTGAAGTGAGCATCGTGAAGCATCTCTTCCCACTTGTTCTAGGCACCTACTTTTGGCCTCCACATGATGGGCTAGCCATTTCACCTTTTCCTCATTCTTTGGGTTCCCTTTAACCCTCTTAACCATAGTCTATGACTTATGCAACCATTAAAAATGTTTTAGGGTCACATACCACCCCCCTTGCTCTAAACATTTACCCCACATCACTTGCTATTTCAACAACCATCACTACTACCACTACCACTACCACTACCACTACCACTACCACTACCACTACCACTACCACTCTACCACTACCACTACCACTACCACAACTATGCTAATGACTACTATGACCACCACCAATATAATTTCTACCAGTACCATTTCTATGACTACTAATACTACTACAACCACCACCAATATAATTTCTACCAGTACCATTGCTATGACTACTAATACTACTACTACAACCACCACCACCACCACCACCAATATGATTTCTACCATTACCACCACCACCACCACCACCACCACTACTACTACTACTACTACAACTACGACCACCACTATTGGTGCTACTACACTACCACTACTACTATGATCACCACTACCACTACCACTATCACTACCACTACCACTACCACTTCTACTACAACTACTACTAAGATCACCACTACCACTATCACTACCACCACTGCTACTACTACGACCACCATTACCACTATTACTACCACTAGTACTACTACTAGGATCACCACTACCACTATCACATTTGGATTCCCAAGGTAAATTAGATTTTTCTATGGTTCAACCTTATATCATTTGGAGCAAACTTGAGTTTTTCCTCTTCTTTTTAGCTTTGGAGTCGAACAAATGAAGGAGTACATGATTTGGAAATTATGGGAAGCATAGTTCTTGTGGTGGTGACATGCAGGGGTGATCCCCAAATGCTACTACCATACATGTGTAGCCACCTAGAGTACTTTGATTTTTTGTGCCAAATTTCCTTTTTCTTCATGCATTTCATTCGGGGGTATAGCATAAAAGATGATCTAACAGTGTGACTAATAAAGATTTTTTTACTCATTTCTGCTACCTTAAATATAAGTTACCACCTGAAAAATTATTTGTATATGATAATACTTATATTATTAAAAGATTATAAAATTTGCTATTGTTGACATTTTTTATCAATTTCAAAATTTTATTTTTTTAGCAAACAACTCATCAACTTAAGACTCTTTCACTTCAATATCAATAATCAGTTTAGATTTTATTCTATGATGTCAACTTTTATTTGAATAGTTGTTTTTCAAATCCATTGCGATTGTAACTTTAAAATCAAATCTAGATGTTTTTTTTCTCTTTTTCATAAATGATTTTAAACAAAAGTTTATACATCATACTCATAGAAAGTATATAGACTCATGCTTAATAAATACATTTTTAAAGTATCAAATTATTTTACCAGAATATTTCCATGATTTTTACAACACAAAAGAGATTTGTGATTTTTGTCTCTCTTCTCATTATAAATATTTGTTCATTCTTAAGTTTCAATTATGGAAGATTTACCACAACGTCCCATAATCCAAGAACAAATCGACTATCTACACGAGTTCTTATATAAAGAACAAGACCTTCAAGATGAATTTTAGAACAAAGTTTTAAAATGATTGAGTAGAAATAATAAGAATCAAATAAGAAAAGTTAGTAAATCTAAGAAAAGTGACACGCATGACCTGACTAACAATAAAAGTCCAAGAAATATGTGGCTACATTTTATAATTATTGTGAAAAGGGACATTATGCTAAATAAAAGCTATCTAGCAAAACACAATGAGTTCTTTCCTGCATGCACAACCGATGGCGATATCTCAAAACATCATTGATACACTATCAAATGGTGGAGATATGTATTCAAATATCTTTACAAACAATTTATATTTGTTTGTTATATCATTTCTAGATCATATTAAAGACTTAAATAGTAAACCTTAGCAACCCATAGTTTCAAGGTAAACATTTAGTCCAATTGAGTAACTGAAGAAACATTTAGATTTTATTATAATAACTCTGCCAAGAGATTAATAATTCAAGAATTGTAAACACTTTTAGAGAAATTATAATTGGGAATTATATTGCTTATTTTATATCAAAACCACCTATCTGTGCCATGCTTGTGGGGTACATGTGATTTGATATTATGGTTTCCTATTTCTCATGACAACATTATGATTGATTGATGTGTTTAGTTTATTGTTTCATTAATATGGAATATGTTTATGAGTATAGGTAGTGAGATGTATGAGGGTACCCACCATTAAGGTGTCGCATTGTATGAGAGTACTGATTGAGGTGTATGGATGGTGGATTGAGCGGTGGTGTTTTTTTTCTCGAGAAAAATATCCTTATATTAGCTATCAAAAAATGGCCATGAAGGAGAAAATAAAACCACAAAGGGCTAGATACAAACTCACCTCCATGTGCGGGGTGAGGATCAAGAAAATAAGGGGTGGAGAAAGATGCTCTTATCCTCTAGCTGGAGGAGAAGGCTATCTTATAGAGGGGGAGGGGGAGGGAATAACCACACAAGTGGTCTGTAGTTCTAAGTGTGTAAGATTCCTCCCCAGCCTCTTAGGATGTCTAGTATATCTTCCCCTTTGTAGTCAAATCCCTCTTCAGAAATATAAAAGATCTTGTTTCTACCTGTTTTGGCCTAGAGAGAGAAAATATTCTAGAGAGAGGTTATTCAGGATGAAAAAATATCTCTTCATATTCAAATAAGTTCCCCCAAAACAAAAGTTCAAAAATATTTTCAGAAGGTCCATTCGAAATAAATTATAATCTGTTCAAAAGGCCTTATCCTGGGGCTCCAGATTTTCTAAATTGCACTGTTACCCTACTTCTCCCAAGAGCCAAAAATTGTGAATTTACTCATAATTCATTAGTTTTTGACCTTCCCTCTTCTAAAGATTGGTGGCCACTCTTGTTTCAAACAAGAGTAGATCCCTCAAACCATCAAGCCAAAGGAAAGCTCTCAAATTCCTTCGTAAGTTGGAAATTCTCTCTTTTTTCTCTTCATTTTATGATTTTTATGATTTTTGTCTTCTCTAAATGAATATGATGTTATGCCTCATTGAAAAAAGGCATTCCCCTCTCTTCTTTAGTAAATCCAACCATTCTTTATCCTAGATGAATGATTAATGGATAAAATCAAGTTTTTCATAATGTTTCTCTTAAATGAGTAGAAAATGTTTACATAAGAATGATTTAAAATTTTCTAAAATTGTGTAAAATAAGTTTTACTTTTTTTATTCAAAAAGAGTAATTCCCATCATATATGTATTCTTAAAGTGTTTTTTTTCATCCTAGGTATAGAAAAATGCATACTAAAAATATTTTATTAAAAAAGTGTTACTTTCTTTAGAATTAAATTCTATGCACAGAAGGAAGCATATTGAAATTGTTATTTTGATTATAAAAGTGTGCTTTTCATCATAAATGATTTTTATGCATAAACGGATGCATAAAAGAAATTCTTTTATATTAAAAGAGTGATTTTCAACATAAATGATTTGTATGCATAAACATATGCATAAAAGATTTTTTATATATTAAAAGTGTGATTTTCATCATAAATGATTTTTATGCATAAAAGAAATTCTTTTATATTAAAAGAGTGATTTTCATCATAAATGATTTGTATGCATAAACATATGCATAAAAGATTTTTTTAATATGAAAAGTGTGATTTTCATCATAAATGATTTTTATGCATAAATGGATGCATAAAAGAAATTCTTTTATATTAAAAGAGTTATTTTCATCATAAATGATTTGTATGCATAAACATATGCATAAAAGATTCTTTATATATTAAAAGTGTGATTTTCATCATAAATGGATTTTATGCATAAATTAGATGCATAAAAGAAATTGTTTTATTATAAAAGTGTGACTTTCATCAGAATTGAATTTATGCATAAATAGATGCATAAAAGAAAGTTTTTATTTTGAAAGAGTTTTTTTTCATTGGATTTAGTTTTTATGCATGGGAAGATGCATAAGAGAAATTCTTTTATTCTAAAAGTGTAATTCCTACTAAATTGGATTTATGCATGGAAAGATGCATAAAGAATTTATTTTAATCCAAAAGTGTTATTCTCATCAATTTTGATTTTATGCATAGAAAGATGCATAAAGAAATCTATTTTTATTTCAAAAGAATTATTTTCATCAATTTTTAATTTATGCATAGAATGATGCATAAAGAAATCTATTTTTAGTTCAAAAGAGTTATTCTTATCAATTTTGATATTATGCATAGAAAGATGCATAAAGAATTTTATTTTTAATTCAAAAGAGTTATTTTCATCAATTTTGATTTTATGCATAAATAGATGCATAAAGAATTTGATCTTTATTCCAAAAGAGTTATTCTTATCAATTTTGATTTTATGCATAGAAAGATGCATACATAATTTTATTTTTAATTCAAAAGAGTTATTTTCATCAATTTTGATTTTATGCATAAATAGATGCATAAAGAATTTTACTTTTAATCCAAAAGAGTTATTCTTATCAATTTTGATTTTATGCATAGAAAGATGCATAAAAGATTTATTTTTATTTCAAAAGTATTATTTTCATTGAAATTGAATTTATGCATAGATAGATGCATAAAAGATTTATTTTTATTTTGAAAGTGTTATTCTCATTAAAATGGAATTTATGCATAGTAAAATGCATAAAAGGTTTATTTTTAATTCGAAAGTGTTATTTTCCTTAAAATTGAATTTATGCATAAATAGATGCATAAAAGGATTTTTATAAAAGTGTTATTCCTACTAAAGTTTTCTTTATGCCTAATTAGATGCGTAAAGAATCTTTATATCAAAAAATAGAATTATCTTACATTCTATGAATGGATGGATGGAAGTGATATGAATCAGATAAATGTAAATGGATGAATGGATGTGATGTCCTGTGAATTAGGATGTGAATGATGTAGATCAATGTAGATGGATGTATGGATGATGTGGTTTGATGTGTGAGTGATGTGGATTGATGTAAATGGATGGATGGATGATGTGGTTTGATGTGTGAATGATGTAGATTAATGTGGATGGATGTATAGATGATGTGGTTTGATGTGTGAATGATATGGGTTGATGTAAATGGATGGATGGATGATGTGGTTTGATGTGTGAATGATATAGATTAATGTGGATAGATGTATAGATGATGTGGTTTGATGTGTGAATGATGTGGATTGATGTAGATGGATGAATGGATGATGTGGGTTAATGTGTGAATGATGTGGATTGATGTAGATGGATGAATGGATGATGTGGTTTGATGTGTGCATGATGTAGATTAATGTGGATGTATAGATGATGTGGTTTGTGATGTGTGAATTATGTGGGTTGATGTAAATGGATGATGTGGTTTGATGTGGATGTGAATGATGTAGATTGATGTGGATGGATGTATGTGTGATGTGGATGATGTGGATTGATGTGGATGGATATATGGATGATGTGGTTTAATGTGTGAATGATGTAGATGGATGAATGGATGATGTGGTTTGATGTGTGAATGATGTAGATTGATGTGGATGGATGTATGGGTGATGTGGATGATGTGGATGGATGTATGGATAATGTGGATGGATGTATGGATAATGTGGATGGATGTATGGATGATATGGATTAATGTGAGGATGACGTGATCTGATATGGGAAGGATGTAATGTGATGGGATCGATGAAGATAAATTGTGGAATGATGAGAAAAGATGAAATTTTGTTGGAACTGTATTTGTATGTGAAATCTGTTTTTAAAATGACTGTTTTATGTCAAGAATGTTGATGAAGCATTTTGACCATTTTGAATGAGGTGGAGACCTATATATTAAAGTTGCACCTGCTGCTGACGGAGAGTCAATCGAGGATGTCTCGCGTAGCAAAGTCGGCCGAGGTCTTGACCAGCCTTGGTTCGATTTAAAATGGTGAGCTTCCGGTACGGTGGGCGACGGACCAAGGAAGCGGCCTATGAGTGAAGCGGTTCAATCCTGGAGGGTGCTGACCATACGATGCTCGGGCTCTGGGTCACCAAAGATACCCACAAGTACGTCGGGGAAGATATTGGATCAAGGAGTAAGAGTTGTTTTCTGAATTCGGGTGTGGATCTGGTTGATTGACCTTGCTGGTCCTCAACGGATGAGTCCATGACTCTTTTATATGGATCTGTTGGTTGATCTTGCTGATCTTCCATGGAGATTCCATTTTGTTATGTGAATATATTATCGGTTACTATGAGCTAGGAACTATCGAAAAGGCCCCTGAGTGAACAGGTGGTGAGCATTCTGGTTGCCAATGATGCCATAAGTACACCGATGAAGGAATAATTGGAAATAAGAATTCAACCAGAGATTTTGACGATTGTGATCAGTGACACAATGGTTTCATTAAAGGAAAGATAGCTGATGCTCAGAAAAAGGCAATTTCATATTGGGTGTGTAAGTGGTGTGACTAGTTTTATGTTTGCATGAACATCCAGCTAGGGAGCTTGGGAACTCTTTCCCTGGTACCTGGGACAAAACCTAACCAAATTCCTAATTGGATCCCATCACTACAGTGATTGGGCGGTTGGCTAACCCATGGGACTGAGGCTGGACTGATCAATCCTGTGAGATCCCTGTCCCCACCGCATAACGGATTCGGGGTACTAGCAGCGGAAGTAGCACTTCTTGCACGGGGCAGGGTCCCACACTTGGGGCCTTGTCCAGGGATATCCGGACAAGAGACTAATCCGTCAGTTTTTCCAAAACAGAACCCAAAAAAACTTCCCTTACCCGGAAAGCACGGGCGATTCCACCAGGATAACTTTTTACTCTAACGTAGTGAAGATCATTACTGATCACGTTGATCCGACTGCACCTATAAAGATACTCGGTCGGATCAAGGAAGAAACTTGCACTTGGATCATTGGGATCAACGCTTTTTTTCCCATCAAGAGGCACAGCCGTTGATTCCTATCCATAGAACAATTACTATCCGGGATTTACTTTATCTATCGTAATAACAGAAATTGAGTCTCGATTTACGGATCTATCAGTCCAGTCTAACCCCATCCAGTCCCATGGGTTAGCCAACCGCCCAACCACTGTAGTGATGGGATCCAATTAAGAATTTGGTTAGGTTTTGTCCCGGGTACCAAGGAAAAGAGTTCCAAGGCCCCCTAGCCGGAAGTTCATGCAAACATAAAACTGGTCACACCACTTACACACCCAATATGAAATTGCCTTTTTCTTAGCATCAGCTAACTTTAAAACAATCCTTTAATGAAACCATTATGTCATTGATGACAATCCTCAAAGTCTCTAGTTGAATCCTTATTTCTAGTCATTCATGCATCGGTATACTTATGGCATCATTGGCAACCAGAACGCTCACCACCTGTTCACTCAGGGGCCTTTTCCATGGTTCCTAGCTCATAGTAACCGGCAATATATTCATATAATAGAATGGAATCTCCGTGGAAGATCAGCAAGATCAACCCACATATCCATATAAAAGAGCCATGGACTCATCCGTTGAGGACCAGCAAGGTCAATCAACCACATCCATGCTCGGTTTTAGAAAACAATTCTTATTCTTTATTCCAATATCTTCCATGACGCACGTGTGGGTATCTTCGGCAACCCAGAGCCCGAGCACCGTATGGTCAGCATCCTCTAGGATCCTTCGCAGGTGACCTAGCGCTTCACTCATAGGCCGCTTCCTTGGTCCCTCATCCACCGTACCGGAAGCTCACCATTTAAATCGAACTGAGGCTGGTCAAGACCTCGGTCGACCTTGCTACGCGAGACGTCCTCCATTGACTCTCCGTCAGCAGTTGTAACTTTAACAGTTAGGTCTTCATGACCTTAATCCACAAGACGGTCAAAATGCTTCCCCAGCATAGAGAATGGTTGGTTTTGTTAGAGAAGAGAGGGGAATGCCTTTTGTAATGAGGCCTAACATTATAGAGAAGACATAAAGCATAAAAATCATTTGAAACCATAAACATCCAAAAATAAGTGCAAGAAAAGAAGAATCATCAACTTACTAATGACTTTGATAGCTTTCCTTTGGCTTGATAGTTTGAGGGTTCAACTCTTGTTTGAACAAGAGTGGCCACCAATCTTTGGAAGAGGGAAATGTCAAAAACTAATGAATTATTAATAAATTCATAGTTCTTGGCTTGGGTGGAGTAGAGTAACAATGCATTAAAACATTGTTGAGTTTCAACAAAGGGGAAGGCCTCTATTTATAGGAAAAAGTGAGCTCCTAACCAAACAAACTGATTCTAGAATTTTCCAACTCAGTTTGGTCAATTTTTGACCATTTTTAGGTCAGTTGAGCTAACTTTTTGCAACTAGACTTGAATTAGGAGAGAGGAGAGATGAAATATCTCAATTTTTATGAGTTTAAAACTCATTCAAGCATGTGAAATATGCACCTCCTTTAATGGACTCCCCTTCCTTACATATGTGTCAAAATGGAATCATTATACCCAAAATATCTCATATTTTTAATATTGCTCATAGTTTTTTACTAATAAACCTTGTACATTTTCAACTCTTCATCTTATGTGAGTATTTACTCATTTTTGGATACCCAAAATATCTCATAGTTTTTTACTAATAAACCTTGTACATTTTCAACTCTTCATCTTATGTGAGCATTTACTCATTTTTGGATACCCAAAATATCTCATATTTTTGATATTACTCATAGTTTCTTACTAATAAACCTTGTACATAGTCAACTCTTCATCTTATGTGAGCATTTACTCATTTTTGGGTATCATCTTTTACAAAATTGGATTTATCTCTTCTCCACACATGGATTGATCTTATTGGTCCAAAGGAACCTTAATTGGACCATAATCTAAAAATTTCTGAAAATCTAGACCCTTAGGCTAAGGTCCTTCATACCCATTTCCAATTAATTCCAATTGCACATTGGAAAGTTCTTTTTGAATTTCTGTTTCAAGGGAACTTATTTTAATAAGATGAGTTATTTTTCTATCCAAAAATATTCATAATCTGAATATTCTCTCTCTAGAATATTTTCTCTCGCTATATTCGAACAGTTAGAAACAAGATCTTTTATATTTCTGAAGAGGGATTTAATTACACGGGAAGATGCTGGACATCTTGAGAGGCTAGGGAGGAATCTTACATTCTCTCCCACTTGAAAAATGCGAGATGTCCTCATCTCGCAAACTGGGGTAATTTCACAAGATACACGAATATGAGACCGAGAGAAAATTTAATTAAGATTAACCACCAAGAAAAGTCTCAAAGAGAGCAAGACTCAAGACAAGAACAAAGATTTCAACTTTATTCATTCTTGGAACATATACAGTAAAGATAGAAGAACTTTTTACACTTCCATAAGCCCATCCATCATATGGTCATATCACAAAAGCAGCACTTAAGCTGCACATGTATAAGGTAATTCATCTATGGGAATAATTCGGCCGGTTATTGCAGCACCTATCTCACTGGTATGAGGTGACCTATTAAAAGGACCTCTGAGAGGCAAGCCAAAAACGGGATAAAGGCATATCTTCAGGTGAGGAAGAAAGCACGCTAGTAAGAAGACCCGCTCAGAAAATCCACCATGCCTTGATCTCATCACGCAGTAGTATCGGGGACCCAAACCCAAAGCTTCAATAACCATAGCCAAGCGGACATTGTTACGGAAGTGCTGTCGCCCCCACGGTGTTACCCTAGTTATATCTCGACAGGTCCGCCATTTGGTCTAAGCTACAGAAGTTCCCAAGTGAGGGAAAAGTGAGCGCTCATACAGTTCTATAAAATCCTTCTTCACAGACTCGCTTGCGTCTTGAAGGTGAGAAATCATCATGGATAAAACCAATTCCTGCTGCCAAGCCATGAAGGAGATTAAGAAAGAAAGGAGATCGATGGAAGTAAGATTACTGTGAGCGACAAGTAAAAGTTACGACTTATATAAAAGAAGAAACTAGCGTAACCTAGAAGCCACCGGGGTAACTTGCCACACTGAAGTTTTACCGTCTCTCCATGATTTGGATTTGGCACAAATTTCTATAGAAGGCATTACGAACTTTGAGATGAGGAGGTAAAAGAAGCTCGTAGGCTAAGTCACCTACTTTTATTGAATTCAGATATGGCCCACAATATGTGGGGGATAACTACTTATACTCCCCAAGAGATAAAGAACTACTTTTGGGCCGACTCGAATGAAGACCATATCTGCTTCTTTGAATTCTCTGATTGTCCTCTTCTTATCTGTATACTGTTTCTGTCGATCCAGGGCAGCTTTTATATCTTTATGAATTGCTTGCATCTGTTGCTCTATGTTGTCAAGCATTTGACTGGTTATCTCAACTCTAATCAATGGGTCGGACCTGGTTAATGGAGTTAAGCAATCTTGTCCGAGACGGCGGACCCTGATTAGATTGGTATGAAGGAATTGGTCTCTGAATTTGGGTTCTTGACTTCCCTGTGCCCTTTTCATGGCAGGAGTCGGGCAGTCTTTTAACTGATGACCAAAACCTTGGCATCCAAAACACGGGTTGTCACTTCTGAACTCATCGTTCTGAATCCTTAAAACAGGTGGGCTCCTGATAAGGTATTCTGGGGAAAGTGTCTTCCCTTTTTAAACATAATCTTTCTTTTATTTTAGAGAGGGAATAATTTTAAGATCAAAAAGGGAGATTCTTACTCCTGTATACCTCGAAGGTTGGGGGAGGAATCTTACATTCTACCCCACTTAAAAAGGTGCGAGATGTCCTCATCTCGCAAAGTAGAGGACAACTCTTTTTCTTAAGATCCAATTTATTCTAGGGTTCCTTATATTCTGGTCAACCCAACAGAATACTGGGATAAATATTCCTTATATAGAACTCATCATTAAGTAACGATTCATTTAGATCATATCATTCATACGATAATAGTCCATTAGACCGAAAAATTTCCTTCTGAACATTCCTCCACGGGAATTTCAGTTAAGTTCTCAATTTGTCATCCCTTAACTTGATCTACCGTGTCAAGTATTAACAGTAGCAATTTGACAGCACAATCCACTAATCTCATAGTGATTTGCTAAAATCATTATCATCATTTATCATCCCAGGGACTCGTCTCAATCATCCACATTGTGGTTTCACTCAGCTTATTACATTTCAACTAAATTTCAGAAAACATCATTTTTCAATCAGAATCCAAATCAATTCGTCAGTTCTCAAAAAGAATTAAAAATCATATCAACCACATTCGAATTCATTTACTGGATAGCATTAATGCTTATAATTTCAAGTCTTAGATTTACTCGTATATACTGCTGGTAAAGAGCTGTAGTTATACCCTCGGTATATATGGGTAGTCATGCTACTTGGAACTATAAGGTAAATACCATCATGTCTAGGCCTCAAGCAAGTCAGGGTTCCATATAATTGCGGTACTTCCATTTGAAGACCTAATTACTAATTTACGAAATTAGTTTGAATATCAATTTGTATGAATTATATCACACAATTATAACCTTTTTGTGCTACTTGATAAATCTTTGACATATTTGGCTTCTCAGTTGATCTTTATTAGCCAATTCGCTCTGATACCAACTGTGAGATCCCTGTTCCCACCGCGCAACGGATTCGGGGTACTAGCAGCGGAAGTAGTACTTCTTGCACGGGGCAGGGTCCCACACTCGAGGCCTCGTCCACCACGGATATCTGGACAAGAGACTAGTCCGTCGGTTTTTCCAAAACCGAACCCGGAAAAACTTCCCTTACCCGGAAAGCACGGGCGATTCCACCAGGATAACGTTTTACTCTAACATAGTGAAGATGATCATTACTGATCACGCTGATCCGACTGCACCTATAAAGATACTCGGTCGGATCAAGGAAGAAACTTGCACTTGGATCATTGGGATAAACGCTTTTTTTCCCATCAAGAGACACAACCGTTGATTCCTATCCATAGAACAATTACTATCCGGGATTTACTTTATCTATCGTAATAACAGAAATTGAGTCTCGATTTACGGATCCATCAGTCGAGCCTAACCCCATCCAGTCCCATGGGTTAGCCAACCGCCCAACCACTGTAGTGATGGGATCCAATTAAGAATTTGGTTAGGTTTTGTCCCGGTACCAAGGAAAAGAGTTCCAAGGCCCCCTAGCCGGAAGTTCATGCAAACATAAAACTAGTCACACCACTTACACACCCAATATGAAATTGCCTTTTTCTTAGCATCATCTAACTTTAAAACAATCCTTTAATGAAACCATTATGTCACTGATGACAATCCTCAAAGTCTCTGGTTGAATCCTTATTTCTAGTCATTCATTCATCGGTATACTTATGGCATCATTGGCAACCAGAACGCTCACCACCTGTTCACTCAGGGGCCTTTTCCATGGTTCCTAGCTCATAGTAACTGGTAATATATTCATATAATAGAATGGAATCTCCGTGGAAGATCAGCAAGATCAACCCACAGATCCATATAAAAGAGCCATGGACTCATCCGTTATGGACGAGCAAGGTCAATCAACCAGATCCATGCCCGGTTTCAAAAAACAATTCTTATTCTTTATTCCAATATCTTCCACGACGCACGTGTGGGTATCTTCGGCAACCCAGAGCCCGAGCACCGTATGGTCAGCACCCTCTAGGATCCTTCGCAGGTGACCTAGCGCTTCACTCATAGGCCGCTTCCTTGGTCACTCATCCACCGTACTGGAAGCTCACCATTTAAATCGAACTGAGGCTGGTAAAGACCTCGGTCGACCTTGCTATGCGAGACGTCCTCCATTGACTCTCCGTCAGCAGTTGCAACTTTAACAGTTAGGTCTTCATGACCTTAATCCACAAGACGATCAAAATGCTTCCCCAGCATTCTTGACATAAAACAGTCATTTACAAACAGTCACAAAATACAATTTCTAAATCGAACTCTCGTCTTTCCACATTACTTATTCCACATTAGTCCACATTACTTATTCCACATTCCATTCAATGTGTACTGATTCTCATCCATTTCCTCATATCGACGACACATTAATTCACATACACATTCACATTCACATCCATACATCCACATTTACATGCATACATCCATTTTCACATCCTCATTTATACATCCACATCCCATATCCACATTCATACATACACACATCCATACATCCACATCCACATCCACATGCACATCCATACATCCACATCTACATGCATACCTCCATTTTCACATCCTCATTTATACATCCACATCCCATATCCACATTCATACATACACATCCATATCCACATCCATACATCCACATCCCCATCCACATTCACATCTATACATCCACATCTACATGCATACGTCCATTTTCACATCCTCATTCCTACATCCACATCCCTTATCCACATTCATACATACACATCCATATCCACATCCATACATCTACATCTACATGCATACATCCACATCCACATCCACATTCACATTCATACATCCACATCCACATTCCCATTCACATCTATACATCCACATCTACATCCACATACATACATACATCCACATCCGTATCTACATTCATACATCCACATCCACATCCACATCCACGTCCACATCCACATCCACATCCACATCCACATCCACATCCACATTCACATTCACATCCATATATCCACATCTGCATGCATACATCCATTATCACGTCCTCATTCATATATCCACATCCACATACATACATACATCTACATCCACATTCCCATTCACATCTATACATCCACATACATACATACATCCACATCCACATTCCCATTCACATCTATACATCCACACACATACATACATCCACATCTACATCCACATTCACATCTACGCATATACATCTTCATGTATGCATCCATTTTCACATTCATACATCCACACTCCCATCTCCACATTCACACATCCACATACATACATCCATTTCAACATTCCCATTCATATAACCCCATATGCCTTCACATCTAATCTTTTACATCACATCCGTTCTTGCCCTATCACAACCCATATACATCTTATCCTATCACATACACTTCTTACCTCATCCCATACACATCTTATCACATCTTAATTCATCTTATCACCTGCTAACTTATTTCATAAGCATCTTATCACCTCTTATCACATCTTATACACCTCATCACATCCTATCACATCTAATATCTATTAATAGAATACAAGAGAATTCTTATATTTGATATAAGATTTCTTTACACATTTTGAATTAAAATTCAATCTTTTATGCATCTTCCTATGCATAAATTCAATTTAGATGAGAATGACACTTTTGAATTAAAAATCAATCTTTTATGCATCTTCCTATGCATAAATTCAATTTGGTAGCAATTACACTTTTAGAATAAAAGAATTTCTCTTATGCATCTAAGTTATGCATAAAATCCATTTATGATGAAAATCACACTTTTAGTATAAAAAGAATGTCTTTTATGCATACTTCTATGCATGAAATCCAAATATGATAAAAGTAACACTTTTATAATAAAATAATCAACTCTTATGCATACTTCTATGCATGAAATTCAATTGTGATAAAAGTAACACTTTTATAATAAAATAATCATCTTTTATGCATACCTCTATGCATGAAATTCAATTATGCTAAAAGTAACACTTTTATAATAAAATAATCATCTTTTATGCATACCTCTATGCATGAAATTCAATTATGCTAAAAGTAACACTTTTGTAATAAAATAATCATCTTTTATGCATACCTCTATGCATGAAATTCAATTATGCTAAAAGTAACACTTTTGTAATAAAATAATCATCTTTTATGCATACCTCTATGCAGGAAATTCAATTATGCTAAAAGTAACACTTTTGTAATAAAATAATCATCTTTTATGCATATCTCTAAGCATGAAATTCAATTATGCTAAAAGTAACACTTTTGTAATAAAATAATCATTATATAAAAAAACTTAACATTAATCAATTAACCATTCACCTAGGATAGAGAATGGTTGGTTTTGTTAGAGAAGAGAGGGGAATGCCTTTTGTAATGAGGCCTAACATTATAGAGAAGATATATAGCATACAAATCATTTGAAACCATAAACATCCATAAAATAAGTGCAAGAAAAGAAGAATCACCAACTTACTAATGAATTTGATAGCTTTCCTTTGGCTTGATGGTTTGAGGGTTCAACTCTTGTTTGAACAAGAGTGGCCACCAATCTTTGGAAGAGGGAAATGTCGAAAACTAATGAATTATTAATAAATTCATAGTTCTTGGCTTGGGTGGAGTAGAGTAACAATGCATTAAAACATTGTTGAGTTTCAACAAAGGGGAAGGCCTCTATTTATAGGAAAAAGTGAGCTCCTAACCAAACAAACTGATTCTAGAATTTTCCAACTCAGTTTGGTCAATTTTTGACCATTTTTAGGTCAGTTGAGCTAACTTTTTGCAACTAGACTATGAATTAGGAGAGAGGAGAGATGAAATATCTCAATTTTTATGAGTTTAAAACTCATTCAAGCATGTGAAATATGCACCTCCTTTAATGGACTCCCCTTCCTTACATATGTGTCAAAATGGAATCATTATACCCAAAATATCTCATATTTTTAATATTGCTCATAGTTTTTTACTAATAAACCTTGTACATTTTCAACTCTTCATCTTATGTGAGTATTTACTCATTTTTGGATACCCAAAATATCTCATAGTTTTTTACTAATAAACCTTGTACATTTTCAACTCTTCATCTTATGTGAGCATTTACTCATTTTTGAATACCCAAAATATCTCATATTTTTGATATTACTCATAGTTTCTTACTAATAAACCTTGTACATAGTCAACTCTTCATCTTATGTGAGCATTTACTCATTTTTGGGTATCATCTTTTAGAAAACTGGATTTATCTCTTCTCCACACATGGATTGATCTTATTGGTCCAAAGGAACCTTAATTGGACCATAATCTAAAAATTTCTGAAAATCTAGACCCTTAGGCTAAGGTCCTTCATACCCATTTCCAATTAATTCCAATTGCACATTGGAAAGTTCTTTTTGAATTTCTGTTTCAAGGGAACTTATTTTAATAAGATGAGTTATTTTTCTATCCAAAAATATTCATAATCTGAATATTCTCTCTCTAGAATATTTTCTCTCTCTATATTCGAACAGTTAGAAACAAGATCTTTTATATTTCTGCGGAGGGATTTAATTACACGGGAAGATGCTGGACATCTTGGGAGGCTGGGGAGGAATCTTACATTCTCTCCCACTTGAAAAACGCGAAATGTTCTCAGCTCGCAAACTGGGGGTAATTTCGCAAGATACACGAATATGAGACTGAGAGAAAATTTAATTAAGATTAACCATCAAGAAAAGTCTCAAAGAGAGCCTTGAGACTCAAGACAAGAATAAAGATTTGACCTTTATTCATTCTTGGAACATATACAGTAAAGATAGAAGAACTTTTTACACTTCCATAAGCCCATCCATCATATGGTCATATCACAAAAGCAGCACTCAAGCTGCACACGTATAAGGTAATTCATCTATGGGAATAATTTGGTCGGTTATTGCAGCACCTATCTCACTGGTATGAGGTGACCTATTAAAAGGACCTCTGAGAGGCAAGCCAAAAACGGGCACGCTAGTAAGAAGACCCGCTCAGAAAATACACCATGCCTTGATGTCATCACGCACTAGTATCGGGGACCCAAACCCAAAGCTTCAATAACCATAGCCAAGCGGACATTGCTACGGAAGTGTTGTCGCCCCCATGGTGTTACCCTAGTTATATCTCGACAGGTCCACCATTTGGTCTGAGCTACAGAAGTTCCCAAGTGAGGGAAAAGTGAGCGCTCATACAGTTCTATAAAATCCTTCTTCACAGACTCGCTTGCGTCTTGAAGCTGAGAAATCATCATGGATAAAACCAATTCCTGCTGCCAAGCCATGAAGGAGATTAAGAAAGAAAGGAGATCGATGGAAGTAAGATTACTGTGAGCAACAAGTAAAAAATACGACTTATATAAAAGAAGAAACTAGCGTAGCCTAGAAGCCACCGGGGTAACTTGCCACTGAAGTTTTACCGTCTCTCCATGATTTGGGTTTGGCACAAATTTCTATAGAAGGCATTAAGAACTTTGAGATGAGGAGGTGAAAGAAGCTCGTAGGCTAAGTCACCTACTTTCATTGAATTCAGATATGGCCCACAATATTTGGGGGATAACTACTTATACTCCCCAAGAGATAAAGAACTACTTTTGGGCCGACTCGAATGAAGACCATATCTGCTTCTTTGAATTCTCTAACTGTCCTCTTCTTATCTGTATACTGTTTCTGTCGATCCTAGGCAGCTTTTATATCTTTATGAATTGCCTGCATCTGTTGCTCTATGTCGTCAAGCATTTGACTAGTTATCTCGACCCTAATCAATGGGTTGGACCTAGTTAATGGAGTTAAGCAATCTTGTCCAAGACGGACCTTGATTAGATTGGTATGAAGGAATTGGTCTCTGAATTTGGGTTCTTGACTTCCCTGTGCCCTTGTCATGGCAGGAGTCGGGCAGTCTTTTAACTGATGACCAAAACCTTGGCATCCAAAACACCGGTTCTCACTTCTGAACTCATCGTTCTGAATTCTTAAAACAGGTGGGCTCCTGATAAGGTATTCTGGGGAAAGTGTCTTCCCTTTTTAAACAAAATCTTTCTTTTATTTTAGAGAGGGAATAATTTTAAGATCAGAAAGGGAGATTCTTACTCCTGTATACCTCGAAGGTTGGGAGAGGAATCTTACATTTTACCCCACTTAAAAAGGTGCGAGATGTCCTCATCTCGCAAAGTAGAGGACAACTCTTTTTCTTAAGATCCAATTTATTCTTGGGTTCCTTATATTCTGGTCAACCCAACAGAATACTGGGATAAATATTCCTTATATAGAACTCATCATTAAATAACAATTCATTTAGATCATATCATTCATACGATAATGGTCCATTAGACCGAAAAATTTCCTTCTGAACATTCCTCCACGGAAATTTCAGTTAAGTAAGTTCTCAATTTGTCATCCCTTAACTTGATCTACCGTGTCAAGTATTAACAGTAGCAATTTGACAGCACAATCCACTAATCTCATAGTGATTTGCTGAAATCATTATCATCATTTATCATCACAGGGACTCGTCTCAATCATCCACATTGTGGTTTCGCTCAGCTTATTATATTTCAACTAAATTTCAGAAATCATCATTTTTCAATCAGAATCCAAATCAATTCGTCAGTTCTCAAAAAGAATTAAAAATCATATCAACCACATTCGAATTCATTTAATAGATAGCATGAATGCTTATAATTTCAAGTCTTAGATTTACTCGTATATACTGCTGGTAAAGAGCTGCAGTTATACCCTCGGTGGTATATATGGGTAGTCATGCTACTTGAAACTATAAGGCAAATACCATCATGTCTAGGCCTCAAGCAAGTCAGGGTTCCATATAATTGCGGTACTTCCATTTGAAGACCCAATTACTAATTTACGAAATTAGTTTGAATATTAATTTGTATGAATTATATCACACAATTATAACCTTTTTGTGCTACTTGACAATCTTTGACATATTTGGCTTCTCAGTTGATCTTTATTAGCCAATTCGCTCTGATACCAACTGTGAGATCCCTGTCCCTACCGCGCAACGGATTCGGCGTACTAGCAGCAGCGGAAGTAGCACTTCTTGCGCGGGGCAGGGTCCCACACTCGGGGCCTCATCCACGGATTTCCGGACAAGAGAGTAATGCGTCAGTTTTTCCAAAACCGAACCCGAAAAAACTTCCCTTACCCGGAAAGCACGGGCGATTCCACCAGGATAACTTTTTACTCTAACGTAGTGAAGATCATTACTGATCACGCTGATCCGACTGCACCTATAAAGATACTCAGTCGGATCAAGGAAGAAACTTGCACTTAGATCATTGGGATCAACGCTTTTTTCCCCATCAAGAGGCACAGCCGTTGATTCCTATCCATAGAACAATTACTATCTAGGATTTACTTTATCTATCGTAATAACAGAAATTGAGTCTCGATTTACGGATCCATCAGTCCAGCCTAACCCCATCTAGTCCCATGGGTTAGCCAACCACCCAACCACTGTAGTGATGGGATCCAATTAAGAATTTGGTTAGGTTTTGTCCCGGTACCAAGAAAAAGAGTTCCAAGGCCCCCTAGCCGGAAGTTCATGCAAACATAAAACTAGTCACACCACTTACACACCCAATATGAAATTGCCTTTTTCTTAGCATCAGCTAACTTTAAAACAATCCTTTAATGAAACCATTATGTCACTGATGACAATCCTCAAAGTCTCTGGTTGAATCCTTATTTCTAGTCATTCATTCATCGGTATACTTATGTCATTGATGACAATCCTCAAAGTCTCTGGTTGAATCCTTATTTCTAGTCATTCATCGGTATACTTATGGCATCATTGGCAACCAGAACGCTCACCACCTGCTCACTCAGGGGGCTTTTCCATGGTTCCTAGCTCATAGTAACCGGCAATATATTCATATAATAGAATGGAATCTCCGTGGAAGATCACCAAGATCAACCCACAGATCCATATAAAAGAGCCATGGACCCGTTGAGGACCAACAAGGTCAATCAACCACATCCATGCCCGGTTTCAGAAAACAATTCTTATTCTTTATTCCAATATCTTCCACGACGCACGTGTGGGTATCTTGGGCAACCCAGAGCCTGAGCACCGTATGGTCAGCACCCTCTAGGATCCTTCGCAGGTGACCTAGCGCTTCACTCATAGGCCGCTTCCTTGGTCCCTCATCCACCGTACCGGAAGCTCATCATTTAAATCGAACTGAGGCTGGTCAAGACCTCGGTCGACCTTGCTACGCGAGACGTCCTCCATTGACACTCCGTCAGCAGTTGCGACTTTAACAGTTAGGTCTTCATGACCTTAATCCACAAGACGATCAAAATGCTTCCCCAGCATTCTTGACATAAAACAGTCATTTACAAACAGTCACAAAATACAATTTCTAAATCGAACTCTCGTTTTTCCACATTATCTCTCCTTAGTCCACATTACTTATTTCACATTCCATTCAATGTGTACTCATTCTCATCCATTTCCTCATATCGACGACACATTAATTCACATACACATTCACATTCACATCCATACATCCACATTTACATGCATACATCCATTTTCACATCCTCATTTATACATCCACATCCCATATCCACATTCATACATACACATCCATATCCACATCCATACATCCACATCCACATCCACATTCACATCCATACATCCACATCTACATGCATACCTCCATTTTCACATCCTCATTTATACATCCACATCCCATATCCACATTCATACATACACATCCATATCCACATCCATACATCCACATCCACATCCACATTCACATCCATACATCCACATTTACATGCATACGTCCATTTTCACATCCTCATTCCTACATCCACATCCCATATCCGCATTCATACATACACATCCATATCCACATCCATACATCTACATCTACATGCATACATCCACATCCACATCCACATCCACATTCACATTCATACATCCACATCCACATTTCCATTCACATCTATACATCCACTGTTATGACCCATGTTATTTGAATAATAATCATGGTCATTTAAATTTGTATGTATTTTTTATGATGCCTATTTTTCATCATGAACACGTTAGGATTGATTGATGTGATGTCTATTGATTGTTACTACTGACGTGGTTTATGTTTATGAGTTTAGGTGATGAGGTGTGCAAGGGTACCGATTTAGGTGTTGCACAGTGCGAGGGTACCGATTTAGGTGTCGCACGGATGTTGGATTGAGTCATGGCGTGTGGACAGATCTCACAATATTTTGTAGCTGTACTATGGCATTTGATATTATTTTGACATCAGTGTGATGTGTATGTGTGCACGCGTCAATTTATTGTATAGTGTACGTACGAGCATTAGTTGATTTATTTTGTAATGTGCATATGTGCACAAGTTAGATTATTGTATTAGAAGAATTGTGCAAACCTTAGAAGGTTTGAGGACAAAGGCTAATTGAGGACAAAGGCTAATTAAATGGCAAAGTGAGAAAATATTCTAGAGAGAGAATATTCAGATTTTGAATATTTTTGGATAGAAAAATATCTCACCTTATTAAAATGAATTCCCCTGAAACAGAAATTCAGAAAGATTTTTCCAATGTGCAATTGGAATTAATTAGAAATAGGAATAAAGAACCTTAGTCTAAGGGTCTAGATTTTTAGAAATTTTTGGATTATGGTCCAATTAAGGTTCCTATGGGCCAATAGCATCAATCCATGTGTAGGGAGGAGATAAATCCTATTTGTAAAAGAAGATACCCAAAAATGAGTAAATGCTCACATAATATGAAGAGTTGAAAATGTACAAGGTTTATTAGTAAAAAACTATGAGTAATATCAAAAAATTGAGATAAATTGAATATCCAAAAATGAGTAAATGCTCACATAAGATGAAGAGTTGAAAATGTACAAGGTTTATTAGTAAAAAACTATGAGCAATATTAAAAATATGAGATATTTTGGGTATAATGATTCCATTTTGACACATATGTAAGGAAGGGGAGTTCTTTAAAGGAGGTGTATATTTCACATGCTTGAATGAGTTTTAAACTCATAAAAATTGAGATATTTCATCTCTCCTCTCTCCTCATTCAAGTCTAGTTCCAAAAAGTTAGCTTAACTGACCTAAAAATGGTCAAATATTGACCAAACTGATTTAGAAAATTTTAGAATCAGTTTGTTTGGTTAGGAGCTCAATTTTTCCTATAAATAGAAGCCTCCCCCTTATTGAAAAATATATAGTGTTTATGCATCGTTACTCTACTCCACCTAAGCCAAGAACTGTGAATTCATTAATAATTCACTAGTTTTTGGAGCTTCCCTCTTTCTTCAATCCCCATTGGTGGCTCCATCAACATACTTAACCAATTGATTGGTTGGGGGCCTCTACTGTGAACAAAGAATCAAGAAATTTGTAAGGTAATTAGTGAATTTTGATCATTTTCTATAATTTCTCAATGTTTCTCTCTTCTCAACCCCTCTCAAGCTTGCGAAGCTTAATTGGAATGGTTTTTCAATGCTATTGAAGTTAATTGATGAATGGTAGTGAAGAGTTACATAATTTGATGAATGCTATTGAAGTTAATTGATTAATGATAGTTAAGAATTACATAAATTTCCATTTATGCTTAATTCTAATGGTTTTTATGTAATTTCTCTCACTCACTCAAGAAATGGTCATACTCATGACCCATTCTCAATCCAAATGAAGCTTTTCATAAAGCTTTTCCTTAATCCAAGATTAATTTATGCTTGAGGCCAAATTAATGGCTTTTTTCTATGCTTTTAGTTTATGTATTTCATGAATATTGATGATTCAATCCATTATGGATTAATGATCCAATTAGGGATCATTCTATTTATTTTCTTAATGATAAGCTTTATCCCTTAGAAAATTTGAGATTTATCAGTCATAGCAGCAGAGCTATGGCAATTTTTTTATAAAAATTATGGATAAAATAATTTCATTCAAAGCATGAAAAGAGGACTTCCTACCATATTCTAGGAATTATCATCCTAGATTAATTGAAAGATATTCATTGTAATCATAGAGAAATTGATTTTTATATTATACATAATTGATTTTCATGCATAAAGGTATGCATAAAAGATTATTATTTTAACATAAAAGTGTTACTTTTATCATAATTAGATTTCATGCATAGAGGTATGCATAAAAGATTATTATTTTAATGTAAAAGTGTTACTTTTATCATATTTGAATTTCATGCATAGAGTTATGCATAAAAGATGATTATTTTATTACAAAAGTGTTACTTTTAGCATAATTGAATTTCATGCATAGAGGTATGCATAAAAGATGATTATTTTATTACAAAAGTGTTACTTTTAGCATAATTGAATTTCATGCATAGAGGTATGCATAAAAAATCATTATTTTATTACAAAAGTGTTACTTTTAGCATAATTGGATTTCATGCATAGAGGTATGCATAAAAGATGATTATTTTATTGTAAAAGTGTTACTTTTATCATAATTGGATTTCATGCATAGAGGTATGCATAAAAGTTGATTATTTTATTATAAAAGTGTTACTTTTATCATATTTAAATTTCATGCATAGAGGTATGCATAAAAGTTGATTATTTTATTGTAAAAGTGTTACTTTTATCATATTGGATTTCATGCATAGAGGTATGCAAAAAAGATATTCTTTTTATACTAAAAGTGTGATTTTCATCATAAATGGATTTTATGCATAACTTAGATGCATAAGAGAAATTCTTTTATTCTAAAAGTGTAATTCCTACCAAATTGAATTTAGGCATAAGAAGATGCATAAAAGATTGATTTTAAATTTAAAAGTGTCATTCTCATCTAAATTGAATTTATGCATAGGAAAATGCATAAAAGATTGAAATTTAATTCAAAAGTGTCATTTTCATTTAAAATGAATTTATGCATAGAAAGATGCATAAAAGATTGATTTTCACTTCGAAAGTATTAATCTCCTTAAATAGAATTTATGCATAAATAAATGTGTAAAGAAATCTTATATCAAATATAAGAATTCTCTTGTATTCTATAAATAGATATGAGATGTAATAGGATGTGATAAGAGGTGTATAAGATGTGATAAGAGGTGATAAGATGCTTATGAAATAAGTTAGGAGGTGATAAGATGAATTAAGATGTGATAAGATGTGTATGGGATGAGGTAAGAAGTGTATGTGATAGGATAAGATGTATATGGGTTGTGATAGGGCGAGAATGGATGTGATGTAAAAGATTAGATGTGAAGGCATATGGGGCTATATGAATGGGAATGTGGAAATGGATGTATGTATGTGGATGTGTGGATGTGAAGATGGGAGTGTGGATGTATGAATGTGAAAATGGATGTATGCATGAAGATGTATATGCATAGATGTGAATGTGGATGTAGATGTGGATGTATAAATGTGAATGGGAATGTGGATGTGGATGTATGTGAATGTATGTGTAGATGTGGATGTATAGATGGGAATGTGAATGTGGATGTGGATGTGGATGTATGTGAATGTGGATGTAGATGTGGATGTATAGATGTGAATGTGGAATGTGGATGTGGATGTATGTATGTATGTGGATGTAGATGTGGATGTATATATGTGAATGGGAATGTGGATGTGGATGTATGTGAATGTGGATGTAGATGTGAATGTATAGATGTGAATGTGGAATGTGGATGTGGATGTATGTATGTATGTGGATGTAGATGTGGATGTATAGATGTGAATGGGAATGTGGATATGGACGTATGTATGTATGTGGATGTGGATGTATGAATGAGGACGTGATAGTGGATGTATGCATGTGGATATGGATGTATGGATGTGTATATGGATGTGTATGTATGAATGTGGATATGGGATGTGGATGTATAAATGAGGATGTGAAAATGGAGATAAGCATGTAAATGTGGATGTATGGATGTGAATGTGGATGTGGATGTGGATGTATGGATGTGGATATGGATGTGTATGTATGAATGTGGATATGGGATGTGGATGTATAAATGAGGATGTAAAAATGGATGTATGCATGTAGATGTGGATGTATGGATGTGAATGTGTATATGAATTAATGTGTATGCATGTAGATGTGGATGTATGGATGTGAATGTGGATGTATGCATGTAGATGTGGATGTATGGATGTGAATGTGAATGTGTATATGAATTAATGTGTTGTTGATATGAGAAAATGGATGAGAATGAGTACACATTGAATGGAATGTGGAATAAGTAATGTGGACTAAGGAGGGATAATGTGGAAAGACGAGAGTTCGATTTAGAAACTGTATTTTGTGACTGTTTGTAAATGACTGTTTTATGTCAAGAATGCTGGGGAAGCATTTTGACCGTCTTGTGGATTAAGGTCATGAAGACCTAACTGTTAAAGTTGCAACTGCTGACGGAGAGTCAATAGAGGACGTCTCGCGTAGCAAGGTCGATCGAGGTCTTGACCAGCCTCGGTTCGATTTAAATGGTGAGCTTCCGGTACGGTGGATGAGGGACCAAGGAAGCGGCCTATGAGTGAAGCGCTAGGTCACCTACGAAGGATCCTAGAGGGTGCTGACCATACGGTGCTCGGGCTCTGGGTCGCCGAAGATACCCACACGTGCGTCGTGGAAGATATTGGAATAAAGAATAAGAATTGTTTTCTGAAATCGGGCATGGATCTGGTTGATTGACCTTGCTGGTTCTCAACGGATGAGTCCATGGCCCTTTTATATGGATCTGTGGGATGATCTTGCTGATCTTCCACAGAGATTCCATTCTATTATATGAATATATTGCCAGTTACTATGAGCTAGGAACTATGGAAAAGGCCCCTGAGTGAACAGGTGGTGAGCGTTCTGGTTGCCAATGATGCCATAAGTATACCAATGAATGAATGACTGGAAATAAGGATTCAACCAGAGACTATGAGGATTGTCATCAGTGACATAATGGTTTCATTAAAGGATTGTTTTAAAGTTAGCTGATGCTAAGAAAAAGGCAATTTTATATTGGGTGTGTAAGTGGTGTGACTAGTTTTATGTTTGCATGAACTTCCGGCTAGGGGGCCTTGGAACTCTTTTCCTTGGTACCCGGGACAAAACCTAACCAAATTCTTAATTGGATCCCATCACTAGAGTGGTTGGGCGGTTGGCTAACCCATGGGACTGGATGGGGTTAGGCTGGACTGATGGATCCGTAAATCGAGATTTAATTTCCATTATTACGATAGATGAAGTAAATCCCGGATAGTAATTGTTCTATGGATAGGAATCAACGGCTGTGCCTCTTGATGGGGAAAAAAGCGTTGATCCCAATGATCCAAGTGCAAGTTTCTTCCTTGATCTGACCAAGTACCGTTAGAGGTGCAGTCGGATCAGTTTGATCAGTAATGATCTTAACTATGTTAGAGTAAAGAGTTATCCTGGTGGAATCGCCCGTGCTTTCCGGGTAAAGGAAGTTTTTCCGGTTTCGGTTTTGGACAAACCGATGGATTAGTCTCTTGTCCGGATATCTGTGGGCGAGGCCCCGAGTGTGAGACCCTTACCCGCGCACGATGTGCTACTTCCGCTGCTAGCACCCCGAATCCGTTGCGCGGTGGAGACCGGGATCTCACAGATTTTTAGAATTTACCTCAAGAGATATTTTGAGACTTAGTCAAATTCTTGTGAATAATGTTGTTTTCTAAATCCTCATGAAGTCCAAATAATATAAATAGTTTGTTAGTGAAGATATCATTAAAATATTGCTTTAACCTATGGCTAATTTTCTAATTTTAAAAGTACATGGATTATTTCTTGAAAAATTATGCATGTGTATTGAGCTAACTTGGCAGGACTCACATCTAGTTCGACATTCCAAATGAGATAAGAAACCCTATCTTTTCTCTTGTTTTAAATTTTTTCCTATTCTTTTTAATTGTCAAGAAATGGGTGAATATCCGCATCATCATACTAACCATCGTACTATTCAGGAACAGCTTGACACCGAAGAGGTTAACACACTCGACACACTAACCAAAGGTGGAGGTATGTGTTAAAAATTATTTATTGTACACAATTTCTTGTTTACTTTTGTATATGTTTTTTGAATATTCTTTGTTTCTAGACCTAGTTAGAAAACTTTAGCTCCTGAAAAGAATTTTAGATACCATGACCTAAATAGAAAGATTGAGACAAGATTAGCAAAAGTTATCTTCAAGATCTAGTTGCCCAAATTCAAGTAAAATGATTGCTAGACATTTCATAGAAGATTAAGACCAATTTGAAGATTCAAGAACCAAGCAAGTTTCTGCAAGTCTTTGATTCAAGTTATCAATTACTTCACCAACGAATTTCGTGATGATGAGAAAAGTAAAGAAATAGCTCTCAAGTGATTAGAAACCAAGCTTAAGTTGTATGCAAATCACAATTACGAAGTTTATACCAATTCAAGTAAAGTTTTATTTAAATTTTCAAGTGTTCTAGTTTAAGATCTATCCAAGTACAAGATTCTTTCTAGACCAAGAATTGCTCTAAGTCAAAGATATATTCAACCACAAGATTTAAACCCCTTAAGAACAAGATTTATTCAAGAATTACAATTATGATTAATCTCTCAATTTTCATCCATTCAAGTATTTTTAATCTAAGCCAAGATTCATTACTAGTATATCAAGTTCTTGCTATCTAGGGTGGAAGATGTCTAATTTTATTCAAGTTTTGATTTCAAGTATAAGATTAAGCTTAAGATCAAGATCCCCTTTAGATTTCACAAGTAAGATTTACAAATTCAAGAATTATAGACCTATTCAAAGATTATAATTTTTAAAATTTAGTTAGACAAGTACAAGA
The DNA here is from genome assembly GCF_041138505.1 of Cibotium barometz. Lineage (NCBI taxonomy): Eukaryota > Viridiplantae > Streptophyta > Polypodiopsida > Cyatheales > Cibotiaceae > Cibotium > Cibotium barometz. Next base: position 44,818,700 of record NC_141049.1, read on the forward strand.
TTAAGATCAAAGACAAATCTCAAGAATTCATCAAGATTAAGATCAAGAACAAATCCCCAGAATTCATCAAGTTATTGATAGTAATATAAGTGATTATTTTTCAATTTTAAGTTGATAAGAATTCCCATTTCGACCTAATTTATTTTTGGAATAAGACTTGTAGTTTAATTTCGAGGATAGAGAAAAGTTATGTCGGAATGAAAGTTTCAGAGGGAATTAGCTACTCCGTCTCAAACTTCTATTCTTAAGGTATTGTCGTGTGGAATTAATCTATGGTATGGGACATTAGATTGGTTTTACATACCTACCCCAGACGTATCTATGTCTTCTATCTTTCACCAGCGAGTGTTTGTATGTGGAAGGTACCTATGTGGTATGGGACACTTAGATCCTTTTCACATGCGTTCATTTGTTTGGTTTTATTTTTAGAAATTGTTTGATGTGTGATCTTGTCCTCCACTTGTACCATGAAGCCATCCATTCATTGATTGCACAACTGAGGACAGTTGATTCCCAACAAGGAGGACTGTTATGACCCATGTTATTTGAATAATAATCATGGTCATTTAAATTTGTATATATTTTTTATGATGTCTATTTCTCATCATGAACACGTTAGGATTGACTGATGTGATGTCAATTGATTGTTACTACTGACGTGGTTTATGTTTATGAGTTTAGGTGATGAGGTGTGCAAGGGTACCGATTTAGGTGTTGCACAGTGCGAGGGTACCGATTTAGGTGTCGCACGGATGGTGGATTGAGTCATGGCGTGTGGACAGATCTCACAATATTTTGTAGCTGTACTATGGCATTTGATATTATTTTGACATCAGTGTGATGTGTATGTGTATAGTGTGCATACGAGCATTAGTTGATTTATTTTGTAATGTGCATATGTGCATAAGTTAGATTATTGTATTAGAAGAATTGTGTAAACCTTAGAAGGTTTGAGGACAAAGGCTAATTGAGGACAAAGGCTAATTAAATGGCAAAGTCCAAATATGGATGTATACTTTATTTTTGACTGAAAGCCTACTTTTTGGAATATATAAAAATACCCACGCGAGAAGAAACCACTCACGTTGGGGGGGGAAGATTGCACCCAGTCTTGTGTTGCCTTGTGTTGATGGTGATGTATTTCTTTCTCTTGCTCTATGTTTTGATATGTGCTTTAATTTTCAATTTAATTCAAGTAGTTGTTTTGATATTTGATATAATTTTTATGAGTCTTTTGATTATTCTCTTCAAGAAAATTAAAGTTCCGATTGCATCCACATCTACATCCATATACATACATACATCCACATCCGTATCTACATCCATACATCCACATCCACATCCACATCCACATCCACATCCGTATCTACATCCATACATCCACATCCACATCCACATCCACATCCACATCCACATCCACATCCACATTCACATTCACATCCATATATCCACATCTACATGCATACATCCATTATCACGTCCTCATTCATATATCCACATCCACATACATACATACATCTACATCCACATTCCCATTCGCATCTATACATCCACATCTACATCCACATACATACATACATACATACATACATCCACATCCACATCTACATCCACATACATACATACATACATCCACATCCACATTCCCATTCACATCTATACATCCCCACACATACATACATCCACATTCACATCTACGCATATACATCTTCATGCATACATCCATTTTCACATTCATACATCCACACTCCCATCTCCACATTCACACATCCACATACATACATCCATTTCCACATTCCCATTCATATAACCCCATATGCCTTCACATCTAATCTTTTACATCACATCCATTCTTGCCCTATCACAACCCATATACATCTTATCCTATCACATACACTTCTTACCTCATCCCATACACATCTTATCACATCTTAATTTATCTTATCACCTGCTAACTTATTTCATAAGCATCTTATCACCTCTTATCACATCTTATACACCTCTTATCACATCCTATCACATCTCATATCTATTTATAGAATACAAGAGAATTCTTATATTTGATATAAGATTTTTTTACACATTTATTTATGCATAAATTCCATTTAAGGAGATTAATACTTTCGAAGTAAAAATCAATCTTTTATGCATCTTCCTATGCATAAATTCATTTTAAATGAAAATGACACTTTTGAATTAAAATTCAATCTTTTATGCATCTTCCTATGCATAAATTCAATTTAGATGAGAATGACACTTTTGAATTAAAAATCAATCTTTTATGCATCTTCCTATGCATAAATTCAATTTGGCAGGAATTACACTTTTAGAATAAAAGAATTTCTCTTATGCATCTAAGTTATGCATAAAATCCATTTATGATGAAAATCACACTTTTAGTATAAAAAGAATATCTTTTATGCATACTTCTATGCATGAAATCCAAATATGATAAAAGTAACACTTTTATAATAAAATAATCAACTCTTATGCATACTTCTATGCATGAAATTCAATTGTGATAAAAGTAACACTTTTATAATAAAATAATCAACTTTTATGCATACCTCTATGCATGAAATTCAAATATGCTAAAAGTAAAACTTTTATAATAAAATAATCAACTTTTATGCATACCTCTATGCATGAAATTCAATTATGCTAAAAGTAACACTTTTGTAATAAAATAATCATCTTTTATGCATACCTCTATGCATGAAATTCAATTATGCTAAAAGTAACACTTTTGTAATAAAATAATCATCTTTTATGCATACCTCTATGCATGAAATTCAATTATGCTAAAAGTAACACTTTTGTAATAAAATAATCATCTTTTATGCATACCTCTATGCATGAAATTCAATTATGCTAAAAGTTACACTTTTGTAATAAAATAATCATCTTTTATGCATACCTCTATGCATGAAATTCAATTATGCTAAAAGTAACACTTTTATAATAAAATAATCATTATATAAAAAAAACTTAACATTAATCAATTAACCATTCACCTAGGATAGAGAATGGTTGGTTTTGTTAGAGAAGAGAGGGGAATGCCTTTTGTAATGAGGCCTAACATTATAGAGAAGACATAAAGCATAAAAATCATTTGAAACAATAAACATCCATAAAATAAGTGCAAGAAAAGAAGAATCACCAACTTACTAATGACTTTGATAGCTTTCCTTTGGCTTGATGGTTTGAGGGTTCAACTCTTGTTTGAACAAGAGTGGCCACCAATCTTTGGAAAAGGAAATGTCAAAAACTAATGAATTATTAATAAATTCATAGTTCTTGGCTTGGGTGGAGTAGAGTAACAATGCATTAAAACATTGTTGAGTTTCAACAAAGGGAAAGGCCTCTATTTATAGGAAAAAGTGAGCTCCTAACCAAACAAACTGATTCTAGAATTTTCCAACTCGGTTTGGTCAATTTTTGACCATTTTTAGGTTAGTTGAGCTAACTTTTTGCAACTAGACTTGAATTAGGAGAGAGGAGAGATGAAATATCTCAATTTTTATGAGTTTAAAACTCATTCAAGCATGTGAAATATGCACCTCCTTTAATGGACTCCCCTTCCTTACATATGTGTCAAAATGGAATCATTATACCCAAAATATCTCATATTTTTAATATTGCTCATAGTTTTTTACTAATAAACCTTATACATTTTCAACTCTTCATCTTATGTGAGTATTTACTCATTTTTGGATACCCAAAATATCTCATATTTTTAATATTGCTCATAGTTTTTTACTAATAAACCTTGTACATTTTCAACTCTTCATCTTATGTGAGCATTTACTCATTTTTGGATACCCAAAATATCTCATATTTTTGATATTACTCATAGTTTCTTACTAATAAACCTTGTACATAGTCAACTCTTCATCTTATGTGAGCATTTACTCATTTTTGGGTATCATCTTTTACAAAATTGGATTTATCTCTTCTCCACACATGGATTGATCTTATTGGTCCAAAGGAACCTTAATTGGACCATAATCTAAAAATTTCTGAAAATCTAGACCCTTAGGCTAAGGTCCTTCATACCCATTTCTAATTAATTCCAATTGCACATTGGAAAGTTCTTTTTGAATTTTGGTTTCAGGGGAACTTATTTTAATAAGATGAGTTATTTTTCTATCCAAAAATATTCATAATCTGAATATTCTCTCTCTAGAATATTTTCTCTCTCTATGTTCGAACAGTTAGAAACAAGATCTTTTATATTTCTGAAGAGGGATTTAATTACATGAGAAGATGTTGGACATCTTGAGAGGCTGGGGAGGAATCTTATAGATCCATAAATCGAGACTCGATTTCTGTTTAGTTCGATAGATGAAGTAAATTTCGGACAAAAATTGTTCTATGGAAAAGAATCAACGGTTGTGCCTCTCAATGAGGAAAAAAGCGTTGGTCTCTATGATCCAAGTATAGTCTTTTTCCCTAATCTGACTATGGGACTTACGGGCTCGGTCAGATGAGCTCAGTTAGTTAAGGCTTTTGACTACGTTAGGGAAGAGTTATTCTGGTGGAATCGCCCGTGCTTTCCGGGCAAAGGAAGTTTTTTCGGGTTTGGTTTTGGAAAAACCGATGGATTAGTCTCTTGCCCGGATATCCATGGGCGAGGCCCCGAGTGTGGGACCCTGCCCCCCATGCAAGAAGCGCTACTTCCGCTGCTAGCACCCTTGAATTTGTTATGCGATGGGAACAGGGATCTTACAGTTGGTATCAGAGCGATTTGACTAATGAAGATCAACCAAAAAGCCAAAAATGTCAAAAATTTATGAAGTAGCAGTATAAGATCAGAATTGTGTGATGAAATTCATACAAATTGTTATTTGAACTGAAATTCATAAATTAGTAATTGGGTCTTCAGATGGAAGTACCACAATTGCATGGAATCCCTGACTTGCTTGAGGCCTAGACATGATGGTCTTTACCTTATAGTTCCAAGGACCGTGACTACCCGTATATACCGAGGGTATAACTGCAGCTCTTTATTGGCAGTATATACGAGTAAATCTAAGACTTGAAATTATAAGCATTAATGCTATCCAGATGATGAATTCGAATGTGGTATGATTTTTAAATTCAAGTTGTGAACTGATGAGTTGATTTGGATTCTGATTGAAAAATGATGATTCTTGAAATTTAGTTCAAATGTAATAAGCTGAGCAAAACCACAATGAGGATGAATGGGATGAGTCCCTATGATGATGTTCATAACTGGAATGATGTTAATGACTTCAGCAAATCACTATGATATTAGTGGATTGTGCTGGTAGATTACTACTATTAACTTTTGATCAGTGGATCAAGTTAAGGGATGATAAATTAAAAATTTGAAAATTTAAAATCCCCATGGAGGACTGTTCAGATGAAAAAATTCAGTCTGATGGATCATTATTTTATTAAAGATATGAATGAGATATTCTGAATGAATTGTTATCTAATAATGTGTTCTATATGAGTATCTTTACCCCATGATTATGTGGAGAGCCGACCTATTTAAAGAACCCCGGAATCAGTTGAATAAAAAATCGGATTGAATCATAAATAAAGAAACTTAACAAGAATTTTTATAATGATAGGAACATGGATCGAGGTCGTCGTGGTGGTAAAAATGTTAACCCCCAACTCGACGAAGAAGAGCTCGACCTGGATGTTCGTAAAACTCTTCATAGTTCACAGCCTGGTCCCTTCAATCTCACGTTTTTTAAGTGGGATACAATGTAAGATTCCTCCCCAGCCTCTCAGGATGTCCAGTATCTTCCCCTGTAGTCAAATCCCTCTTCAGAAATATAAAAGATCTTGTTTCTACCTGTTTTGGTCTAGAGAGAGAAAATATTCTAGAGAGAGGTTATTCAGATTTTGGATATTTTTGGATGGAAAAATATCTCTTCATATTCAAATAAGTTCTCCCGAAACAGAAGTTCAAAAAGATTTTCAGAAGGTGCATTCGAAATAAATTATAATCTGTTCGAAAGGCCTTATCTTGGGAGTCTAGATTTTCTGAAAATTTTAAATTAAGGTTTTGAGGGGGCAATCAGATTCATCCAAATGTGTGGAGGAGATAAATGGAAGAAATAAAGAAAATCCCCCCAAAAATGAGTAAATACTCACATAAGATGAGGACAAGGATATTAGTTAAAAAAAGAAGAGATATTTAGTGAAATGATGAATTTTTGATACCTCAAGATGGGGATTCCCCCTCATGAAGGAGGCACCTACTTCACATGTGTGGTGGAGATTAAAATTATTGAAAATTGAGATTTTTCATCTCTCCTCTCTCCAAATTCAAGTCTAGTTCCAAAAAGTAAGCTAAACTGACCTAAAAATGGTCGAAAATTGACCAAACTGATCTGGAAAATTCTAGAATCAGTTTGCTTGGTTAGAGGCTCACTTTTCCTATAAATACTTTTAGAGAAATTATAATTGGGAATTATATTGCTTATTTTATATCAAAATCGCCTATCTGTGCCATGCTAGTAAGGTACATGTGATTTGATATTATGGTTTCCTATTTCTCATTACAGCATTATGATTGATTGATGTGTTCAATTGATTGTTTCATTAATATGGAATATGTTTATGAGTATAGGTAGTGAGATGTATGAAGGTACCCACCATTAAGGTGTCGCATTGTATGAGAGTGTATTGATTGAGGTGTATGGATGGTGGATTGAGCGGTGGTGTTTTTTTTCTCGAGAAAAATATCCTTATATTAGTTATTAAAAAATGGCCATGAAGGAGAAAATAAAACCACAAAGGGCTAGATACAAACTCACCTCCAATGTGCGGGGTGAGGATCAAGAAAATAAGGGGTGGAGAAAGATGCTCTTATCCTCTAGCTCGAGGAGAAGGCTATCTTATAGAGGGGGAGGGGGAGGGAATAACCACACAAGTGGTCTGTAGTTCCAAGTGTGTAAGATTCCTCCCCAGCCTCTTAGGATGTCCAGTATATCTTTCCCTCTGTAGTCAAATCCCTCTTCAGAAATATAAAAGATCTTGTTTCTACCTATTTTGGCCTAGAGAGAGAAAATATTCTAGAGAGAGATTATTCAGATTTTGGATATTTTTTGATGGAAAAATATCTCTTCATATTCAAATAAGTTCCCCCGAAATAAAAGTTCAAAAATATTTTCAGAAGGTCCATTCGAAATAAATTATAATCTGTTCAAAAGGCCTTATCCTGGGGCTCCAGATTTTCTCAATTGCACTGTTACCCTACTTCTCCCAAGAGCCAAAAACTGTGAATTTTCTCATAATTCATTAGTTTTTGACCTTCCCTCTTCTAAAGATTGGTGGCCACTCTTGTTTCAAACAAGAGTAGATCCCTCAAACCATCAAGCCAAAGGAGAGCTCTCAAATTCCTTCGTAAGTTGGAAATTCTCTCTTTTTTCTGTTCATTTTATGGTTTTTATGATTTTTGTCTTCTCTAAAATGAATATGATGTTATGCCTCATTGAAAAAAGGCATTCCCCTGTCTTCTTTAGTAAATCCAACCATTCTTTATCCTAGATGAATGATTAATGGATAAAATCACGTTTTTCATAATGTTTCTCTTAAATGAGTAGAAAATGTTTACATAAGAATGATTTAAAATTTTCTAAAATTTTGTAAAATAAGTTTTACTTTTTTTTAATTTAAAAAGAGTAATTCCCATCGTATATGTATTCTTAAGGTGTTATTTTTCATCCTAGGTATAGAAAAATGCATACTAAAAATATTTTATTAAAAAAGTGTTACTTTCTTTAGAATTAAATTCTATGCATAGAAGGAAGCATATTGAAATTGTTATTTTGATTATAAAAAAGTGATTTTCATCATAAATGATTTTTATGCATAAATGGATGCATAAAAGAAATTCTTTTATATTAAAAGAGTGATTTTCAACATAAATGATTTGTATGCATAAACATATGCATAAAAGAATTTTTATATATTAAAAGTATGATTTTCATCATAAATGATTTTTATGCATAAATGGATGCATAAAAGAAATTCTTTTATGTTAAAAGAGTGATTTTCATCATAAATGATTTGTATGCATAAACATATGCATAAAAGATTTTTTTAATATGAAAAGTGTGATTTTCATCATAAATGATTTTTATGCATAAATGGATGCATAAAAGAAATTCTTTTATATTAAAAGAGTGATTTTCATCATAAATGATTTGTATGCATAAAAGATTTTTTATATATTAAAAGTGTGATTTTCATCATAAATGGATTTTATGCATAAATTAGATGCATAAAAGCAATTGTTTTATTATAAAAGTGTGACTTTCATCAGAATTGAATTTATGCATAAATAGATGCATAAAAGAAAGTTTTTATTTTAAAAGAGTTATTTTTCATTAGATTTAGTTTTTATGCATGGGAAGATGCATAAGAGAAATTCTTTTATTCTAAAACTGTAATTCCTACTAAATTGGATTTATGCATGGAAAGATGCATAAAGAATTTATTTTAATCCAAAAGTGTTATTCTCATCAATTTTGATTTTATGCATAGAAAGATGCATAAAGAAATCTATTTTTATTTCAAAAGAATTATTTTCATCAATTTTGATTTTATGCATAGAATGATGCATAAAGAAATCTATTTTTAGTTTAAAAGAGTTTTTTTTTCCTGAGAAAAGATCCTTTCATTAGTTATATAAAAACGCCCGTAGGGCTACAAAAGATCCTCTCCTGCTCATAAGAAAACAGAGCAGAGAACAAAACAAGGTAGCCAGGGAGACTCTTCCTAGGTGCTGAAAAGTACAAGTATCAGTACAAAGAACTGAGGGGCTATATCATACAATAGGAGGGGGGAAAAGCCAAACAGGTGGCATGTAGTGCCAACGGGGGGACCCCGCATGTTGGGTATAGAAGGGGCCGCTGCGCCAAGTGGTGTGAAAAGCCTGTCGCCGCAAGATCGCCTCATCTGAGTCGCCGGATGCAGTCATACTGTCCTCGCTCGCAGGGTGTGGATCAACTCCTGCAAAATCCCCCGAACAGTCTTTGCTGGTGGCTCCAGTCTCCCCTCAAAGGCCCTGAAACACCGGGCCCTCCAGGTGAACCAGATGGTGAGGCTGCTAAGGAGCTCCCATCGTAGATCCCTCTCCTGTGTCCAGCTGGCGGACGAGAAATTTGGTGAAGGAACAAGGCGAGGCTGGCCCCTAATGAATCTGATGGCCTGGCTGTCCTGCTCCATCTCATAGCCCATAGCAGGCCCTGACGAAGTCGACCAAGCAGCGGCTCCCCACGTATACATACCCTCTGGAGAGAGGGGGGCCAGAATGTGCAGCATCCGTAGCCAAATCTGCTGCGCCTGAGGGCAGTCCCATAGGCAATGTCTCTGTGTCTCTAGAGGGTGGCCGCATCGGACGCAGGCCGCCGGAAGACCGTTGTAGACAAGCCAGGTGCTGAGCCCCTGTGGGGCGACTAGCCACTGGAAAGTCGAGATCCTACGTGCCTGTCGACTAGCCCAGAGCCAGGTCCAAAAATCCTCTAGGAACTCCTGTGAGAGTCCCTGTAGGCGCCAGTGCCCCGATGCAGCTGGAGAGACCATCCTCCTTGCCGTCAAAATATGTCGCCCCAACCGAACAGTATACTGGAAAAAGGTTATCTCTGTGGCCTCAAGGGATGCATAAGGATCATGCCACTCGTACTCACTAGTGGATCCGGGCCAAGGGGCGCGCTGCATATGCCCATATGCGCTAATCTCGGAGCACATCTGCACGGTCTGGGTCAATATGCCACTTCGGAGAAGCGGCGGCCACTACCCGTATCCTCTGAAAGATGCACTCTGCAACCAAAGGCGACTCCACCTCCACTCTCTGAAGTCTGCCCTCATCCTGGATCTCATAGTAGAGGCATCTGCCATCCTCAGTGCAAGCTCGGACAGCAATCAGGATCTCCAACTGTGTAAAGGCTCCCATCCACCGTGGGGCCAATAGCTCGAGAGGCATGAACCACTCCTTTGTGAGTGCCTCCTGAATGTCATCCCTCATAATCAACCCCCCTCTGAAGTGACTCAGCCTCTCCACCTGGATCTCCTCTAGGAGGCTATAGAAGGCCTGCCAATCTCCAAAACTACGTGCTGGGCCTGCCGCCAATGGTCCCTAGGCTAGACGAGGCCGAGAACCTAGCATATGACCCTTGTAAGATTCCTGCCCAGCCTTCGAGGTATACAGGAGTAAGAATCTCCCTTTTGATCTTATAATTATTCCCTCTCTAAAATAAAAGAAAGATTTCGTTTAAAAAAAAAAGAAAAAAAAGAAAAAAAGAGGAAGATCCTTTCCCTAGAATACTTCTCAGGAGTCCCACCTGTTTTAAGGATTCAAAACAATGAGTTCAGAAGTGAAAATCGGTGTTTTGGATACCACGGTTTTGGTTTTCATTCGAGTACGGCCCAAAAAGAAGTTCTTTATCTCTTGGGGAGTATAAGAAGTTATCTCCCAGATATTGTGAACCTTATCTGAATTCAATGAAAGTAGGTGACTTAGCCTACAAGCTTCTTTTATCTCCTCATCTCAAAGTTCTTAATGCCTTCTATAGAAAAATGTGCCAAACCCAAATCATGGAAAGACGGTAAAACTTCAGTGGCAAGTTACCGTTGGCTTCTAGGTTACGCTAGCTCCTTTATATAAGTCGTAACTTTTACCTATCGCTCACAGTAATCTTACTTCCATCGATCTCCCTTCTTCTTAATCTCCTTTATGGCTTGGCAACAGGAATTAGTTTTATCCATAATGATTCCTCACCTTCAAGACGCAAGTGAGTCTGTGAAGAAGGATTTTATAGAACAGTATGAGCGCTCACTTTTCCCTCACTTGGGAACTTCTGTAGCGCAGACAAAATGGCGGACCTATCAAGACATAACTAGGGTAACACCCTGGGGTCAGCAGCACTTTCGCAACAATGTCCGCTTGGCCATGGTTATTGAAGCTTTGGGTTTGGGTCCCCGATACTACTGCGTCATGAGATCAAGACATCTTGGGTTTTCTGAGCGGGTCTTCTTACTGGCGTGTTTTCTTCCTCATGAGAAGATATGCCTTTACCCCGTTTTTGGCTTACCTCTCAGAGGTCCTTTTGTTAGATCAGCTCATACCACTGAGGAAGGTGCAGTAATAACCAACAGAATGATTCTCATAGATGAGTTACCTTATACATGCGCAGCTTGTGAGTGCTGCTTTTGTGATCATATGATGGACGGGCTTATGGAAGTGTAAAGAGTTCTTCTATCTTTACTGTATAAGTTCCGAGAATGAATAAAGTTTAAATCTTGTTCTTATCTTGAATCTTGCTCTCTTGAGACTTTTTTTTAATTGGTGGTTAATCTTAATTAAAAAAAAATTTCTCTCAGTCTCATACTTGTGCATCTTGCGAAATTACCCCCAGTTTGCGAGATGAGGGCATCTCGCGTTTTTTAAGTGGGGTAGAATGTAAGATTCCTCTCCCAACCCCTTTTTGATGTCTAGTATCTTCCCCTGTAATCAACCCCTCTTCAGAAATATAAAGACCTTGTTTCTAACTATTTTAGTCTAGAGAGAGAAAATATTCTAGAGAGAGAATATTCATATTTTGAATATTTTTGGATAGAAAAATATCTCTTATAATTCAGATGAGTTCCCCTGAAACAGAAATTCAAAAAGAATTTTCCAATGTGCAATTGGAATTAATTGGAAATAGGGTTAAAGAACCTTAGTCTAAGGGTCTAGATTTTCAGAAATCTTTAGACTATGGTCCAATTAAGGTTCCTATGGGCCAATAGCATCAATCCATGTGTAGTGAGTAGATAAATCCAATTTGTAAAAAAGAAGATACCCAAAAATGAGTAAATGCTCACATAAGGTGAAGAGTTGAAAATGTACAAGGTTTATTAGTAAAAAACTATGAGCAATATTAAAAATATGAGATATTTTGGGAATAATGATTTTATTATGACACATATGTAAGGAAGGGGAGTCCCTTAAATGCTCACATAAGATGAAGAGTTGAAAATGTACAAGGTTTATTAGTAAAAAACTATGAGCAATATTAAAATGATTCCATTATGACACATATGTAAGGAAGGGGAGTTCTTTAAAGGATGTGCATATTTCACATAAGATGAAGAGTTGAAAATGTACAACGTTTATTAGTAAAAAACTATGAGCAATATTAAAATGATTCCATTATGACACATATGTAAGGAAAGAGAGTTCTTTAAAGGAGGTGCATATTTCACATGCTTGAATGAGTTTTAAACTCATAAAAATTGAGATATTTCATCTCTCCTCTCTCCTCATTTAAGTCTAGTTCCAAAAAGTTAGCTTAACTGACCTAAAAATGGTCAAATATTGACCAAACTGATTTAGAAAATTCTAGAATCAGTTTGTTTGGTTAGGAGCTCAATTTTTCCTATAAATAGAAGCCTCCTCCTTGTTGAAAGATATATAATGTTTATGCAACGTTACTCTACTCCACCTAAGCCAAGAACTGTGAATTCATTTAATAATTCACTAGTTTTTGGAGCTTCCCTCTTTCTTCAATCCCCATTAGTGGCTCCATCAACATACTTAACCAATTGATTGGTTGGGGGCCTCTACCGTGAACAAAGAATCAAGCAATTTGTAAGGTAATTAGTGAATATTGATCTTTCTATAATTTCTCAATGTTTCTCTCTTCTCAACCCCTCTCAAGCTTGAGAAGTTTAATTGGTATGGTTTTTTTTTAAATGCTATTGAAGTTTGAATAGTAGTGAAGAGTTACATAATGCTATTGAAGTTAATTTTCATTTATGTTTAAATTCTAATGATTTTTATGTAAATTCTCTCTCTCACTCAAGAAATGGTCATACTCATGACCCATTCTCAATCCAAATCAAGCTTTTCATAAAGCTTTTCCTTAACCCAAGATTAAGCTATGCTTGAGGCCAAATTAATGGCTTTTTTCTATGCTTTTAGTTTATGTATATTAATGATTCAATCCATTATGGATTCATAATCCAATTAGAGATTATTTTAATTATTTCCTTAATGATAAGCATTATCCCTTAGAAAAATTGAGATTTATCAGTCATAGCAGCGGAGCTATGGCAAAATTTTTATAAAAATTATGCATTAAATAATCTCATTCAAAGCATAAAAAGAGGACTTCCTACCATATTCTAGGAATTATCATCCTAGATTAATTGAAAGAATTTCATTACAATCATGGAGAAATTGAATTTTAATATCATGCATAAAGGATAAGTTTTTATATCAAAAGTGTTATTTTTACCATTTTTATTTCATGCATAGAAGTATGCATAATGGATAAATTTTTATATCAAAAGTGTTATTTTTACCATTTTTATTTCATGCATAGAAGTATGCATAATGGATAAATTTTTATATCAAAAGTGTTATTTTTATCATTTTTAATTTTCATGCATAGAAGTATGCATAAGAGTTGATTATTTTATTATAAAAGTGTGACTTTTATCATAATTGAATCTCATGCATAGAGGTATGCATAAAAGTTGATTATTTTATTGTAAGAGTGTTACTTTTATCATATTGGATTTCATGCATATAGGTATGCATAAAAGATATTCTTTTTATACTAAAAGTGTGATTTTCCTCATAAATGGATTTTATGCTTAACTTAGATGCATAAGAGAAATTCTTTATTCTAAAAGTGTAATTTTCTACCAAACTGAATTTATGCATAAGAAGATGCATAAAAGATTGATTTTAATTTCGAAAGTGTTAGTCTCCTTAAATGGAATTTATGTATAAATAAATGTGTAGAGAAATCTTATATCAAATATAAGAATTCTCTTTAAAAAAAAAGATATGAAATGTGATAAGATGTGATAAGAGGTGTATGAGATGTGATAAGAATTGATAAGATGCGTATGGAAAGTGATAGGATGTGATAAGATGTGTATGGGATGAGGTAAGAAGTGTATGTGATAGAATAGGATGTATATGGGTTGTGATAGGGCGAGAATGGATGTGATGTAAAAGATTAGATGTGAAGACATATGGGGTTACATGAATGGGAATGTGGAAATGGATGTATGTATGTGGATGTGTGGATGTGGAGATGGGAGTATGGATGTATGAATGTGAAAGTGGATGTATGAATGTGAAAATGGATGTATGCATGAAGATGTATATGCATAGATGTATGTGGATGTAGATGTGGATGTATAGATGTGAATGGGAATGTGGATGTGGATGTATGTATGTATGTGGTTGTAGATGTGAATGTATAGATGTGAATGGGAATGTGGATGTGGATGTATATGAATATGGATGTAGATGTGGATGTATAGATGTGAATGGGAATGTGGATGTGGATGTAGATGTGGATGTATAGATGTGAATGGGAATGTGGATGTGGATGTGGATGTATGTATGTATGTGGATGTGATGTATGTATGTGGATGTGGATGTATGAATGAGGACGTGATAATGGATGTATGCATGTAGATGTGGATATATGGATGTGAATATGAATGTGGATGTGGATGTGGATGTATGGATGTGGATATGGATGTGTATGTATGAATGTAGATAAGAGATGTGGATGTATAAATGAGGATGTGAAAATGGAAGTATGCATGTAGATGTGGATGTATGGATGTGAACATGGATGTGGATGTGGATGTATAAATGAGGATGTGAATGTGAATGTGGATGTATAAATGAGGATGTGAAAATGGATGTATCCATGTAAATGTGGATGTATGAATGTGAATGTGAATTAATGTGTCGTCGATATGAGGAAATGGATGAGAATGAGTACACATTGAATGGAATGTGGAATAAGTAATGTGAACTAAGGAGGGATAATGTGGAAAGACGAGAGTTTGATTTAGAAACTGTATTTTGTGACTGTTTGTAAATGACTGTTTTATGTCAAGAATGCTGGGGAAGCATTTTGACCATCTTGTGGATTAAGGTCATGAAGACCTAACTGTTAAAGTTGCAACTGCTGACGGAGAGTCAATGGAGGACGTCTCGCGTAGCAAGGTCGACCGAGGTCTTGACCAGCCTCGGTTCGATTTAAATGGTGAGCTTCCGGTACGGTGGATGAGGGACCAAGGAAGCGGCCTATGAGTGAAGCGCTAGGTCACCTGCGAAGGATCCTAGAGGGTGCTGACCATACGGTGCTCGGGCTCTGGGTCACCCAGGATACCCACGCGTGCGTCGAGGAAGATATTGGAACAAGGAGTAAGAGTTGTTTTGTGAAACCGGGCATGGATCTAGTTGATTGACCTTGCTGGTCTTCAATGGATGAGTCCATGGCTCTTTATATGGATCTGTTGGTTGATCTTGCTGATCTTCAACGAGAGTCCATCTTGATTTTTATAAGTGATTATATTGCCGAGTATTATGGGCTAGGAACTATTGAAAAGGCCCCTGTGTGGACAGGTGGTGAGCGTTCTAGTTGCCAATGATGCCATAGATACTCTGATGAAGGAATGATGAGAAATTATGAATCAACCGGATAAATTGGAAGATTATGATCAGTGGCACTATGGTTTCATTAAAGAATTGTTTTAAAGTTAGTTGATGCTAAGAAAAAGGCAATTTCATATTGGGTGTGTAAGTGGTGTGGCTAGTTCTATGTTTGCATGAACTTCCGACTAGGGGGCCTTGGAACTCTTTTCCTTGGTACCCGGGACAAAACCTAACCAAATTCCAAAATTGGATCCCATCACTACAGTGGTTGGGCGGTTGGCTAACCCATGGGATCGGATGGGGTTAGGCTGGACTGATGGATCCGTAAATCGAGATTTAATTTCTATTATTACGATAGATGAAGTAAATCCCGGATAGAAATTGTTCTATGGATAGGAATCAACGGCTGTGCCTCTTGATGGGGAAAAAAACCATTGATCCCAATGATCCAAGTGCAAGTTTCTTCCTTGATTTGACCAAGTACCGTTAGAGGTGCAGTCAGATCAGTTGATCCGTAATGATCTTGACTACGTTAGAGTAAAGAGTTATCCTGGTGGAATCGCCCATGCTTTCCGGGTAAAGGAAGTTTTTCCGGTTTCGGTTTTGGACAAACCGACGGATTAGTCTCTTGTCCGGATATTCGTGGGCGAGGCCGCGAGTGTGAGACCCCTACCCGCGCATGATGTGTTACTTCCGCTGCCAGTATCTTGAATCCGTTGCTCAGTGGGAACAGGGATCTCACAGTTGGTATCAGAGCCTTTGGTTAACAAAGATCAACTGAGAAGACAAATATGTTAAAAATTTATCAAGAAACACAAAAAGATTATAATTGTGTGATATAATTCATACAATTTGATATTCAAACTGAAATTCGTAATTTGGTAATTGGGTCTTCAGATGGAAGTACCGTAATTATACAGAATCCCTGACTTGCTTGAGGCCTAGACATGATGGTGTTTACCTTTTAATTCCAAGGGCCGTGACTACCCGTATATACCGAGAGTATACTGCAGCTCTTTACTAACAGTATATGAGTAAATCTAAGACTTGAAATTATAAGTGTTAATGCTATCCAGAGGATGATTTCAAATGTGGTTGATATGATTTTTAATTCTGTTTGAGAATTGATGAATTGATTTGGATTCTGATTGAAAATTGATGATCCCTGAAATTTGGTTGAAATGTAATAAGCTGAGCGAAACATCAATAAGGATGAATGGGATGAGTCCCTGTGATGATATTCATAACTGGAATGATGATAATGATTTCAGCAAATCACTATGAGATTAGTGGATTGTGCTGTCAGATTGCTACTATTAATACTTGACTTGGTGGATCAAGTTAAGGGATGACAAATTGAGAACTTGCTTGACTGAAATTCCCGTGGAGGAATGTTCAAAAGGAAATTTTTCGGTCTAATGGACCATTATCATGTTAAAGATATGAATGATATGATCTGAATGAATTGTTGATGAGTTCTAAGAGATATTTATCCTAGTATTTTGTTGGGTTGACCAGAATATAAGGAACCCCAGAATAAATTTGGATCTTAAGAAAAAGAGTTATCCTCTACCTTGCGAGATGAGGACATCTCGCACTTTTTTAAGTGGGGTAGAATGTAAGATTCCTCCCCAGCCTTCGAGGTATACAGGAGTAAGAATCTCCCTTTTGATCTTATAATTATTCCCTCTCTAAAATAAAAGAAAGATTTCGTTTAAAAAAAAAGAAAAAAAAGAAAAAAAGAGGAAGATCCTTTCCCTAGAATACTTCTTAGGAGTCCCACCTGTTTTAAGGATTCAAAACAACGAGTTCAGAAGTGAAAATCGGTGTTTTGGATACCACGGTTTTGGTTTTCATTCGAGTACGGCCCAAAAAGAAGTTCTTTATCTCTTGGGGAGTATAAGAAGTTATCTCCCAGATATTGTGAACCTTATCTGAATTCAATGAAAGTAGGTGACTTAGCCTACAAGCTTCTTTTATCTCCTCATCTCAAAGTTCTTAATGCCTTCTATAGAAAAATGTGCCAAACCCAAATCATGGAAAGACGGTAAAACTTCAGTGGCAAGTTACCGTTGGCTTCTAGGTTACGCTAGCTCCTTTATATAAGTCGTAACTTTTACCTATCGCTCACAGTAATCTTACTTCCATCGATCTCCCTTCTTCTTAATCTCCTTCATGGCTTGGCAACAGGAATTAGTTTTATCCATAATGATTCCTCACCTTCAAGACGCAAGTGAGTCTGTGAAGAAGGATTTTATAGAACAGTATGAGCGCTCACTTTTCCCTCACTTGGGAACTTCTGTAGCGCAGACAAAATGGCGGACCTATCAAGACATAACTAGGGTAACACCCTGGGGTCAGCAGCACTTTCGTAACAATGTCCGCTTGGCCATGGTTATTGAAGCTTTGGATTTGGGTCCCTGATACTACTGCGTCATGAGATCAAGACATCTTGGGTTTTCTGAGCGGGTCTTCTTACTGGCGTGTTTTCTTCCTCATGAGAAGATATGCCTTTACCCCGTTTTTGGCTTAGCTCTCAGAGGTCCTTTTGTTAGATCAGCTCATACCACTGAGATAGGTGCAGCAATAACCAACAGAATGATTCCCATAGATGAGTTACCTTATACATGCGCAGCTTGTGAGTGCTGCTTTTGTGATCATATGATGGACGGGCTTATGGAAGTGTAAAGAGTTCTTCTATCTTTACTGTATAAGTTCCGAGAATGAATAAAGTTTAAATCTTGTTCTTATCTTGAATCTTGCTCTCTTGAGACTTTTTTTTAATTGGTGGTTAATCTTAATTAAAAAAAAATTTCTCTCAGTCTCATACTTGTGCATCTTGCGAAATTACCCCCAGTTTGCGAGATGAGGGCATCTCGCGTTTTTTAAGTGGGGTAGAATGTAAGATTCCTCTCCCAACCCCTTTTTGATGTCTAGTATCTTCCCCTGTAATCAACCCCTCTTCAGAAATATAAAGACCTTGTTTCTAACTATTTTAGCCTAGAGAGAGAAAATATTCTAGAGAGAGAATATTCAGATTTTGAATATTTTTGGATAGAAAAATATCTCTTATAATTCAAATGAGTTCCCCTGAAACAGAAATTCAAAAAGAATTTTCCAATGTGCAATTGGAATTAATTGGAAATAGGTATAAAGAACCTTAGTCTAAGGGTCTAGATTTTCAGAAATCTTTAGACTATGGTCCAATTAAGGTTCCTATGGGCCAATAGCATCAATCCATGTGTAGTGAGTAGATAAATCCAATTTGTAAAAAAGAAGATACCCAAAAATGAGTAAATGCTCACATAAGGTGAAGAGTTGAAAATGTACAAGGTTTATTAGTAAAAAACTATGAGCAATATTAAAAATATGAGATATTTTGGGAATAATGATTTTATTATGACACATATGTAAGGAAGGGGAGTCCCTTAAATGCTCACATAAGATGAAGAGTTGAAAATGTACAAGGTTTATTAGTAAAAAACTATGAGCAATATTAAAATGATTCCATTATGACACATATGTAAGGAAGGGGAGTTCTTTAAAGGATGTGCATATTTCACATAAGATGAAGAGTTGAAAATGTACAAGGTTTATTAGTAAAAAACTATGAGCAATATTAAAATGATTCCATTATGACACATATGTAAGGAAAGAGAGTTCTTTAAAGGAGGTGCATATTTCACATGCTTGAATGAGTTTTAAACTCATAAAAATTGAGATATTTCATCTCTCCTCTCTCCTCATTTAAGTCTAGTTCCAAAAAGTTAGCTTAACTGACCTAAAAATGGTCAAATATTGACCAAACTGATTTAGAAAATTCTAGAATCAGTTTGTTTGGTTAGGAGCTCAATTTTTCCTATAAATAGAAGCCTCCCCCTTGTTGAAAGATATATAGTGTTTATGCAACGTTACTCTACTCCACCTAAGCCAAGAACTGTGAATTCATTTAATAATTCACTAGTTTTTGGAGCTTCCCTCTTTCTTCAATCCCCATTAGTGGCTCCATCAACATACTTAACCAATTGATTGGTTGGGGGCCTCTACCATGAACAAAGAATCAAGCAATTTGTAAGGTAATTAGTGAATATTGATCTTTCTATAATTTCTCAATGTTTCTCTCTTCTCAACCCCTCTCAAGCTTGAGAAGTTTAATTGGTATGGTTTTTTTCAAAATGCTATTGAAGTTTGAATAGTAGTGAAGAGTTACATAATGCTATTGAAGTTAATTTTCATTAATGTTTAAATTCTAATGATTTTTATGTAAATTCTCTCTCTCACTCAAGAAATGGTCATACTCATGACCCATTCTCAATCCAAATCAAGCTTTTCATAAAGCTTTTCCTTAACCCAAGATTAAGCTATGCTTGAGGCCAAATTAATGGCTTTTTTCTATGCTTTTAGTTTATGTATATTAATGATTCAATCCATTATGGATTCATAATCCAATTAGAGATTATTTTAATTATTTCCTTAATGATAAGCATTATCCCTTAGAAAAATTGAGATTTATCAGTCATAGCAGCGGAGCTATGGCAAAATTTTTATAAAAATTATGTATTAAATAATCTCATTCAAAGCATAAAAAGAGGACTTCCTACCATATTCTAGGAATTATCATCCTAGATTAATTGAAAGAATTTCATTATAATCATGGAGAAATTGAATTTTAATATCATGCATAAAGGATAAGTTTTTATATCAAAAGTGTTATTTTTACCATTTTTATTTCATGCATAGAAGTATGCATAATGGATAAATTTTTATATCAAAAGTGTTATTTTTACCATTTTTTATTTCATGCATAGAAGTATGCATAATGGATAATTTTTTTTTATCAAAAGTGTTATTTTTATCATTTTTAATTTTCATGCATAGAAGTATGCATAAGAGTTGATTATTTTATTATAAAAGTGTGACTTTTATCATAATTGAATCTCATGCATAGAGGTATGCATAAAAGTTGATTATTTTATTGTAAGAGTGTTACTTTTATCATATTGGATTCCATGCATATAGGTATGCATAAAAGATATTCTTTTTATACTAAAAGTGTGATTTTTCTCATAAATGGATTTTATGCTTAACTTAGATGCATAAGAGAAATTCTTTATTCTAAAAGTGTAATTTCCTACCAAACTGAATTTATGCATAAGAAGATGCATAAAAGATTGATTTTAATTTCGAAAGTGTTAGTCTCCTTAAATGGAATTTATGTATAAATAAATGTGTAGAGAAATCTTATATCAAATATAAGAATTCTCTTTTAAAAAAAAAGATATGAAATGTGATAAGATGTGATAAGAGGTGTATGAGATGTGATAAGAATTGATAAGATGCGTATGGAAAGTGATAGGATGTGATAAGATGTGTATGGGATGAGGTAAGAAGCGTATGTGATAGAATAGGATGTATATGGGTTGTGATAGGGCGAGAATGGATGTGATGTAAAAGATTAGATGTTAAGACATATGGGGTTACATGAATGGGAATGTGGAAATGGATGTATGTATGTGGATGTGTGGATGTGGAGATGGGAGTATGGATGTATGAATGTGAAAGTGGATATATGAATGTGAAAATGGATGTATGCATGAAGATGTATATGCATAGATGTATGTGGATGTAGATGTGGATGTATAGATGTGAATGGGAATGTGGATGTGGATGTATGTATGTATGTGGATGTAGATGTGAATGTATAGATGTGAATGGGAATGTGGATGTGGATGTATATGAATGTGGATGTAGATGTGGATGTATAGATGCGAATGGGAATGTGGATGTGGATGTATGTGGATGTAGATGTGGATGTATAGATGTGAATGGGAATGTGTATGTGGATGTGGATGTATGTATGTATGTGGATGTGAATGTATGTATGTGGATGTGGATGTATGAATAAGGACGTGATAATGGATGTATGCATGTAGATGTGGATATATGGATGTGAATATGAATGTGGATGTGGATGTGGATGTATGGATGTGGATATGGATGTGTATGTATGAATGTAGATAAGGGATGTGGATGTATAAATGAGGATGTGAAAATGGAAGTATGCATGTAGATGTGGATGTATGGATGTGAACATGGATGTGGATGTGGATGTATAAATGAGGATGTGAATGTGAATGTGGATGTGAATGTGGATGTATGGATGTGGATATGGATGTGTATGTATGAATGTGGATATGGGATGTGGATGTATAAATGAGGATGTGAAAATGGATGTATCCATGTAAATGTGGATGTATGAATGTGAATGTGAATTAATGTCGTCGATATGAGGAAATGGATGAGAATGAGTACACATTGAATGGAATGTGGAATAAGTAATGTGAACTAAGGAGGGATAATGTGGAAAGACGAGAGTTTGATTTAGAAACTGTATTTTGTGACTGTTTGTAAATGACTGTTTTATGTCAAGAATGCTGGGGAAGCATTTTGACCATCTTGTGGATTAAGGTCATGAAGACCTAACTGTTAAAGTTGCAACTGCTGACGGAGAGTCAATGGAGGACGTCTCGCGTAGCAAGGTCGACCGAGGTCTTGACCAGCCTCGGTTCGATTTAAATGGTGAGCTTCCGGTACGGTGGATGAGGGACCAAGGAAGCGGCCTATGAGTGAAGCGCTAGGTCACCTGCGAAGGATCCTAGAGGGTGCTGACCATACGGTGCTCGGGCTCTGGGTCGCCCAGGATACCCACGCGTGCGTCGAGGAAGATATTGGAACAAGGAGTAAGAGTTGTTTTGTGAAACCGGGCATGGATCTGGTTGATTGACCTTGCTGGTCTTCAATGGATGAGTCCATGGCTCTTTATATGGATCTGTTGGTTGATCTTGCTGATCTTCAACGAGAGTCCATCTTGATTTTTATAAGTGATTATATTGCCGAGTATTATGGGCTAGGAACTATTGAAAAGGCCCCTGTGTGGACAGGTGGTGAGCGTTCTAGTTGCCAATGATGCCATAGATACTCTGATGAAGGAATGATGAGAAATTATGAATCAACCGGATAAATTGGAAGATTATGATCAGTGGACTATGGTTTCATTAAAGGATTGTTTTAAAGTTAGTTGATGCTAAGAAAAAGGCAATTTCATATTGGGTGTGTAAGTGGTGTGGCTAGTTCTATGTTTGCATGAACTTCCGGCTAGGGGGCCTTGGAACTCTTTTCCTTGGTACCCGAGACAAAACCTAACCAAATTCCAAAATTGGATCCCATCACTACAGTGGTTGGGCGGTTGGCTAACCCATGGGATCGGATGGGGTTAGGCTGGACTGATGGATCCGTAAATCGAGATTTAATTTCTATTATTACGATAGATGAAGTAAATCCCGGATAGAAATTGTTCTATGGATAGGAATCAACGGCTGTGCCTCTTGATGGGGAAAAAACCGTTGATCCCAATGATCCAAGTGCAAGTTTCTTCCTTGATTTGACCAAGTACCGTTAGAGGTGCAGTCAGATCAGTTGATCCGTAATGATCTTGACTACGTTAGAGTAAAGAGTTATCCTGGTGGAATCGCCCATGCTTTCCGGGTAAAGGAAGTTTTTTCGGTTTCGGTTTTGGACAAACCGACGGATTAGTCTCTTGTCCGGATATTCGTGGGCGAGGCCCCGAGTGTGAGACCCCTACCCACGCATGATGTGTTACTTCCGCTGCCAGTATCCTGAATCCGTTGCTCAGTGGGAACAGGGATCTCACAGTTGGTATCAGAGCCTTTGGTTAACAAAGATCAACTGAGAAGACAAATATGTTAAAAATTTATCAAGAAACACAAAAAGATTATAATTGTGTGATATAATTCATACAATTTGATATTCAAACTGAAATTCGTAATTTGGTAATTGGGTCTTCAGATGGAAGTACCGTAATTATACAGAATCCCTGACTTGCTTGAGGCCTAGACATGATGGTATTTACCTTTTAATTCCAAGGGCCGTGACTACCCGTATATACCAAGAGTATACTGCAGCTCTTTACTAACAGTATATATGAGTAAATCTAAGACTTGAAATTATAAGCGTTAATGCTATCCAGAGGATGATTTCGAATGTGGTTGATATGATTTTTAATTCTGTTTGAGAATTGATGAATTGATTTGGATTCTGATTGAAAATTGATGATCCCTGAAATTTGGTTGAAATGTAATAAGCTGAGCGAAACATCAATAAGGATGAATGGGATGAGTCCCTGTGATGATATTCATAACTGGAATGATGATAATGATTTCAGCAAATCACTATGAGATTAGTGGATTGAGCTGTCAGATTGCTACTATTAATACTTGACTTGGTGGATCAAGTTAAGGGATGACAAATTGAGAACTTGCTTGACTGAAATTCCCGTGGAGGAATGTTCAGAAGGAAATTTTTCGGTCTAATGGACCATTATCATGTTAAAGATATGAATGATATGATCTGAATGAATTGTTGATGAGTTCTAAGAGATATTTATCCTAGTATTTTGTTGGGTTGACCAGAATATAAGGAACCCCAGGAAAAATTTGGATCTTAAGAAAAAGAGTTATCCTCTACCTTGCGAGATGAGGACATCTCGCACTTTTTTAAGTGGGGTAGAATGTAAGATTCCTCCCCAGCCTTCGAGGTATACAGGAGTAAGAATCTCCCTTTTGATCTTATAATTATTCCCTCTCTAAAATAAAAGAAAGATTCCGTTTAAAAAAAAAAAGAAAAAAAAGAAAAAAAGAGGAAGATCCTTTCCCTAGAATACTTCTCAGGAGTCCCACCTGTTTTAAGGATTCAAAACAATGAGTTCAGAAGTGAAAATCGGTGTTTTGGATACCACGGTTTTGGTTTTCATTCGAGTACGGCCCAAAAAGAAGTTCTTTATCTCTTGGGGAGTATAAGAAGTTATCTCCCAGATATTGTGAACCTTATCTGAATTCAATGAAAGTAGGTGACTTAGCCTACAAGCTTCTTTTATCTCCTCATCTTAAAGTTCTTAATGCCTTCTATAGAAAAATGTGCCAAACCCAAATCATGGAAAGACGGTAAAACTTCAGTGGCAAGTTACCGTTGGCTTCTAGGTTACGCTAGCTCCTTTATATAAGTCGTAACTTTTACCTATCGCTCACAGTAATCTTACTTCCATCGATCTCCCTTCTTCTTAATCTCCTTCATGGCTTGGCAACAGGAATTAGTTTTATCCATAATGATTCCTCACCTTCAAGACGCAAGTGAGTCTGTGAAGAAGGATTTTATAGAACAGTATGAGCGCTCACTTTTCCCTCACTTGGGAACTTCTGTAGCGCAGACAAAATGGCGGACCTATCAAGACATAACTAGGGTAACACCCTGGGGTCAGCAGCACTTTCGTAACAATGTCTGCTTGGCCATGGTTATTAAAGCTTTGGGTTTGGGTCCCCGATACTACTGCGTCATGAGATCAAGACATCTTGGGTTTTCTGAGCGGGTCTTCTTACTGACGTGTTTTCTTCCTCATGAGAAGATATGCCTTTACCCCGTTTTTGGCTTACCTCTCAGAGGTCCTTTTGTTAGATCAGCTCATACCACTGAGATAGGTGCAGCAATAACCAACAGAATGATTCCCATAGATGAGTTACCTTATACATGCGCAGCTTGTGAGTGCTGCTTTTGTGATCATATGATGGACGGGCTTATGGAAGTGTAAAGAGTTCTTCTATCTTTACTGTATAAGTTCCGAGAATGAATAAAGTTTAAATCTTGTTCTTATCTTGAATCTTGCTCTCTTGAGACTTTTTTTTAATTGGTGGTTAATCTTAATTAAAAAAAAATTTCTCTCAGTCTCATACTTGTGCATCTTGCGAAATTACCCCCAGTTTGCGAGATGAGGGCATCTCGCGTTTTTTAAGTGGGGTAGAATGTAAGATTCCTCTCCCAACCCCTTTTTGATGTCTAGTATCTTCCCCTGTAATCAACCCCTCTTCAGAAATATAAAGACCTTGTTTCTAACTATTTTAGCCTAGAGAGAGAAAATATTCTAGAGAGAGAATATTCAGATTTTGAATATTTTTGGATAGAAAAATATCTCTTATAATTCAGATGAGTTCCCCTGAAACAGAAATTCAAAAAGAATTTTTCAATGTGCAATTGGAATTAATTGGAAATAGGTATAAAGAACCTTAGTCTAAGGGTCTAGATTTTCAGAAATCTTTAGACTATGGTCCAATTAAGGTTCCTATGGGCCAATAGCATCAATCCATGTGTAGTGAGTAGATAAATCCAATTTGTAAAAAAGAAGATACCCAAAAATGAGTAAATGCTCACATAAGGTGAAGAGTTGAAAATGTACAAGGTTTATTAGTAAAAAACTATGAGCAATATTAAAAATATGAGATATTTTGGGAATAATGATTTTATTATGACACATATGTAAGGAAGGGGAGTCCCTTAAATGCTCACATAAGATGAAGAGTTGAAAATGTACAAGGTTTATTAGTAAAAAACTATGAGCAATATTAAAATGATTCCATTATGACACATATGTAAGGAAGGGGAGTTCTTTAAAGGATGTGCATATTTCACATAAGATGAAGAGTTGAAAATGTACAAGGTTTATTAGTAAAAAACTATGAGCAATATTAAAATGATTCCATTATGACACATATGTAAGGAAAGAGAGTTCTTTAAAGGAGGTGCATATTTCACATGCTTGAATGAGTTTTAAACTCATAAAAATTGAGATATTTCATCTCTCCTCTCTCCTCATTTAAGTCTAGTTCCAAAAATTTAGCTTAACTGACCTAAAAATGGTCAAATATTGACCAAACTGATTTAGAAAATTCTAGAATCAGTTTGTTTGGTTAGGAGCTCAATTTTTCCTATAAATAGAAGCCTCCCCCTTGTTGAAAGATATATAGTGTTTATGCAACGTTACTCTACTCCACCTAAGCCAAGAACTGTGAATTCATTTAATAATTCACTAGTTTTTGGAGCTTCCCTCTTTCTTCAATCCCCATTAGTGGCTCCATCAACATACTTAACCAATTGATTAGTTGGGGGCCTCTACCGTGAACAAAGAATCAAGCAATTTGTAAGGTAATTAGTGAATATTGATCTTTCTATAATTTCTCAATGTTTCTCTCTTCTCAACCCCTCTCAAGCTTGAGAAGTTTAATTGGTATGGTTTTTTTTAAAATGCTATTGAAGTTTGAATAGTAGTGAAGAGTTACATAATGCTATTGAAGTTAATTTTCATTTATGTTTAAATTCTAATGATTTTTATGTAAATTCTCTCTCTCACTCAAGAAATGGTCATACTCATGACCCATTCTCAATCCAAATCAAGCTTTTCATAAAGCTTTTCCTTAACCCAAGATTAAGCTATGCTTGAGGCCAAATTAATGGCTTTTTTCTATGCTTTTAGTTTATGTATATTAATGATTCAATCCATTATGAATTAATAATCCAATTAGAGATTATTTTAATTATTTCCTTAATGATAAGCATTATCTCTTAGAAAAATTGAGATTTATCAGTCATAGCAGCGGAGCTATGGCAAAATTTTTATAAAAATTATGCATTAAATAATCTCATTCAAAGCATAAAAAGAGGACTTCCTACCATATTCTAGGAATTATCATCCTAGATTAATTGAAAGAATTTCATTACAATCATGGAGAAATTGAATTTTAATATCATGCATAAAGGATAAGTTTTTATATCAAAAGTGTTATTTTTACCATTTTTATTTCATGCATAGAAGTATGCATAATGGATAAATTTTTATATCAAAAGTGTTATTTTTACCATTTTTATTTCATGCATAGAAGTATGCATAATGGATAAATTTTTATATCAAAAGTGTTATTTTTATCATTTTTAATTTTCATGCATAGAAGTATGCATAAGAGTTGATTATTTTATTATAAAAGTGTGACATTTATCATAATTGAATCTCATGCATAGAGGTATGCATAAAAGTTGATTATTTTATTGTAAGAGTGTTACTTTTATCATATTGGATTCCATGCATATAGGTATGCATAAAAGATATTCTTTTTATACTAAAAGTGTGATTTTTCTCATAAATGGATTTTATGCTTAACTTAGATGCATAAGAGAAATTCTTTATTCTAAAAGTGTAATTTCCTACCAAACTAAATTTATGCATAAGAAGATGCATAAAAGATTGATTTTAATTTCGAAAGTGTTAGTCTCCTTAAATGGAATTTATGTATAAATAAATGTGTAGAGAAATCTTATATCAAATATAAGAATTCTCTTTATAAAAAAAAAGATATGAAATGTGATAAGATGTGATAAGAGGTGTATGAGATGTGATAAGAATTGATAAGATGCGTATGGAAAGTGATAGGATGTGATAAGATGTGTATGGGATGATGTAAGAAGCGTATGTGATAGAATAGGATGTATATGGGTTGTGATAGGGCGAGAATGGATGTGATGTAAAAGATTAGATGTGAAGACATATGGGGTTACATGAATGGGAATGTGGAAATGGATGTATGTATGTGGATGTGTGGATGTGGAGATGGGAGTATGGATGTATGAATGTGAAAGTGGATGTATGAATGTGAAAATGGATGTATGCATGAAGATGTATATGCACAGATGTATGTGGATGTAGATGTGGATGTATAGATGTGAATGGGAATGTGGATGTGGATGTATGTATGTATGTGGATGTAGATGTGAATGTATAGATGTGAATGGGAATGTGGATGTGGATGTATATGAATGTGGATGTAGATGTGGATGTATAGATGTGAATGGGAATGTGGATGTGGATGTATGTGGATGTAGATACGGATGTATAGATGTGAATGGGAATGTGGATGTGGATGTGGATGTATGTATGTATGTGGATGTGGATGTATGTATGTGGATGTGGATGTATGAATGAGGACGTGATAATGGATGTATGCATGTAGATGTGGATATATGGATGTGAATATGAATGTGGATGTGGATGTGGATGTATGGATGTGGATATGGATGTGTATGTATGAATGTAGATAAGGGATGTGGATGTATAAATGAGGATGTGAAAATGGAAGTATGCATGTAGATGTGGATGTATGGATGTGAACATGGATGTGGATGTGGATGTATAAATGAGGATGTGAATGTGAATGTGGATGTGAATGTGGATGTATGGATGTGGATATGGATGTGTATGTATGAATGTGGATATGGGATGTGGATGTATAAATGAGGATGTGAAAATGGATGTATCCATGTAAATGTGGATGTATGAATGTGAATGTGAATTAATGTCGTCGATATGAGGAAATGGATGAGAATGTGAGTACACATTGAATGGAATGTGGAATAAGTAATGTGAACTAAGGAGGGATAATGTGGAAAGACGAGAGTTTGATTTAGAAACTGTATTTTGTGACTGTTTGTAAATGATTGTTTTATGTCAAGAATGCTGGGGAAGCATTTTGACCATCTTGTGGATTAAGGTCATGAAGACCTAACTGTTAAAGTTGCAACTGCTGACGGAGAGTCAATGGAGGACGTCTCGCGTAGCAAGGTCGACCGAGGTCTTGACCAGCCTCGGTTCGATTTAAATGGTGAGCTTCCGGTACGGTGGATGAGGGACCAAGGAAGCGGCCTATGAGTGAAGCGCTAGGTCACCTGCGAAGGATCCTAGAGGGTGCTGACCATACGGTGCTCGGGCTCTGGGTCGCCCAGGATACCCACGCGTGCGTCGAGGAAGATATTGGAACAAGGAGTAAGAGTTGTTTTGTGAAACCGGGCATGGATCTGGTTGATTGACCTTGCTGGTCTTCAATGGATGAGTCCATGGCTCTTTATATGGATCTGTTGGTTGATCTTGCTGATCTTCAACGAGAGTCCATCTTGATTTTTATAAGTGATTATATTGTCGAGTATTATGGGCTAGGAACTATTGAAAAGGCCCCTGTGTGGACAGGTGGTGAGCGTTCTAGTTGCCAATGATGCCATAGATACTCTGATGAAGGAATGATGAGAAATTATGAATCAACCGGATAAATTGGAAGATTATGATCAGTGGTACTATGGTTTCATTAAAGGATTGTTTTAAAGTTAGTTGATGCTAAGAAAAAGGCAATTTCATATTGGGTGTGTAAGTGGTGTGGCTAGTTCTATGTTTGCATGAACTTCCGGCTAGGGGGCCTTGGAACTCTTTTCCTTGGTACCCGGGACAAAACCTAACCAAATTCCAAAATTGGATCCCATCACTACAGTGGTTGGGCGGTTGGCTAACCCATGGGATCGGATGGGGTTAGGCTGGACTGATGGATCCGTAAATCGAGATTTAATTTCTATTATTACGATAGATGAAGTAAATCCCGGATAGAAATTGTTCTATGGATAGGAATCAACGGCTGTGCCTCTTGATGGGGAAAAAAGCGTTGATCCCAATGATCCAAGTGCAAGTTTCTTCCTTGATTTGACCAAGTACCGTTAGAGGTGCAGTCAGATCAGTTGATCCGTAATGATCTTGACTACGTTAGAGTAAAGAGTTATCCTGGTGGAATCGCCCATGCTTTCCGGGTAAAGGAAGTTTTTCTGGTTTTGGTTTTGGACAAACGGACGGATTAGTCTCTTGTCCGGATATTCGTGGGCGAGGCCCCGAGTGTGAGACCCCTACCCGCGCATGATGTGTTACTTCCGCTGCCAGTATCCTGAATCCGTTGCTCAGTGGGAACAGGGATCTCACAGTTGGTATCAGAGCCTTTGGTTAACAAAGATCAACTGAGAAGACAAATATGTTAAAAATTTATCAAGAAACACAAAAAGATTATAATTGTGTGATATAATTCATACAATTTGATATTCAAACTGAAATTCATAATTTGGTAATTGGGTCTTCAGTTGGAAGTACCGTAATTATACAGAATCCCTGACTTGCTTGAGGCCTAGACATGATGGTATTTACCTTTTAATTCCAAGGGCCGTGACTACCCGTATATACCGAGAGTATACTGCAGCTCTTTACTAACAGTATATATGAGTAAATCTAAGACTTGAAATTATAAGCGTTAATGCTATCCAGAGGATGATTTCGAATGTGGTTGATATGATTTTTAATTCTGTTTGAGAATTGATGAATTGATTTGGATTCTGATTGAAAATTGATGATCCCTGAAATTTGGTTGAAATGTAATAAGCTGAGCGAAACATCAATAAGGATGAATGGGATGAGTCCCTGTGATGATATTCATAACTGGAATGATGATAATGATTTTAGCAAATCACTATGAGATTAGTGGATTGTGCTGTCAGATTGCTACTATTAATACTTGACTTGGTGGATCAAGTTAAGGGATGACAAATTGAGAACTTGCTTGACTGAAATTCCCGTGGAGGAATGTTTAGAAGGAAATTTTTCGGTCTAATGGACCATTATCATGTTAAAGATATGAATGATATGATCTGAATGAATTGTTGATGAGTTCTAAGAGATATTTATCCCAGTATTTTGTTGGGTTGACCAGAATATAAGGAACCCCAGAATAAATTTGGATCTTAAGAAAAAGAGTTATCCTCTACCTTGCGAGATGAGGACATCTCGCACTTTTTTAAGTGGGGTAGAATGTAAGATTCCTCCCCAGCCTTCAAGGTATACAGGAGTAAGAATCTCCCTTTTGATCTTATAATTATTCCCTCTCTAAAATAAAAGAAAGATTCTGTTTAAAAAAAAAGAAAAAAAAGAAAAAAAGAGGAAGATCCTTTCCCTAGAATACTTCTCAGGAGTCCCACCTGTTTTAAGGATTCAAAACAATGAGTTCAGAAGTGAAAATCGGTGTTTTGGATACCACGGTTTTGGTTTTCATTCGAGTACGGCCCAAAAAGAAGTTCTTTATCTCTTGGGGAGTATAAGAAGTTATCTCCCAGATATTGTGAACCTTATCTGAATTCAATGAAAGTAGGTGACTTAGCCTACAAGCTTCTTTTATCTCCTCATCTCAAAGTTCTTAATGCCTTCTATAGAAAGATGTGCCAAACCCAAATCATGGAAAGACGGTAAAACTTCAGTGGCAAGTTACCGTTGGCTTCTAGGTTACGCTAGCTCCTTTATATAAGTCGTAACTTTTACCTATCGCTCACAGTAATCTTACTTCCATCGATCTCCCTTCTTCTTAATCTCCTTCATGGCTTGGCAACAGGAATTAGTTTTATCCATAATGATTCCTCACCTTCAAGACGCAAGTGAGTCTGTGAAGAAGGATTTTATAGAACAGTATGAGCGCTCACTTTTCCCTCACTTGGGAACTTCTGTAGCGCAGACAAAATGGCGGACCTATCAAGACATAACTAGGGTAACACCCTGGGGTCAGCAGCACTTTCGTAACAATGTCTGCTTGGCCATGGTTATTGAAGCTTTGGGTTTGGGTCCCCGATACTACTGCGTCATGAGATCAAGACATCTTGGGTTTTCTGAGCGGGTCTTCTTACTGGCGTGTTTTCTTCCTCATGAGAAGATATGCCTTTACCCCGTTTTTGGCTTACCTCTTAGAGGTCCTTTTGTTAGATCAGCTCATACCACTGAGATAGGTGTAGCAATAACCAACAGAATGATTCCCATAGATGAGTTACCTTATACATGCGCAGCTTGTGAGTGCTGCTTTTGTGATCATATGATGGACGGGCTTATGGAAGTGTAAAGAGTTCTTCTATCTTTACTGTATAAGTTCCGAGAATGAATAAAGTTTAAATCTTGTTCTTATCTTGAATCTTGCTCTCTTGAGACTTTTTTTTAATTGGTGGTTAATCTTAATTAAAAAAAAATTTCTCTCAGTCTCATACTTGTGCATCTTGCGAAATTACCCCCAGTTTGCGAGATGAGGGCATCTCGCGTTTTTTAAGTGGGGTAGAATGTAAGATTCCTCTCCCAACCCCTTTTTGATGTCTAGTATCTTCCCCTGTAATCAACCCCTCTTCAGAAATATAAAGACCTTGTTTCTAACTATTTTAGCCTAGAGAGAGAAAATATTCTAGAGAGAGAATATTTAGATTTTGAATATTTTTGGATAGAAAAATATCTCTTATAATTCAGATGAGTTCCCCTGAAACAGAAATTCAAAAAGAATTTTCCAATGTGCAATTGGAATTAATTGGAAATAGGTATAAAGAACCTTAGTCTAAGGGTCTAGATTTTCAGAAATCTTTAGACTATGGTCCAATTAAGGTTCCTATGGGCCAATAGCATCAATCCATGTGTAGTGAGTAGATAAATCCAATTTGTAAAAAAGAAGATACCCAAAAATGAGTAAATGCTCACATAAGGTGAAGAGTTGAAAATGTACAAGGTTTATTAGTAAAAAACTATGAGCAATATTAAAAATATGAGATATTTTGGGAATAATGATTTTATTATGACACATATGTAAGGAAGGGGAGTCCCTTAAATGCTCACATAAGATGAAGAGTTGAAAATGTACAAGGTTTATTAGTAAAAAACTATGAGCAATATTAAAATGATTCCATTATGACACATATGTAAGGAAGGGGAGTTCTTTAAAGGATGTGCATATTTCACATAAGATGAAGAGTTGAAAATGTACAAGGTTTATTAGTAAAAAACTATGAGCAATATTAAAATGATTCCATTATGACACATATGTAAGGAAAGAGAGTTCTTTAAAGGAGGTGCATATTTCACATGCTTGAATGAGTTTTAAACTCATAAAAATTGAGATATTTCATCTCTCCTCTCTCCTCGTTTAAGTCTAGTTCCAAAAAGTTAGCTTAACTGACCTAAAAATGGTCAAATATTGACCAAACTGATTTAGAAAATTCTAGAATCAGTTTGTTTGGTTAGGAGCTCAATTTTTCCTATAAATAGAAGCCTCCCCCTTGTTGGAAGATATATAGTGTTTATGCAACGTTACTCTACTCCACCTAAGCCAAGAACTGTGAATTCATTTAATAATTCACTAGTTTTTGGAGCTTCCCTCTTTCTTCAATCCCCATTAGTGGCTCCATCAACATACTTAACCAATTGATTGGTTGGGGGCCTCTACCGTGAACAAAGAATCAAGCAATTTGTAAGGTAATTAGTGAATATTGATCTTTCTATAATTTCTCAATGTTTCTCTCTTCTCAACCCCTCTCAAGCTTGAGAAGTTTAATTGGTATGGTTTTTTTTTAAATGCTATTGAAGTTTGAATAGTAGTGAAGAGTTACATAATGCTATTGAAGTTAATTTTCATTTATGTTTAAATTCTAATGATTTTTATGTAAATTCTCTCTCTCACTCAAGAAATGGTCATACTCATGACCCATTCTCAATCCAAATCAAGCTTTTCATAAAGCTTTTCCTTAACCCAAGATTAAGCTATGCTTGAGGCCAAATTAATGGCTTTTTTCTATGCTTTTAGTTTATGTATATTAATGATTCAATCCATTATGGATTCATAATCCAATTAGAGATTATTTTAATTATTTCCTTAATGATAAGCATTATCCCTTAGAAAAATTGAGATTTATCAGTCATAGCAGCGGAGCTATGGCAAAATTTTTATAAAAATTATGCATAAAATAATCTCATTCAAAGCATAAAAAAAAAACTTCCTACCATATTCTAGGAATTATCATCCTAGATTAATTGAAAGAATTTCATTACAATCATGGAGAAATTGAATTTTAATATCATGCATAAAGGATAAGTTTTTATATCAAAAGTGTTATTTTTACCATTTTTATTTCATGCATAGAAGTATGCATAATGGATAAATTTTTATATCAAAAGTGTTATTTTTACCATTTTTATTTCATGCATAGAAGTATGCATAATGGATAAATTTTTATATCAAAAGTGTTATTTTTATCATTTTTAATTTTCATGCATAGAAGTATGCATAAGAGTTGATTATTTTATTATAAAAGTGTGACTTTTATCATAATCGAATCTCATGCATAGAGGTATGCATAAAAGTTGATTATTTTATTGTAAGAGTGTTACTTTTATCATATTGGATTTCATGCATATAGGTATGCATAAAAGATATTCTTTTTATACTAAAAGTGTGATTTTCCTCATAAATGGATTTTATGCTTAACTTAGATGCATAAGAGAAATTCTTTATTCTAAAAGTGTAATTTCCTACCAAACTGAATTTATGCATAAGAAGATGCATAAAAGATTGATTTTAATTTCGAAAGTGTTAGTCTCCTTAAATGGAATTTATGTATAAATAAATGTGTAGAGAAATCTTATATCAAATATAAGAATTCTCTTTAAAAAAAAAAAGATATGAAATGTGATAAGATGTGATAAGAGGTGTATGAGATGTGATAAGAATTGATAAGATGCGTATGGAAAGTGATAGGATGTGATAAGATGTGTATGGGATGAGGTAAGAAGCGTATGTGATAGAATAGGATGTATATGGGTTGTGATAGGGCGAGAATGGATGTGATGTAAAAGATTAGATGTGAAGACATATGGGGTTACATGAATGGGAATGTGGAAATGGATGTATGTATGTGGATGTGTGGATGTGGAGATGGGAGTATGGATGTATGAATGTGAAAGTGGATGTATGAATGTGAAAATGGATGTATGCATGAAGATGTATATGCATAGATGTATGTGGATGTATAGATGTGAATGGGAATGTGGATGTGGATGTATGTATGTATGTGGATGTAGATGTGAATGTATAGATGTGAATGGGAATGTGGATGTGGATGTATATGAATGTGGATGTAGATGTGGATGTATAGATGTGAATGGGAATGTGGATGTGGATGTATGTGGATGTAGATGTGGATGTATAGATGTGAATGTGAATGTGGATGTGGATGTGGATGTATGTATGTATGTATGTGGATGTGGATGTATGTATGTGGATGTGGATGTATGAATGAGGATGTGATAATGGATGTATGCATGTAGATGTGGATATATGGATGTGAATATGAATGTGGATGTGGATGTGGATGTATGGATGTGGATATGGATGTGTATGTATGAATGTAGATAAGGGATGTGGATGTATAAATGAGGATGTGAAAATGGAAGTATGCATGTAGATGTGGATGTATGGATGTGAATATGGATGTGGATGTGGATGTATAAATGAGGATGTGAATGTGGATGTGAATGTGAATGTGGATGTGAATGTGGATGTATGGATGTGGATATGGATGTGTATGTATGAATGTGGATATGGGATGTGGATGTTGTTGAGATATCGAGCTCTAGTGAGGCGGTGGACACTGATGACCCGCCTGGGGGATAGGCCCCGCACTTACACCACTGGCATGGTTGGTGAGATCTTGGGTGATATGCGGCCAGTGGGATGACAGGCTGTGTGACAGCCATTCTAGAGACTGGCATAGTTATAGCGCCAGCTCATTTAGTCGGGTTCACACTATAGAGAACCCGTGTATGTATTGGTTGAGTACCTTTCATATTGTGTGTACTCTTATCTTGTATATGGTGTGTTGAGTGTTGAGTAGAGAAGAAGAAGATTTTCAGCCTCTCACCTTGTGTGTTCTCTATTAGGGTTTTGTGAGTGTGTGTGTGTGCTTGCAAGAGCTCAAGCTCTCTTCCCCCCTGCATCTTTTCATGGTATCAGAGCCTGGTTCGTGCTAAGGGCTGAGCTGCAAGCAAGAGAACTACAAGAAGCGGTACGAGGGTAAGAGCTACAACTACTCTTCCCTATTGTGTTGGTGACTACACCCTTGTCGGGAGCTCTACGGGAGGCACCGGCAAACGATCTCCGATTGAGGAGCTTTCTTCGC
This sequence comes from Cibotium barometz, assembly GCF_041138505.1. NCBI lineage: Eukaryota > Viridiplantae > Streptophyta > Polypodiopsida > Cyatheales > Cibotiaceae > Cibotium > Cibotium barometz. The sequence continues at coordinate 44,854,860 of NC_141049.1, forward strand.
GGGAGTGAAGCTATAGGGCAACTATACAGTCCTTCGGAAAACGCATTTCGGGCCGAAAACGCGTTTCGGGCGCGTCTGGACCTCCGTTTTTCAGAAAGCAGGCGATTTCGAGCACTGCGGGTAAGTCACCGATTCTCTGCAGAACTCTGTTTTAAGAACTGCAGGAAGATAGATTGACTGTGCAGACACTGTGGGTGCTGCAAAGAGGTCTACAGTTGCCATTGGGTGTATGTATGTGCATTGAAGTCACTGGTTGTGACATTTGAGAGTACTACAGTACCGCTGTGCAGAAAATACAGCATTTGTGCAAAAAAACCAGAGTGCAGTTTCTGGTAAAATTGTGTGTTTGGCAAGATGTCTAATGATGGCATAACACAGATTGTGGCTGAGAAGCTGGACAAGAATAACTTCCATGCTTGGAGGTTCAGGCTGACTAATTTCCTGATGGGAAAAGGCTATTGGGACTACATTGAAGGTGAGCATGAAGAGGCACCGGAGATACCGGATATAAATCCGACTGTTGCAGATGTGAAAGAGTTTAAAGACTGGAACCAAGGAGCCAGGAAAGTAATGTATTGGCTTTCCATTAGTATACAGGACACCATGATTGGGCACATTCAGGATGCCAAGTCCCCCAAGGAGGCGTGGGACACCTTGGTAAAGCTTTATGAAACAAATACCAAGGCACGTAAGATACAGTTGAAGAATGAACTTCATACTGTCGAGAAAAAGAGCATGTCTGTGAATGACTATGCGTTGAAGATAAAGGGCATTGTGGAATCCCTTGCATCTATTGGTGTATCAGTAGATGATGATGACAAGGTGGAAGTCTGTCTACGTGGTCTCGGGCCACAATACAAGGCGTTTAAGACGTCTATCCAGACTCGGGAAAACATTCCCAACTTTACAGATTTGGTGTCTATGCTGATTATCGAAGAGAAGAACTTGGGTGAAGACCAACAGTCTTCACAAAGCAAAAACAGTTCAGAGCAACAGGCCTTCTACACGAGTTCAGGAAGAGGACGAGGTAGAGGAGGCCGTGGATGCGGTCAAGGAGGTGGCCGAACAGGTAATCAGAATTATGGCCAGCAGCAGCAGCAACAACAACAACAGTCCCAGAATCAACAACAACAACAACACGCAGGTGGAAGAGGCAGATTCAGAGGCAGGGGGAGTCAAAGAGGCCGTGGAAATTGGCAAAGGCAATATAATGATGCACGTGAATGCTATTATTGTGGTAAGCCTGGACATGTGCAGTCAGAATGTTATAAAAAGCAAGCTGACATGCAAAATGGGAAAGTGCAGCAAAACAACTATGCATCCTCCTCAAGCAGAAATAATGAGGATAATGAGAGGTTGTTTGTTATGCAGCATGTTGTAAATGCCATGTGTGAAAATGTTGATGCAGCACAAAAAGATAATGTATGGTATGTGGATTCAGGCGCTTCGAACCACATGACGAGTCATGGGGAGTGGTTCAAGGAGATGAAAAACCCGGAAAGACCAGGTTTTGTGGAAACAGGGGATGACACTGCTCATCCAATTGCCCACGTTGGAGATGTGCCATTGTCTATGCAGGATGGCAAAGTGAAGTACCTTGCAGATGTACTTCATGTACCGAACATAACAAAGAATCTGGTTTCAGTTGGCCAGATGATTGAGCAGGGTTTGCAGGTTAGGTTTAACCCTGATGGGTGTTATGTCGAAGACTTTAAAGACAAGTGCAGGTGGTTGCAAAAGGCAACAGAGTGGGCAGAATGTTTACGTTGGATGTAGACATGCCTGAAATGAGTGCTGCAATGTTTGCAAATGGTTCAGGAGTTGTTGCAGACACAGACATATGGCATAAAAGAATTGGACATGTAAATGTTCAGAGATTGAAGTCTATGCAGACAAAAGGAATTGTGACAGGGCTGCCAAAATTTAAAGTGGAAGGTATGCAGAAAATATGTGAAGCATGCCAATTTGGGAAGAAAACAAAGCATGTGTTTCCACGTAACAGATATGTGAGCAGAAATGCACTAGATGTTGTGCATTCAGATGTATGGGGTCCTACGAAGACCGTGTCTATGGGAGGCTGCAGGTACTATGTCACTTTCATTGATGACCACACAAGGAAAGTGTGGGTATATTTCATGAAGGAGAAGAGTAAGGTTTTCACTCACTTTCAGAATTTCAGAGTTTTGGTTGAAAAGCAAACAGGAAAATATGTAAAGTGCCTAAGGTCAGATGGAGGGGGAGAATACTTCTCCAATGAGTTCTCTGAATTTTTGAAGAAGAATGGTATTCGGAGACAGTTCACATGCAGATATACTCCGCAGCAAAATGGAGTTGCTGAGCGGAAAAACAGGCACATTGCTGAGATTGCGCGAGCATTGATGGAAGAGAAGAATATGCCGCATTGCTATTGGGCTGAGGCTGTTTCTACAGCAGTATACATCATGAACAGGACTCCAACTGCAGCCATACATGATGTAACTCCAGAGGAGAAGTTTACTGGCAGAAAACCAGATTTGTCTCATCTGAAAGTTTTTGGATGCATTGCATATGTGCATGTGCCAGATGAGCTGAGAACTAAGCTGGATCCGAAAGCTGAAAAATGTGTGTTTATTGGATATTCCTTGAGCAAAAGGGATACAGGTGTTATAACCCTGCTACACGTGAGTTGAGGGTAAGCAGGGATGTTGTCTTTGATGCGATGAGAAGTTGGTATGCTGCTGAAAAAGAAGCTATTGGGGCTGATGTGAGTGGAAGTGTGGTTGCACAGAATGCAGGTCAGCAATCACAGTCTTTGAGTGGACCAGGAGAGTCCTCATCTAGTGGGTCTATTGATAGACCATGGAGTGGCAGGCTGCGTCATAATACCAGCCCTGCAAATGTGATTAGTACATCACGTAAAGGAAAAGAGAAAGTGGTTGAGCCCCTTGGTATGCCTGACATTTCTGCAGGGCATTCTCATGTTGATGGAGAGTCTAGTGGCTCAGATATGAGTCTTGATGAGGAGCTTGGGATCCCAGCTATGAGAACACCTGGTGTAAAGAAGGCTATGGAAGCCATGAATGAAAAGCTGCGAAGATCACAGAGAGTGAAGAACCCTGTGCAGAGATTTACTTATGATGGTTATGTGGCACATCACTATGCATATATGGCAAAGGTTGTGCAGGTTGTTGAGCCCACATGCATTGATGAGGCTATTGGAAATGTGTGTTGGGAGAAAGCTATGGATGAGGAGATGGATGCACTATATGGAAATGAAACTTGGGATTTAGTGCAATTGCCTGAAGGCAAGAAAGCCATTGGATGCAAGTGGGTGTACAAAGTTAAACATAACAGTGATGGAAGCATAAACAGGTACAAGGCTAGATTGGTAGCCAAAGGATATGCGCAGACATATGGGATTGATTATGAGGAAACTTTCAGCCCAGTTGCCAAGATGGCAACGGTGAGAGTTGTGATAGCAGTGGCTGCGTCAAAGCAATGGTCTTTACATCAGATGGATGTAAAGAATGCATTCTTGCATGGGGATTTGCAAGAAGAGGTGTATATGTTGCAGCCACCTGGTTATGAGGATGTGGGTCACCCCGAGCATGTTTGCAGGTTGAAGAAAGCCTTGTATGGCTTAAAGCAAGCACCAAGAGCATGGTCTGACAAGATTTCTGAATATCTTGTCACTATTGGCTTTCATGTAGCCAATGCAGATTTCTCATTGTACGTGAGACATGGTGATAGAGGGGTTGTGCTTGTTGTCATCTATGTAGATGACTTGATCATTACGGGGGACCATGATGCAGAGATCTTTGATGTAAAGATCTTGCTTAGACAGAAGTTCGAGATGAAGGATCTGGGGGAGCTCAGATATTTCTTGGGCATTGAGGTGATTAGGTCACCACATGGTATTGGATTTCTGCAGAGACAGTATGGCTTGGACATGTTGTCCAAGTATGGTATGACAGGCTGTAAGCCTATTTCTGTGCCATTGGATCAGAATGGCAAGTTGAGTGCAGATTCAGGAGAGATCTTGGAGGATCCTACTATGTACAGGAGCATAGTAGGAAGTTTGATCTACATGACGATCACCAGACCAGATTTGAGCTATGCTGTTGGGTTGGTGAGTCAGTTTATGCAGGTTCCACGGAAACCGCATTTGGATGCAGTCAGACGCATACTGAGGTATGTGAGGTCTACTTTGCATTGTGGACTATTCTATGAGACTGGGACAGAGATATGTGTACATGGGTACACAGATGCTGATTGGGCTGGTAGTATCTCAGATAGAAGATCTACCAGTGGATTCATGTTTTCTTTGGGGAGTGCTGCTGTGACTTGGAGCAGCAAGAAGCAGCCTACGGTTGCTCTATCGAGTACAGAGGCCGAGTACAGAGGAGCTGCTATGGCAGCATGTGAGGTAGCTTGGTTGAGAAAGCTACTTGCAGATTTGGGTCTATCAGTGGATAGACAAGTTGTCATTTTCTGTGACAACATTAGCAGTATACAGTTGGCCAGGAACCCAGTCTTTCATGCTCGTACGAAGCACATAGAGGTCCACTACCACTTCGTCAGAGAGAAGGTCTTGGCAGGAGACCTTGACCTTGTTTATGTCAGCACAGAGGATCAGGTAGCTGACATCTTCACCAAAGCATTGGGTACAGAGAAGCTCCGCAGATTCAGGGCTTCGCTTGGTGTACATGAGATGGAGTTGAGCTCGAGGGGGAGTGTTGCGATATCGAGCTCTAGTGAGGCGGTGGACACTGATGACCCGCCTGGGGGATAGGCCCCGCACTTACACCACTGGCATGGTTGGTGAGATCTTGGGTGATATGCGGCCAGTGGGATGACAGGCTGTGTGACAGCCATTCTAGAGACTGGCATAGTTATAGCGCCAGCTCATTTAGTCGGGTTCACACTATAGAGAACCCGTGTATGTATTGGTTGAGTACCTTTCATATTGTGTGTACTCTTATCTTGTATATGGTGTGTTGAGTGTTGAGTAGAGAAGAAGAAGATTTTCAGCCTCTCACCTTGTGTGTTCTCTATTAGGGTTTTGTGAGTGTGTGTGTGTGCTTGCAAGAGCTCAAGCTCTCTTCCCCCCTGCATCTTTTCAGATGTATAAATGAGGATGTGAAAATGGATGTATCCATGTAAATGTGGATGTATGAATGTGAATGTGAATTAATGTGTCGTCGATATGAGGAAATGGATGAGAATGAGTACACATTGAATGGAATGTGGAATAAGTAATGTGAACTAAGGAGGGATAATGTGGAAAGACGAGAGTTTGATTTAGAAACTGTATTTTGTGACTGTTTGTAAATGACTGTTTTATGTCAAGAATGCTGGGGAAGCATTTTGACCATCTTGTGGATTAAGGTCATGAAGACCTAACTGTTAAAGTTGCAACTGCTGACGGAGAGTCAATGGAGGACGTCTCGCGTAGCAAGGTCGACCGAGGTCTTGACCAGCCTCGGTTCGATTTAAATGGTGAGCTTCCGGTACGGTGGATGAGGGACCAAGGAAGCGGCCTATGAGTGAAGCGCTAGGTCACCTGCGAAGGATCCTAGAGGGTGCTGACCATACGGTGCTCGGGCTCTGGGTCGCCCAGGATACCCACGCGTGCGTCGAGGAAGATATTGGAACAAGGAGTAAGAGTTGTTTTGTGAAACCGGGCATGGATCTGGTTGATTGACCTTGCTGGTCTTCAATGGATGAGTCCATGGCTCTTTATATGGATCTGTTGGTTGATCTTGCTGATCTTCAACGAGAGTCCATCTTGATTTTTATAAGTGATTATATTGCCGAGTATTATGGGCTAGGAACTATTGAAAAGGCCCCTGTGTGGACAGGTGGTGAGCGTTCTAGTTGCCAATGATGCCATAGATACTCTGATGAAGGAATGATGAGAAATTATGAATCAACCAGATAAATTGGAAGATTATGATCAGTGGTACTATGGTTTCATTAAAGGATTGTTTTAAAGTTAGTTGATGCTAAGAAAAAGGCAATTTCATATTGGGTGTGTAAGTGGTGTGGCTAGTTCTATGTTTGCATGAACTTCCGGCTAGGGGGCCTTGGAACTCTTTTCCTTGGTACCCGGGACAAAACCTAACCAAATTCCAAAATTGGATCCCATCACTACAGTGGTTGGGCGGTTGGCTAACCCATGGGATCGGATGGGGTTAGGCTGGACTGATGGATCCGTAAATCGAGATTTAATTTCTATTATTACGATGGATGAAGTAAATCCCGGATAGAAATTGTTCTATGGATAGGAATCAACGGCTGTGCCTCTTGATGGGGAAAAAAGCGTTGATCCCAATGATCCAAGTGCAAGTTTCTTCCTTGATTTGACCAAGTACCGTTAGAGGTGCAGTCAGATCAGTTGATCCGTAATGATCTTGACTACGTTAGAGTAAAGAGTTATCCTGGTGGAATCGCCCATGCTTTCCGGGTAAAGGAAGTTTTTCCGGTTTCGGTTTTGGACAAACCGACGGATTAGTCTCTTGTCCGGATATTCGTGGGCGAGGCCCCGAGTGTGAGACCCCTACCCACGCATGATGTGTTACTTCGGCTGCCAGTATCCTGAATCCGTTGCTCAGTGGGAACAGGGATCTCACAACCCTGCTCTGTGCGAACCGCTAGGCTCCAGATGAGCGACTGTCTGGCCCACTCCTAGACACAAGAAGGAGGTCTCTGAGAGAGCCCTGGTCTCAGCAACCCCCAAGCTCTCAGGATGCTCAAGGCAAATCTGTCCTCCCATCCTCTACTGAGGCTTGTCCTCCTCATCTCTATGAAGATCCATTGTATCTCTGGTGCCCAAGTGCCCCCTGCTGGGGGAGCCCGAGCCTACAGCCGCTGGCTGCAAAAGAAGCTCTTTCTAAGGCTCAGCGCTTGGAAGCAGCCCCCAAACAATAAGCTTCCCCAATAAGGCTCTACTCTGATCAACTAGATCTATAATGCCCAAGCCTCCCTGGGTCAACGGAAGTGTAATAACTACCCAAGCAACCTTTGCCCGGGCTGGCTGACCATCCCGCCCAGACCAAAGAAAGTTCCTGATCAGCCTCTGACCTTGCTGATGCAAGAGCTCGAGAAGATCCAACAAGACGTAATGTACCACATGGTCGCTAAAAGCACCTGATTTGCCACCACCACCCTCCCAGCCAAGGATAGCCGAGCTGTACTCCAATACAAAAGCTTCTTCCGAATGCTGAGAAGAAGCGGGGAATCTACTGCTCAGGTGACAAATCTAGTCCAATCTGGCATCCCAAATATCACACTGCTGTGCCAGGAGGAATCCATCTAAAACCCGGGTCTGGGCTCCATGCCGGAGTGGGAGCGCTACTGATCCAAAAGGTCACTGTCTTGCGCCAATTGATCAATGCTCCTGAAGGTGCACTACAAACCTGGAGCGACTGCTCTACCCGATGAAGATTGGCCTCCTGGCCATGCAAAAATAAGCCCATGTCATCAGCAAACTCAGCATCGAGCAGGTCCTCCCCCCGGACTGGGAGCTGGAGTCCTCTCAAACCAACCTCCTCTGCCGTCAGATACATGCTCATAGCCTCAACAAAGAAGAGAAAAAGAAACGGGGCGAGAGGACACGACGGACTGATTTGGTCAGCTCAAAACTCGACCCCCGTCCTCCTGCAATCAGCACCACCTGGCTACAAGCTGTGGAATACAGAGCCGCCACCCCTCGAATCCAACCTGGCTCAAAGCCCAGGCGAAGCATAGTGCCCTCTAAGAAACCCCAATCGACTCTATCGTATGCCTTCTCAAAATCGAGAAGCATCACGACCAAGAAATCTAGCTCGGGCCATCGCCTCCTAGAAGGTGAAAATGTTGTCAAGGATACTATGCTCCTTGACAAATCCTGTCTCGGTAGCATGAATCAACTCCCCCAGGAAGGGCTGGATCCTCAAACTCAAGGCCTTTGCTAAGACCTTGTAGACAGTATTGAGGATCGTAATAGGTCTCCAATGCCGAATATCATCTGATACTCCCTCCCCCTTGGGGATAAGAAAGATCAAGCCCTCTAAAAAGCTTTGTGGCATCACCCCAGTGTCCAAAACATACTAAAAGCCCCTGCGGAGGCCTGGCCCCAAAAGGTCCCAATAGCGCATAAGAAAGGCAGGCGTCAATCCGTCCTCCCCTGGGCAACTATGGCACGGAAGGACCCTCAAGGCTTCAGCAAGCTCAACCTCTGAAAGAGGCTCTCCCAGAACTGTACGCATACGATCTGTGACCCTCCTCTGCACATGGGCCCACACAGTCCCGAGCCTCAGTGGCTGGCTCCGCTGAAAGCAGGTCTCTATAGAACCCAGTGGCAATGGCTCTGATCTCCTCGGACTCAGTAGCTACCGATCCGTCCGGCCTCCCAAGCTAGCAGACTCCTGCTCGAGCATGGCGGGGTCCAATAATCTCAAAAAACTCCCCAGTCACTCTCTATCACCAAGCTGCGTCCACTGAGAGGCCTGGCAACGATAGTAAAACTCATGTCTCTGCTCCTCTGCCTCTCTAACCTCCTGGTGTGCCTGGCTCAACTGGGACGCCACCCACTCACATGCAGGCTGCTGCTCCTGGAGGCGCTGAAGCGAAGCAAGGCTGCGTCTCAGCCGATGCTCCCGCTCGCGAGTCTCTCCCGTCGTGTCAAGGCTGCAGCGTGCAGAAAAGAGCTAAGCTCGATGAGTCCCTGGGCACACTGGCCTGTTGCATCCTGGTCAGAGCTCTGACTATCATGCCATATCCTCTCAATGTCCTTAGCGAGACTAGGATCTGTAAGAATCCTCTCTGGGATCCTCAACTGCAAGCTGGTCTCCCGTGTCCTCTCCTCAAGTGTCAAAATAACTGGCGCATGGTCTGAAAAAGAGGTGCCAGCGAGAATGCCAACAGAGCCCCCTCGCTCCCCTAACCTGTCGCCCACATAAAAGCGATCAATCCGTGATAGATTAGTCCCTCCCTACCGGCGATCCGACCGAGAGAAACTAAGACTGTCCTGAGAGGGGGAGAAGGCCTCATGCTGCCATGCATCAGTGATCCTCAGTGACATGCAAAATCGCTCCCAAGCTGCAAGCTCCGTGCCGTGCACTGTAACATGACTGCCTCCCACCCTATCGGCTGGGTCCTCAAGCATGTTGAAGTCTCCCCCGACACACCAATGTGCGGCCTCTGGCAATGCATCCGTAACCTGGGTCCAGAACTTTGCTCTGGCACTAGCATGGTTGGGCGCATAGACATTGAGCATGCCAAAGAGCTCATCATGCGTCCTTAGAATGACATACTGTGCTCTACCAGGCACAATGATCCCACGATCCACAATGGCCTACAGCCATACATCCGCAATGACCATACATACTCCTCATTGCCCACCCAAAGGGCCAAACCCTGCAGACCAAAAGGTGTCCCATCTACCAGGCATCACCGAACCATATCTCCGGATCCTGCTCTCACCCAAGTGGTACTCCTGCATCATCAAAATATCAATACTACCCCCAACCAGGCATCTCTGAAGCTCCTGCCTCAAGCAACCATGATAACGTATATAATGTGCTCCGCCAAGGCCCTGTACATTCCATGAGATGATCCTCATGGAATGATGACCTGCTGAGGTGGATGCTGTCTCAGCCGTACGGCGGGCCTTCGCTAGCGGCTTGGATGGAGAATAGTCCCCATCCGAGCGGCTACAAATCTGCCCACCCGGTGTGCTGCAAGAATCACGGATCAGGCACCAGTGGTGGCTGTGTCCCATGGCGACTGCCTCCCGTTGAGACAGAGCAACCTCGTGTATGCATACATATCCAGGGTCGCGTGCTAAGTCTGCCACTATGCGAACGACCAAATGACGAATCCCTGAGGCATCCACACTCCCGGGATCCAAGAAAAAATGAGCCAACTCCCATAGTCAGCCTATCACATCTGTCACCTCCAGATCGCTCACATGGTGAGAAAACTCAACTGCCTGAGTCTTCAAAGTGCTAAGAGCGAGCTCCAGAGTCCACTCCCGATCGCCACTCCCGATCGCATGGGCCACAGGGAATGAGAAGGCCACTGCTGAATCAAGTGCCTCCTCCCCGTGGGCCGGCGGAGGTATCACTACATGCACTCTGATGGGTGCTGGCTCATGGGGGTCCTCTGCTCCAAAAAGCCATGTGAAGGAGTAATCAAAAGCCTCCGAGCACTGTCTAGTGCCGAGACGACTCAGCCGACTGCGGATAGATGATATCCGTGAAGCCCGAATCGGCATGGTAAGTCTCCTCTGCGGTGCTTGAGCAAGGTCGGTGCTCAGAGCCCTCCAGACTGTAGGTGAATGCCAGGGGACTGCCAGGGCCTCCCGGGGAGCTGAGGCAGGCGGGGGGGAGGAGGGGGGGAGAAGGGGGTGGAGAAGGAGCCGCTATCGAAATCAGAGCGGGGACGGGAGGAGGCGAAGGTGGAAGCGAGGCGGGAGGGGGGGATGGGGGAGGGGGGTGGGGGCGAAGGAGGGGGTGGTGGCATCTCTTGGTCCTCAGTCGGCACTGGGGTCTCCTCCTGGAGGGGAGCAAAGCTGTTCCTCACGGGAACCCTGTGATGCTGAGACTGTGGCTGGTCTGCTGCATCGGTCTCTGGGCGTGCTGCTGTGTGGCTGTCTCCCTCGACGGTGCCCCTGCCCAGGCTGCCACTCTGAGGTCTCTATGGGCTGAGCAGGTGTGGCTGCATGCTGCCGAGCTGCATCTGTGGTGGTGAAGGTCGGGGTCTCCTGCGAGGGCAGGCCTTGGCCAGGTGGCCGACCTACTTGCAAATAAAGCACTAGTTCGGGAGCCCCAAGAACTCCACTCTCTGATCAATCCATCCCCCCCTATCCTAGGTAGCTGAATGACCTTCGGAAGGGAGGAGATGTCAGGAACCAAAACTCTGACTGAAGGTAGCCCAGCTGCTCTAGCCACCACCACTGAAGTTGCTGTGGGGCCAGTCTCGAGCACCGATCCCACCAGTGCTCCTAGCCTCGAAAGGAGCGGAAGGTACTCATAGCGGAGTCCAGGGAAGAAAACTGTAACATGGAAAAGGTGCTCTCCCTGCTCGGCCACTGCTGGGTCAAAGCCATGCTGCCAAGGTCTGAAGAATGCACGAGCGTCCCTGATGTCAAGAGGACTCATGGCAAGGACCTGGGCCACGCTCTGGGCTGTCTCAAACTCGATCTGGTAGTGTCCACGGCCCAGTAGCTGAACGTCCAGGATCTTTCCCACATTTGCAACAAGCAAGAGGGCCTAGAGAAGATCCCGGATCTCCCCTTTGCTGGGGCGAGTGCCGACTATACGGCAGATGGTGGAATGTGCCTAGAGGCGTTCCACCTCTGCGCGGCGAGGCTCACTTCCTCTTCTGGCGAAAGAGAAAGGTGGGCGAGGGGGGCTACGGAAGAGTCCCTCTGGGGCAGGAGGAGCCTCCATCAGAGTCTGAAGCTATGGCGAAGGCGGAGCGAATGCGGAGAGACCTGCAAGAACGGAGCTGCACACGAAGGGCGGAGGGGGAAGGTGGAAGGTAAAAAATAGAAAAAACGCCAGGGGCCGGAAAAAACCAGAAAGACGGGGAGGGAGGGGTAAGGCGGCGAAGAAAAAACCCTAGAGGGTGGAAGTAGCGTGAAAGGAGGGGCGTGGGGAATGAGAGGGCTGGCGAAGGGGGGGATGGGGCGCTGAAGAGGGGAGGGGGGGCGCGAAGGCGAGGAGATGGGGGCGGGCGCTTCAGCGCAAGAGAGCCAGGCGGAGGGGGGGCACATAAGCGAGGGCAGGCGGGAGGGAGAAGGCGCGTGGGTGGGAAGGGGGGAAGGGCGTGCAAGCAGCGCAAGCAGGGGGGAGAGTGGGAGCTTCAGCGAGCGTGGGATCTTCCCGGGTAGTTCAAAAGAGTTATTCTTATCAATTTTGATATTATGCATAGAAAGATGCATAAAGAATTTTATTTTTAATTCAAAAGAGTTATTTTCATCAATTTTGATTTTATGCATTAATAGATGCATAAAGAATTTTATCTTTATTCCAAAAGAGTTATTCTTATCAATTTTGATTTTATGCATAGAAAGATGCATACAAAATTTTATTTTTAATTCAAAAGAGTTATTTTCATCAATTTTGATTTTATGTATAAAGAATTTTACTTTTAATCCAAAAGAGTTATTCTTATCAATTTTGATTTTATGCATAGAAAGATGCATAAAAGATTTATTTTTATTTCGAAAGTATTATTTTCATTGAAATTGAATTTATGCATAGATAGATGCATAAAAGATTTATTTTTATTTTGAAAGTGTTATTCTCATTAAGATGGAATTTCTGCATAGTAAAATGCATAAAAGGTTTATTTTTAATTCGAAAGTGTTATTTTTCTTAAAATTAAATTTATGCATAAATAGATGCATAAAAGGATTTTTATAAAAGTGTTATTCCTACTAAAGTTTTCTTTATGCCTAATTAGATGCGTAAAGAATCTTTATATCAAAAAATTAAAATTCTCTTACATTCTATGAATGGATGGATGGAAGTGATATGAATCAGATAAATGTAAATGGATGAATGGATGTGATGTCCTGTGAATTAGGATGTGAATGATGTAGATCAATGTAGATGGATGTATGGATGATGTGGTTTGATGTGTGAATGATGTGGGTTCATGTAAATGGATGGATGGATGATGTGGTTTGATGTGTGAATGATGTAGATTAATGTGGATGGATGTATAGATGATGTGGTTTGATGTGTGAATGATATGGGTTGATGTAAATGGATGGATGGATGATGTGGTTTGATGTGTGAATGATGTAGATTAATGTGGATGGATGTATAGATGATGTGGTTTGATGTGTGAATGATGTGGATTGATGTAGATGGATGAATGGATGATGTGGGTTAATGTGTGAAAGATGTGGATTGATGTAGATGGATGAATGGATGATGTGGTTTGATGTGTGAATGATGTAGATTAATGTGGATGGATGTATAGATGATGTGGTTTGATGTGTGAATTATGTGGGTTGATGTAAATGGATGAATGGATGATGTGGTTTGATGTGTGAATGATGTAGATTAATGTGGATGGATGTATAGATGATGTGGTTTGATGTGTGAATTATGTGGGTTGATGTAAATGGATGAATGGATGATGTGGTTTGATGTGTGAATGATGTAGATTGATGTGGATGGATGTATGGGTGATGTGGATGATGTGGATGGATGTATGGGTGGATGGATGTATGGATGATGTGGTTTAATGTGTGAATGATGTAGATGGATGAATGGATGTGTGGTTTGATGTGTGAATGATGTGGATTGATGTGGATGGATGTATGGGTGATGTGGATGATGTGGATGGATGTATGGATAATGTGGATGGATGTATGGATAATGTGGATGGATGTATGGATGATATGGATGACGTGATCTAATATGGGAATGATGTAATGTGATAGGGATCGATGAAGATAAATTGTGGAATGATGAGAAAAGATGAAATTTTGTTGGAACTGTATTTGTATGCGAAATTTGTTTTTAAAATGACTGTTTTATGTCAAGAATGATGGGGGAAGCACTTTGACCATTTTGAATGAGGTGGAGACCTATATGTTAAAGTTGCAACTGCTGATGGAGAGTCGATGGAGGACGTCTCGCGTAGCAAAGTCGTGGCCGAGGTCTTGACCAGCCTCGGTTTGATTTAAAATGGTGAGCTTCCGGTACGGTGGGCGACAGACCAAGGAAGTGGCCTATGAGTGAAGCGCTAGGCGACCTGCAAAGGATCCTAGAGGGTGCTGACCATATGGTGCTCAGGCTCTGGGTCGCCAAAGATACCCACAAGTACGTTGGAGAAGATATTGGATCAAGGAGTAAGAGTTGTTTTCTAAATTCGGGTGTGGATCTAGTTTATTGATCTTGCTAGCTCAACGGGCAGATGAGTCCATGACTCTTTTTATATGGATCTGTTGGTTGATATTGTCGGTTACTCTATGAGCTAGGAACTATAAAAAAGGCCCCTAAGTGAACAGGTGGTGAGCGTTCTGGTTACCAATGATGCCATAAGTACACCGATGAAGGAATAATTGGAAATAAGAATTCAAACAGAGATTTTGACGATTGTGATCAGTGACACAATGGTTTCATTAAAGGATTGTTTTAAAGATAGTTGATGCTGAGAAAAAGGCAATTTCATATGTGTAAGTGGGGTGACTAGTTTTATGTTTGCATGAACATCCAGCTAGGGGGCCTGGGAACTCTTTTCCCTGGTACCCGAGACAAAACCTAACCAAATTCCTAATTGGATCCCATCACTACAGTTGTTGGGCGGTTGGCTAACCCATGGGACTGCTGGATGGGGTTAGGCTGGACTGAATCCATAAATCGAGACTCAATTTCTGTTTAGTTCGATAGATGAAGTAAATTTCGGACAAAAATTATTCTATAGAAAAGAATCAACGGTTGTGCCTCTCAATGAGGAAAAAAGCATTGGTCTCTATGATCCAAGTATAGTCTTTTTCCCTGATCTGACTATGGGACTTTACGGGCTCGGTCAGATGAGCTCAGTTAGTTAAGGCTTTTGACTACGTTAGGGAAGAGTTATCCTAGTGGAATCGCCCGTGCTTTCCGGGCAAAGGAAGTTTTTTCGGGTTTGGTTTTGGAAAAACCGATGGATTAGTCTCTTGCCCGGATATCCACGGGCGAGACCTCGAGTGTGGGACCCTGCCCCGCGCAAGAAGTGCTACTTCCGCTGCTAGCACCCTTGAATTTGTTGTGCGATGGGAACAAGGATCTTACAGTTGGTATCAGAGCGATTTGACTAATGAGGATCAAATGAGGATCAACCAAAAAGCCAAAAATGTCAAAAATTTATGAAGTATCAGTATAAGATCAGAATTGTGTGATGAAATTCATACAAATTGTTATTTGAACTGAAATTCATAAATTAGTAATTGGATCTTCAAATGGAAGTACCACAATTGCATGGAATCCCTGACTTGCTTGAGGCCTAGACATGATGGTCTTTACCTTATAGTTCCAAGGACCGTGACTACCCGTATATACTGAGGGTATAACTGCAGCTCTTTACTAGCAGTATATACGAGTAAATCTAAGACTTGAAATTATAAGCATTAATGCTATCCAGATGATGAATTCGAATGTGGTTGATATGATTTTTAAATTCTGGTTGTGAACTGATAAGTTGATTTGGATTCTGATTGAAAAATGATGATTCCTGAAATTTAGACCAAATGTAATAAGCTGAGTAAAACCACAATGAGGATGAATGGGACGAGTCCCTATGATGATGTTTATAACTGGAATGATGTTAATGACTTCTGCAAATCACTATGATATTAGTGGATTGTGCTGGCAGATTACTACTGTTAACTTTTGATTAGTGCATCAAGTTAAGGGATGATAAATTAAAAATCTGAAAAATTGAAATCCCCATGGAGGACTGTTCAGATGGAAAAATTGAGTCTAATGGACCATTATTTTGTTAAAGATATGAATGAGATATTTTGAATGAATTGTTATCTGATAATGTGTTCTATATGAGTATCTTTACCCCATGATTATGTGGGGAGTCGACCTATTTAAAGAACCCCGGAATCAGTTGAATAAAAAATCAGATTGAATCATAAATAAAGAAACTTAACAAGAATTTTTGTATTGATAGGAACATAGATCGAGGTCGTCGTGGTAGAAATGTTAACCCCCAACAAATGAAGAAGAGCTTGACCTGGATGTTCGTAAAACTCTTCATAGTTCACAGCCTGGTCCCTTCAAGGGTGAAGGGGAATAGTTAGGTGAAGTTGTAGAAAAGTGGATTGAGGCCATGGAAGAATACTTTGATGTAATTGGCTATAATGAGAGAAGCAAGATGGCTCTCGCTAGGTTAAAGATTGTGGAAACGGCCAAGGTTGCGCGTGGAGGAATCACTGCGAGACAAACCATCTCGACGATCGAAATACCCAAACCTGGACTGATCTCAAAATTTACCTAAGGACGAGGTTTTGTCCTATCGGCTTTTTAGAAACAAACATGAACGAATTCTTAGAGTTAACCCACGGGAGTAGAACTATTGAAGCATATCACCAAGCATTCACCCTCCTCCTCAGATACTCGCCTCCGCTGGATGAAGAACAGCCGATCTTGGTAAAGAATGCCAAGCTAGTTTCCATGGCCGACAGGGATTTCATTAACGTCTTCACAATTTCGTGATCACGTTAACAAAACCTCGTGTTCACAAAAAAAATCTTGTGATCACATGCTATATTCACAAAGCTTCCACAAGGACCTTAAGAAACTATCTTCTCCAGGACTTTAAGATATTTTTAGGTGGCTGTTGACCTACTGTTATGTGAAGATGGTAATATAAGAACATGTGACTAGTTAGTTTCCATGTGTAGCCAAGCTTTTCAGGGGTTCCAAAATGGCGAGTGACCTGTTTATTTTGTGAACGGTAACATGTGAACATGTTAATAACATGTTAACACATGTTATTAACAAAAAAAAAGTTGTGATCACGTGAATATAAAATCATTGATGGCCGAAGCAGTTCGGATGGCGAAGGATTTCGCCAAAACCTTTGATGTCAAAGTCCTGCCAAAGCCAGCACCATCACCTTTCAAAAGGTTTTTATTCCCAAAAAATGATTCCAACCTTCCTCCGCCTAAGAGACATCAGGGTCAAACCCATGATATGGGTCAAACCCATGATATGGGAAGTTCTAGAATGGAAGAAATGTCCTTTTCTCGAAATTTAATCCCCTGGATTTCAACTTCAGAAGTTCCACCCTTGAACAAGAGAGTGAAATGCTATAACTGTCAAAGATTTGGACATCGCAGTATGGATTGCCCAACTCCTTTTGGATCAAGGTTTTCAGGACAGGGAAATCAGGGATCAAGATTCCAGACTCCAACCCCTTCCTTCCAAAGTAATCACAGTTCTATCTGCCAAAATCAGGGAAATCCCAGAGGTAGACCCTCTATCCAACCTGCAGTTTCAATCCAAAGTAATGCAAGACCTCCACCTCAGAATAGGGGAAGTCAAAGAGAGTTGTTCCCAAATCGACCGTCCACTTCTAAGGCAGTAACGCTGGAAGTGATTGAATAAGAAGAAGAAGATGAAAGAGATCATACTCCACCTGCGAGATGAGGACATCTCGCGTTTTTTAAGTGGGATAGAATGTAAGATCTTGTTTCTACTTTTGGCCTAGAGAGAGAAAATATTCTAGAGAGAGATTATTCAGATTTTGGATATTTTTGGATGGAAAAATATCTCTTCATATTCAAATAAGTTCCCCGAAACAGAAGTTCAAAAAGATTTTCAGAAGGTGCATTCGAAATAAATTTGTTCAAAAGGCCTTATCCTGGGTGTCTAGATTTTTTGAAAATTTTAAATTAAGGTTTTGAGGGCCAATCAGATTCATCCAAATGTGTGGAGGAGATAAATGGAAGAAATAAAAAAAATCCCCGCAAAAATGAGTAAATACTCACATAAGATGAAGAGTTGACTAAGGACAAGGATATTAGTTAAAAAAAGAAGAGATATTTAGTGAAATGATGAATTTTTGATACCTCAAGATGGGGATTCCCCCTCATGAAGGAGGCTCCTACTTCACATGTGTGGTGGAGTTTAAAATTATTAAAAATTGAGATATTTCATCTCTCCTCTCTCCAAATTCAAGTCTAGTTCCAAAAAGTAAGCTAAAATGACCTAAAAATGGTCAAAAATTGACCAAACTGATCTGGAAAATTCTAGAATCAGTTTGCTTGGTTAGAGGATCACTTTTCCTATAAATACTTTTAGAGAAATTATAATTGGAAATTATATTGCTTATTTTATATCAAAACCGCCTATTTGTGCCATGCTAGTGGGGTACATGTGATTTCATATTATGGTTTCCTATTTCTCATGATAGCATTATGATTGATTGATGTGCTCAATTGATTGTTTCATTAATATGGAATATGTTTATGAGTATAGGTAGTGAGATGTATGAGGGTACCCACCATTAAGGTGTCGCATTGTATGAGAGTACTGATTGAGGTGTATGGATGGTGGATTGAGCGGTGGTGTTTTTTTTCTCGAGAAAAATATCCTTATATTAGTTATCAAAAAATGGCCATGAAGGAGAAAATAAAACCACAAAGGGCTAGATACAAACTCACCTCCATGTGCGGGGTGAGGATCAAGAAAATAAGGGGTGGAGAAAGATGCTCTTATCCTCTAGCTGGAGGAGAAGGCTATCTTATAGAGGGGGAGGGGGAGGGAATAACCACACAAGTGGTCTGTAGTGCCAAGTGTGTAAGATTCCTCCCCAGCCTCTTAGGATGTCCAGTATATCTTTCCCTGTAGTCAAATCCCTCTTCAAAAATATAAAAGATCTTGTTTCTACCTGTTTTGGCCTAGAGAGAGAAAATATTCTAGAAAGAGGTTATTTAGATTTTGGATATTTTTGGATGGAAAAATATCTCTTCATATTCAAATAAGTTCCCCCGAAACAAAAGTTCAAAAAGATTTTCAGAAGGTCCATTCGAAATAAATTATAATCTGTTCAAAATGCCTTATCCTAGGGGTCCAGATTTTCTAAATTGCAATGTTACCCTACTTCTCCCAAGAGCCAAAAACTGTGAACTTACTCATAATTCATTAGTTTTTGACCTTCCCTCTTCTAAAGATTGGTAGCCACTCTTGTTTCAAACAAGAGTAGATCCCTCAAACCATGAAGCCAAAGGAAAGCTCTCAAATTCCTTCGTAAGTTGGAAATTCTCTCTTTTTTCTGTTCATTTTATGGTTTTTATGATTTTTGTCTTCTCTAAAATGAATATGATGTTATGCCTCATTGAAAAAAGGCATTCCCCTCTCTTCTTTAGTAAATCCAACCATTCTTTATCCTAGATGAATGATTAATGGATAAAATCAAGTTTTTCATAATGTTTCTCTTAAATGAGTAGAAAATGTTTACATAAGAATGATTTAAACTTTTCTAAATTTGTGTAAAATAAGTTTTACTTTTTTTAAATTCAAAAAGAGTAATTCCCATCGTATATGTATTCTTAAAGTGTTATTTTTAATCCTAGGTATAGAAAAATGCATACTAAAAATATTTTATTAAAAAAGTGTTACTTTCTTTAGAATTAAATTCTATGCATAGAAGGAAGCATATTGAAATTATTATTTTGATTATAAAAGTGTGATTTTCATCATAAATGATTTTTATGCATAAAAGAAATTCTTTTATATTAAAAGAGTGATTTTCATCATAAATGATTTGTATGCATAAACATATGCATAAAAGATTTTTTATATATTAAAAGTGTGATTTTCATCATAAATGATTTTTATGCATTAATGGATGCATAAAAGAAATTCTTTTATATTGAAAGAGTGATTTTCATCATAAATGATTTGTATGCATAAACATATGCATAAAAGATTTTTTTAATATGAAAAGTGTGATTTTTATCATAAATGATTTTTATGCATAAATGGATTCATAAAAGAAATTCTTTTATATTAAAAGAGTTATTTTCATCATAAATGATTTGTATGCATAAACATATGCATAAAAGATTTTTTTTATATTAAAAGTGTGATTTTCATCATAAATGGATTTTATGCATAAATTAGATGCATAAAAGAAATTGTTTTATTATAAAAGTGTGACTTTTATCAGAATTGAATTTATGCATAAATAGATGCATAAAAGAAAGTTTTTATTTTAAAAGAGTTATTTTTCATTGGATTTAGTTTTTATGCATGGTAAGATGCATAAGAGAAATTCTTTTATTCTAAAAGTGTTATTCCTACTAAATTAGATTTATGCATGGAAAGATGCATAAAGAATTTATTTTAATCCAAAAGTGTAATTCTCATCAATTTTGATTTTATGCATAGAAAGATGCATCAAGAAATATATTTTTATTTTAAAAGAATTATTTTTATCAATTTTGATTTTATGCATAGAATGATGCATAAAGAAATCTATTTTTTGTTCAAAAGAGTTATTCTTCTTATCAATTTTGATATTATGCATAGAAAGATGCATAAAGAATTTTATTTTTAATTCACAAGAGTTATTTTCATCAATTTTGATTTTATGCATAAAGAATTTTATTTTTATTCCAAAAGAGTTATTCTTATCAATTTAGATTTTATGCAAAGAAAGATGCATACAGAATTTTATTTTTAATTGAAAAGAGTTATTTTCATCAATTTTGATTTTATGCATAAATAGATGCATAAAGAATTTTACTTTTAATCCAAAAGAGTTATTCTTATCAATTTTGATTCTATGCATAGAAAGATGCATAAAAGATTTATTTTTATTTCAAAAGTATTATTTTCATTAAAATTGAATTTTTGCATAGATAGATGCATAAAAGATTTATTTTTATTTTGAAAGTGTTATTCTCATTAAGATGGAATTTATGCATAGTAAAATGCATAAAAGGTTTATTTTCAATTTGAAAGTATTATTTTCCTTAAAATTGAATTTATGCATAAATAGATGCATGAAAGGATTTTTATAAAAGTGTTATTCCTACTAAAGTTTTCTTTATGCCTAATTAGATGCGTAAAGAATCTTTATATCAAAAAATTAGAATTCTCTTACATTCTATGAATGGATGGATGGAAGTGATATGAATCAGATAAATGTAAATGGATGAATGGATGTGATGTCCTATGAATTAGGATGTGAATGATGTAGATCAATGTAGATGGATGTATGGATGATGTGGTTTGATGTGTGAATGATGTGGGTTGATGTAAATGGATGGATGGATGATGTGGTTTGATGTGTGAATGATGTAGATTAATGTGGATGGATGTATAGATGATGTGGTTTGATCTGTGAATGATATGGGTTGATGTAAATGGATGGATGGATAATGTGGTTTGATGTGTGAATGATGTAGATTAATGTGGATGGATGTATAGATGATTTGGTTTGATGTGTGAATGATGTAGATTGATGTAGATGGATGAATGGATGATGTGGGTTAATGTGTGAATGATGTGGATTGATGTAGATGGATGAATGGATGATGTGGTTTGATGTGTGAATGATGTAGATTAATGTGGATGGATGTATAGATGATGTGGTTTGATGTGTGAATTATGTGGGTTGATGTAAATGGATGAATGGATGATGTGGTTTGATGTGTGAATGATGTAGATTGATGTGGATGGATGTATGGGTGATGTGGATGATGTGGATGGATGTATGGGTGGATGGATGTATGGATGATGTGGTTTGATGTGTGAATGATGTAGATTGATGTGGATGGATGTATGGATAATGTGGATGGATGTATGGATAATGTGGATAATGTAGAGAGTTAAAAATTGAAAAATGGTCAGCCATACAAAGGAGGTTATGGCAAAATTTTCTAAAATTGTGTAAAATAAGTTTAACTTTTTTTAATTCAAAAAGAGTAATTCCCATCGTATATGTATTCTTAAAGTGTTATTTTTCATCCTAGGTATAGAAAAATGCATACTAAAAATATTTTATTAAAAAAGTGTTACTTTCTTTAGAATTTAATTCTATGCATAGAAGGAAGCATATTGAAATTGCTATTTGGATTATAAAAGTGTTATTTTCATCATAAATGATTTTTATGCATAAATGGATGCATAAAAGAAATTCTTTTATATTAAGAGAGTGATTTTCATCATAAATGATTTGTATGCATAAACATATACATAAAAGATTTTTTTAATATGAAAAGTGTGATTTTCATCATAAATGATTTTTATGCATAAATGGATGCATAAAAGAAATTCTTTTATATTGAAAGAGTGATTTTCATCATAAATGATTTGTATGCATAAACATATGCATAAAAGATTTTTTTTAATATGAAAAGTGTGATTTTCATCATAAATGATTTTTATGCATAAATGGATGCATACAAGAATTTCTTTTATATTAAAAGAGTGATTTTCATCATAAATGATTTGTATGCATAAACATATGCATAAAAGATTTTTTATATATTAAAAGTGTGATTTTCATCATAAATGGATTTTATGCATAAATTAGATGCATAAAAGAATTTTTTTTATTATAAAAGTGTGACTTTCATTAGAATTGAATTTATCCATAAATAGATGCATAAAAGAAAGTTTTTATTTTAAAAGAGTTATTTTTCATTGGATTTAGTTTTTATGCATGGGAAGATGCATAAGAGAACTTCTTTTATTCTAAAAGTGTAATTTCTACTAAATTGGTATTATGAATGGAAAGATGCATAAAGAATTTATTTTAATCCAAGAGTGTTATTCTCATCAATTTTGATTTTATGCATAGAAAGATGCATAAAGAAATCTATTTTTATTTCAAAAGAATTATTTTCATCAATTTTGATTTTATGCATAGAATGATGCATAAAGAAATCTATTTTTAGTTCAAAAGAGTTATTCTTATCAATTTTGATTTTATGCATAGAAAGATGCACAAAGAATTTTATTTTTAATTCAAAAGAGTTATTTTCATCAATTTTGATTTTATGCATAAATAGATGCATAAAGAATTTTTTTAATTCCAAAAGAGTTATTCTTATCAATTTTGATTTTATGCATCGAAAGATGCATAAAGAATTTTATTTTTAATTCAAAAGAGTTATTTTCATCAATTTTGACTTTATGCATAAATAGATGCATAAAGAATTTTACTTTTAATCCAAAAGAGTTATTCTTATCAATTTTGATTCTATGCATAGAAAGATGCATAAAAGATTTATTTTTATTTCGAAAGTATTATTTTAATTGAAATTGAATTTATGCATAGATAGATGCATAAAAGATTTTCTTTTATTTTGAAAGTGTTATTCTCATTAAGATGGAATTTATGCATAGTAAAATGCATAAAATATTTATTTTTAATTCAAAAGTGTTTTTTTTCTTAAAATTGAATTTATGCATAAATAGATGCATAAAAGGATTTTTATAAAAGTGTTATTCCTATTAAAGTTATCTTCATGCCTAATTAGATGCGTAAAGAATCTTTATATCAAAAAATTAGAATTCTCTTACATTCTATGAATGGATGGATGGAAGTGATATGAATCAGATAAATGTAAATGGATGAATGGATGTGATGTCTTGTGAATTAGGATGTGAATGATGTAGATCAATGTAGATGGATGTATGGATGATGTGGTTTGATGTGTGAATGATGTGGGTTGATGTAAATGGATAGATGGGTGATGTGGTTTGATGTGTGAATGATGTAGATTAATGTGGATGGATGTATAGATGATGTGGTTTGATGTGTGAATGATATGGGTTGATGTAAATGTTTAGATAGATGATGTGGTTTGATGTGTGAATGATGTAGATTAATGTGGATGGATGTATAGATGATGTGGTTTGATGTGTGAATGATGTGGATTAATGTAGATGGATGAATGGATGATGTGGTTTGATGTGTGAATGATGTAGATTAATGTGGATGGATGTATAGATGATGTGGTTTGATATGTGAATGATGTGGGTTGATGTAAATGGATGAATGGATGATGTGGTTTGATGTGTGAATGATGTAGATTGATGTGGATGGATGTATGGGTGATGTGGATGATGTGGATGGATGTATGGGTGATGTGGTTTAATGTGTGAATGATGTGGATTGATGTAGATGGATGAATGGATGATGTGGTTTGATGTGTAAATAATGTAGATGGATGAATGGATGTGGTTTGATGTGTGAATGATGTAGATTGATGTGGATGGATGTATGGGTGATGTGGATGATGTGGATGGATGTATGGATAATGTGGATGGATGTATGGATGATATGGATTGATGTGTGGATGACGTGATCTGATATGGGAATGATGTAATGTGATAGGGATCGAGATGAAGATAAATTGTGGAATGATAAGAAAAGATGAAATTTTGTTGGAACTGTATCTGTATGCGAAATCTGTTTTTAAAATGATTGTTTCATGTCAAGAATGCTGGGGAAGCATTTTGACCATTTTGAATGAGGTCGTGGAGGCCTATATGTTAAAGTTGCAACTGTTGATGGAGAGTCGATGGAGGACGTCTCGCGTAGCAAAGTCGACCGAGGTCTTGACCAGCCTCGGTTCGATTTAAAATGGTGAGCTTCCGGTACGGTGGGCGAGGGACCAAGGAAGCGGCCTATGAGTGAAGCGCTGTAAAGGATCCTAGAGGGTGCTTACCATACGGTGCTCGGGCTCTGGGTCACCGAAGATACTCACAAGTACGTCGAGGAAGATATTGGATCAAGGAGTAAGAGTTGTTTTCTGAATTCGGGTGTGGATCTGGTTGATTGACCTTGCTGGTCCTCATAACGGATGAGTCCATGACTCTTTTATATGGATCTGTTCGTTGATCTTGCTGATCTTCCACACGGAGATTCCATTTTGTTATGTGAATATATTGCCGATTACTATGAGCTAGGAACTATCGAAAAGGCCCCTGAGTGAACAGGTGGTGAGCATTCTGGTTGCCAATGATGCCATAAGTACACCGATGAAGGAATGATTGGAAATAAGAATTCAACCAGAGATTTTGAGGATTGTGATCAGTGACAATGGTTTCATTAAAGGATTGTTTTAAAGATAGCTAATGCTGAGAAAAAGGCAATTTCATATTGGGTGTGTAAGTGGTGTGACTAGTTTTATGTTTGCATGCACATCCGGCTACGGGGCCTGGGAATTCTTTTCCCTGGTACCCGGGACAAAACCTAACAAAATTCCTAATTGGATCCCATCACTACAGTGGTTGGGCGGTTGGCTAACCCATGGGACTAGATGGGGTTAGGCTGGACTGATGGATCCACCATAAATCGAGACTCAATTTCTGTTTAGTTTGATAGATGAAGTAAATTTTGGACAAAAATTGTTCTATGGAAAAGAATCAATGGCTGTGCCTCTTAATGAGGAAAGAAGCATTGGTCTCTATAATCCAAGTACAGTCTTTTTCCCTGATCTGACTATGGGACTTACGGGTTCGGTCAGATGAGCTCAGTTAGTTAAGGCTTTTGACTATGTTAGGGAAAAGTTATCCTGGTGGAATCGCCCGTGCTTTTCAGGCAAAGGAAGTTTTTCCGGGTTCGGTTTTGGAAAAACCGATGGATTAGTCTCTTGTCCAGATATCCATGGGCGAGGCCTCGAGTGTGGGACCCTGCCCCGTGCAAGAAGTGCTACTTCTGCTGCTAGCACCCCTGAATTTGTTGTGCAGTGGGAATAGGGATATTACAAAGTGGACTCACAACCTCTAACTGTGAGAAAAGGGCCAGGCCACTAGAGCCTTAAGAAGTCTTCCCCCGTCACTTCCGCTTGTGGGGTCGGAGCCACCTTGCAACTTCCCCTACTAACTGTGGAGGGTATGAGTGATACCAAGCCAAAAGCTCTTGATGGACTTCGTAGGCGGAGTGTGGGTGACTTCTATGGCTTTGTTGCATCTAGCTCGCCAGATGTGCCAAGCTAAAATATTGCTACGGATCTCCCATCTCTAGCACAAACCCAGAGTCTAATGATCAGTAAATGGGGTTGGGACTGATACTGTCAAAATGCAAAGGTGAGAGACCTGAAGGGCTAGCCCCCCAACCCCCCCACCTTCCCCCTTGTAGCCCATGACAAGCTCAGTCTTAGTGGCCCAAGTGACGGTGCCCCATGAAATGATGCAGGTCAAGGTCCTATCCAGCGTGAAAATGTAGAGAAATTGCTACCAGACCTACTGAGCCTTTGGGCAATCCCAAAGACAATGTCATTGAGACTCCTCAGACAAGCAGCTGGTTGACTGCGAATAGCCAACCACGTACCAAAGTCCAAACTCTTGTGTGCCAGAAGCCAAAGAAAGAGGGTGATATTTTGAGGTCAAAAGATGTCCCAGAGCCTCTTCCAAAAATTAGAGAGAAAACGCTATGAAAGGCCTTGTGATTGCCAGAGCCTCTTCCAAAAATCAGAGAGAAAACGCTATGAAAGGCCTTGTGATTGCCATTGTGCTACTACTTTTGTGACAACCTCAACCCTTAGGCATCTGAATCTTGCGGTATAGCAACATGGTGTATTCAAAGAAAGGGGTACCTAGTGTCTCCTCTTGGTCAGCAGGGTCACTCCAAGGCCACTCCTCAGGTCCCAATAGAGGCGCATGAGGGGCCAGCTCTCCTAAATCCATTATCACTAGAGTCTCTCCCTGGCCACCTTGGTTGGCGTGGCAGGGGGTTAATGTGCCACTCATGTGCTTGAAATCTGTATCACTCTCACCCTCTATAAGGTGTAGCCACTAAAGTCATCCAGAGGGGGCTCTGATCTCCCTAATATGCCATGGGATCCAATAGAAAAAGTGAGCAAAGCACAACTCTCATCTACACCATGAACTGCCAAGAGAATATCATGCCTAGTAAACACGCCTAGCCAGGGGGTCGGGTTTGGGATAGGGGTTAGCCACTCTTAGGGCGTAGCAGAGTCAATGTCGAGGCTTAGTTTATCTCTACCATGGATCTCAGCAAGGCCTCTCTCCTGAGCCTCTAGGGAAACTGTCTAAATGCAAGCCAATCTCCAAGGGACCTCGCAGGTCCTATGCTCAACACTCCCCACCATGAAGCATGAGGTCGGGCCCCTAACATGTGGCCATAGATAAGTGGATCAAGGGGTTGCCAAAGACACTCCTCCAAAGCTACTGGAGTTGCTGGAGGGCTGGCCTGAGGTGATCCCAAGCTTGGAGTAGACTGGTTGCAAATATATCCTCAGAAGTTGGGCTAAAGCCACAGGCCCGCATCTCTGTGAAGATCCATTTGGTGCTCTTTGGCGAGGCCCCCCCCAGGCTTGGAGTATGGACTAAAATCTAGGCCTAGAGGAATCCCTTCCAAGGCTCGTCGCATGGAAGAATTCCTCTAATTATAGATGTGAATGAATTGATGAGATGTAATGTGATGTGAATCGAGATGTGAATGAATGAGATGTGATGACATGTAAATCAGGATAGATGTGAATGAATGAGATGTGATGACATGTAAATCATGATAGATGTGAATGAATGAATGGATGAGATGTAATGTGATGTGAATGAATGAGATGTGATGTCATGGGAATCGGAATGTAAATGAATGATATGGGATGTGAATGGATGTGGATGTGTATGTGAAAATGGATGTGAATGTGTATGTGAAGAATGGATGTGAATGTGTATGTAAAGAAATGATGTGAATGTGTATGTGAAGAATGGATGTGGATGTGTATGTGAAGAATGGATGTGGATGAGTGTGTGAAGAATGGATGTGGATGTATGTGAAAGAATGGATGTGGATGTGTATGTGAAAGAATGTGATGTGATGTAAAGAGATGTGATGTGACATGAATATATGCAGATGTGAAATGATAGATATGAATGTATGGATAGATGTGAGTAGTCGTACATGTGAACGATTGGATGGATGTGGATAGAAGTGATGTGATATAATGTGGATAGAATGTATGTGATGGGATGGTTATGAGAATGAATGAATGTGATGTGATGGATGTAAATGGATGTGATGTAAATGGATGTAAATGGATGTGATGTAAATGAATGTGATGGACATGAAGAGATGTGATGTGATGTGAATCGGGATGTGAATGAATGAGATGTGATGTCATGTGAATCGGGATGTGAGTGAATGAGATGTGATGTCATGTGAATCGGGATGTGAGTGAATGAGATGTGATGTAAATTGGGATAGATGTGATATGTGATGTGAATGAATATGATGTGATGAGATGTGGATATGGGTAGATGCGAGTGGATGAGATCTGATGCAGATAAATGAGAAAAGATGTGATGAGATGGAAAATGATGTGATGAGAATGGGAATACATATGAAATAAATGAGGATTGATGTGGAACAATGTGGAAAGACGAGAGTTTGTTATAGAAACTGTATTTATGACTTGTTTTTAAATGACTATTTTATGTCAAAAATGTGTTGAGATTCAAGCTCGATGTCAGTGTGAGCCAGCTATGCTATGTGCTGGCATGTTAGGTAGGAACATGTGTGAGACATAAATGACCGCGTCCAGCTGGTCATAGTGTGTGGACATTAGCTAGGGTTAGATGTATGTGGACACAACTCATAGTGTGTTGTGTGTATTATGGATTATGGCTTTATGCATTGGGTGAGAAGGGAGATGGCTTCCCTCTATGGTTAGGGTTTGCAATATACATTAGGGTTTGCTCCTATGTGTGTGTCCCCTCTCCCTCTACCTATTTTTTAACATGGTATCAGAGCCTTGTGCTGTCTATTAGGGTTTATGAGTGAGTGAGAGAAGAGGGAGAAGAAGCTGTGAAGCTTGCCATTGATGCTGTGAAGCTTGGAGCACACCGATTACTATCAGATATGAGAGCTTGGCCTACCGGGTAAGGTATTCTAAACATCCTTGAGCGGATTGTAGGTGATTCAGGCAAAAACAAAGCAAATTAGGCAACCCAAAGCAAAGGAAATTTTTCGTTTTTGAAAGCTTTCCATTAAAGCTTGGAAGCAGTGATGTATGGTGAAATTAGATGTAAATCTGGCAAAGACACATGTATCTGACAAGGAGGAATGTATTGGCAACTCATATGCAAGCCCTAAACTGATTTTGGAGCAATTTGGATGCATTTGAATGTGTGAAATTGACTGGTTTTTGAGCTCTCACAAAATAGAGAAAAGGAACTCAAATTTTGATGCATTTGGAGCATGTTTTTGGCAAAAATCAAAGCATTGATGGATTTCACACTTGCCTAGGTGTGTTGGGGACTTAATTCCATCATCAATTAACACTGTAATCACTCCTAAATCCCTCAGGAGCAGGCGGCGCAGGCTAGACAGCAAAAACAGAGCATTTTGTAGTATTTTTACTGAGTGGAGGACCAAAATCAACTTGGGTGCTTGATATATTCCAAAATTGACTTAGCAATTAGTTGCTACACACACTTGAGAAGAAGGCTATATGATTGGATTGAGCAATTATCATCAACTGAGCTGGAAATGAGCTAATTAAACAGGCTGTCTACTGGTTGAGAGAAATAGAGTGTGATTAATCGATCAATTACTCACTGGTCTTAAACAATTGGTCTAATTCCTTTTACATGGAGTTAGTGGACATCATTGCTAAGCTAATGAATGCTTGGTTGCTCAATTTGGACAAGGATTGAAGAAATTAGAGCAAATCTACTACTGGTTTTTCTGGTTTTTCCCAAAACAGAGAAAGGGGTTTGACAAAATTGATATGTACACATGTTGGTTGGTGTTGATACTCAACATTGAGGTTGTTTAGGTGTCAATGCAAGTTACCCACACTTTATTGAACCACTACATTACAATTTGGAGCCTTGGAAAGCGCATCAAAGCAGGGTATCTTGGACTGCGTGAGCCAATTCATTTTGGATGCATACAGGTTGATTTTCTACATCAAAATTGAAGTTTGTTGACTACTTGGAGTATCTGGAACACCCATTGGAGTGTGGTTGAGCTGAGGAA
Source organism: Cibotium barometz (assembly GCF_041138505.1). NCBI lineage: Eukaryota > Viridiplantae > Streptophyta > Polypodiopsida > Cyatheales > Cibotiaceae > Cibotium > Cibotium barometz. The sequence goes on from NC_141049.1 coordinate 44,884,308, forward strand.
GGCTTGTTTACAGATTTGGAAGTGTACGAAAGGTGTATTTGCATTAAGCAAATATGTCGGATAATCCAGTACAAATTGTTGGTGAAAAGCTGGATAGGAAGAACTTCCAGGCATGGAAGTACAGGATCAAAAGTTTTCTGAAGGGAAAAGGTTTTTGGAATCTCATTACAAGTGCTGAGCCAGAGCCAGAACTACCCCGATAACCTACATAGCAGCAGGTTATAGCTCATAAGCAATGGTTAGAAAGAGCATTCAAAGTGTTGCATTATCTATCTATATGTATTTCGGATGCTATGCTCATACACATACATGATGTTGAGAATCCCAAGGATGCATGGGATACATTGGTGAAGTTGTTTGATATAGACACAAGTGCTCGCAAGTCTCAGTTGCGACAACAGCAGATACATAATGTGAAGCGGAATAGAAGGAGCATCCATGATTATGTGCAAGAAATAAAGAAGTTTGCAGATGCATTGGCAACAATCAATGCCCCCATGCCTGATGATGATTAGGTGACCTGCGAAGGATCCTAGAGGGTGCTGACCATACGGTGCTCGGGCTCTCAGTCACCAAAGATACCCACACGTACGTCCTGGAAGATATTGGAACAAAGAGTTATTTTCTAGATTCGGGCATGGATCTAGATGATTGACCTTGCTGGTCCTCAACGGATGAGTCCATGGCTCTTTTATATAGATCTGTTGGTTGATCTCGTTGATCTTCAACAGAGATTCCATTTTTATTTTTATAAGTGAATATATTGCCGGGTACTATGAGCTAGGAACTATTGAAAAGGCCCCTGCGTGGACAGGTGGTGAGCGTTCTCGTTTTGCCAATGATGCCATAGGTACACCGATGAAGGAAAAGTTGGAAATTCGGGTTCAACCGGATGTTTTGGAGGATTATGATCAGTGATACTATAGTTTCATTAAATGATTGTTTTAAAGACAGCTGAATCTGTGAAAGAGGCAATTTCATTAAATGATTGTTTTAAAGATAGCTGAATCTGTGAAAAAAGGCAATTTCATATTGGGTGTGTAAGTTGTGTGACTAGTTATAAGTTTGCATGAATATCCTGCTAGGGGGCTTGGGAACTCTTTTCCCTGGTACCTGGGACAAAACCTAACCAAATTTTTAAATGGATTCCATCACTACAGTGGTTGGGCGGTTGGCTAACCCACATGACTAGATGGGGTTAGGCTGGGACTGATGGGTCCCTAAAATGAGACTCAATTCTGTTATGGTTCGATAGATGAAGTAAATCTCGGATAAAAATTGTTCTATGGAAAAGAATCAACGGGTGTCAATGAGGAAAAAAGCGTTGGTCTCTATGATCCAAGTGCAAGTCTTTTCCTTGATCTGACTACGGGACTTACGGGTTTGGACAGATCAGTTCAGTTAGTTAGTCAAGGCTCTTGTCTATGTTAGAGTAAAAATTATGGGACTTACGGGTTTAGACAGATCAGTTCAGTTAGTTAAGGCTCTTGTCTACGTTAGAGTAAAAATTATCCTGGAGGAATCGCCCGTGTTTTTTGAGAAGGGAAGTTTTTCTGGGTTCGGTTTTGGAAGAATCGAGGGATTAGTCTTCTGTTCGGATATACATGGGCGAGGCCTCGAGTGAGGGACCTTGTCCCGCGTGCAAGAAGTGCTACTTCCGCTATTAGCATCCCAAAACTCGTTGCGCGGTGGGGACAGGGATCTTTCAGCTACTATAATAAAAATATCTTGGAGGAATCGCCTATGTCTACTGGGCGAGGGAAGTTTTTTCAGGTTCGATTTTGGAAGAAGCGAGGGATTAGTCTCTTGTCAAGATATCCGTGGGGCGAGGCTTTGACTGAGAGGTTCTACCCTATGCAAGAAGTGCTACTTCCATTGCTAGCACCCCAGAATTGGTTGCACGGAGGGGGCAGGGATCTTTCACCAGACTAGAGTCCGAAGAACCTGCTCTAGATGGAGTAGATGCTCAACCCCTAGATACCAACTTATTCATAGTAGTAGCAAGAGCTGTTGAGGTGGAAGAAAATTGGTATTATGATATGATGCAGTTTCTGGAAGATAGGATTTTTTCGAAAGGGTACACTGCTAACAGGAAGAAGAGAATTACCCTAAGAAGCAAAAATTTCACCATGATTGTTGGGAAGCTCTAAAAAAGAGGCATAGACCCGATCCTGTGATGCAGATGTGTCCTAGATCATGAGTAGCAAGAAATGCTAAGAGAAGCATGTTGTGGTATCACCGAAGGACACATGGGCAGAGAAATAACAGCCTGAAAAATTTTGCAAAGCAGGCTTGTGGTGGGCAACTATCATGAGGGATGCCAATAGTGAAGCAAAGCTGTGTGATGTCTTGTCTATTACCGGATGGGTTAACCCAAAGATTCCGATAGATTGCCCATCTCACCCGTACTACCACTATCTCCATTCATGAAGAGGGGATTGGATTTTGTTGGACCAATCAAGCCACCCACAAAAGGCAATAGATGTGATTGCATCATTGTGGCTACTAACTATTTCACCAAATGGCTGGAAGCTAAAGCTGTAAAGAGAAACTTCGTAGAGGTGGTGAAGTTCCTCTTAAGCACATAATTGCTAGGCATGGGTTGCTGGTGGAAATAGTCAGTGACCAGGGCACACATTTCATATAAAGTAATGAAAGGGTTGATGGAGAGGTACCTGATCAATCACAAGAAGTCCTCACCCTACCTCCCACAGTGCAATGACCAAGCGGAATCCACCAACAAGGCTTTGACCAAAATTCTAAAGAAAATTATAAATGCCAGCAAAAATGATTGGGACGAGAAGTTAAATGCTACCCTATGGGCATTCCACACATCCTACAAAGTCTCAATTGGGAAAATACCATTTAAGCTAGTTTATGGGTTGGAGGCAGTAATGCCCATGGAATTTTTGGTGCCCAGTCTAAGAGTGGCCATTCAAGAGAAGATGCCAATGGAAGAATCCCGAGAGCATAGAATACATGAACTCCTAACCTTAGAGGATGGAAGGCAAATCAACTCTCTACAGGCGGAGATAGTGTAGTGGAGAAGAAAGTCTTGGACTGGCAGGCATCTCAAGCACATGATTCTTGAGAAAGAAGACCTTGTATTGGTCTACAATTCCAAACTGGGATCTCACCTCCAAAATTTCAAAATCCGGTGGATAGGACCATTCATAGTAAAAAAATCAGTCAACTAGAATGCCTTTACCTCAGAAAACTTGGACGGCACACCTTTTCCAAAAATAGTAAATGGCGTCAGGATGAGAAAATACAAGAGCCAATTAGTGGTAATTACACCAAAAGAAGGACAAGTGGAGGACCAGGAGCCGGTTTGGAGCATCCATTGTGGCATGATCTCACTAGTGGAGGTTGATGCAGAAAATTCAAAAAACCACAAAACCGTAGAAGGGTGGACAGTCCGCAAAAGCTCATATTCCCCAGCCAATCAAAGCTAGGTCAGTAAAAAAGCAAGTGACCAAGTGTGCGCCAACCTGATCCATATCAACAATAGAAAAGGCCACGATGTCAGCATAAGCAACTACATGGAGGACAAGTACATCATTAAAACTTCACTTGCAATGGTAAGATGAGAAGACGATAAGGATGCTTTAATGCCATTAAGCCAAGACGGCAGGCATGATATGAATCAAGGATCACATCACATCAAAAATTGGGAAGTCGAAAATGACAATGTTCTAAAAAAGGAAGCAAAAAGGAGAAAACATTGCAAAAAAGAGCACAAGGAGTCTAAACACACACATTCACAATCTGCCCTCTTGCTCACAACTCTCTCACCCATCTGCAGCAGTCTCTCGGAACACAACACCATGCCAAAGATCAACTTGGGTATTATCATAAATGGCAAGCAGTGATGTATTTCAGATAAGCTTGACGAGACCATCTACCTGTTATGGTCCTGGGCCAAGCAGAAACAACCAACAGTAGTGCATGTGCATCTAAGGGTGATTACTCGGGCGGCCAGGTTGGTGGATCGTAGGATAGGAGATGCATATGCCAAAAAATAACACATGGAACCTGGAGGATCCTCAAAGGCCGCTAAAGTGGTCTTCAGTTCGTTTGATGAGGAGGAACCTGGAGGATCCTCGAAGGCCACCAAGTGGTCTTCAGTTCGTTTGAAAGATAATGTAGAAGATGAGGAGGAATGGCAGAACATTGCACTGAAAGCCAGCAAAAAGAGAAAACACAGAATAGATGAAAAGATGCTACCTAACCCGGAAGAGGTCAAGAAATAGAAAGCATAAGAAGAAAGAAAAAGGGAGCTGGAGGAGAGATAGAAGCAGGAAGTTGCTACGGAAGCAGAAAAGAAGAAGCTAGAAGAAGAGGAAAAGAAAAAGGAGGAGGAAGAAAAGAGAAAGGAGGAGGAAGGGAAAAAGAGGAGAGAAGGAGAACAGTAGAAAAAGAGAGAAGAAGAAGCTCACAAGGGGAAGCTAGCTACAAGAACTGAAATTGTCATACTAGCGGAACTTCGGCCTTTAGGTGGCGATTTTGGCACAAAAGATGCAGGAAGGCCCAAGCCACAACCTCAAGCTACCTGAAGAGCTAGAGGCGGAACTCCCAAGCCAGTAGGCTGCACATGAACAAAGGTTTTTGGCCCGAAACATCGTCTCTCATGCTCTCTCTTTGATGGAGGATTATGAGTCAAAGGCCCGGAGCACCATCAATCAGATGTGTGCCTTGAACCATAGACAACATGGGATGCTCATGAATGCCACAGCTAAAGCCAAGGATTTAGAGAACAAATCACAAATGATGGCATAGCACATTGAGGAGATACAGAATAAGATCTCGAGGCAGAAAAGGACCTAGTGCAGAAAAAAGAGCTAAGTGAAGGGAATATCAAAGCCCTCATTAGTGAGAAGCACCTGCTCCAAGTTCAAGAAGACATGCTTAGAGCATAATTAGCGGAAGCCCAAAAGCCAGTGAAGGTCTGGGTTGACGCCATCCAAAGATTGAAAGATGAAGTGCTAGAGAGCACAACAGCATTGGCGATAGCCCAGTTAGAATCCCAAGCCCTGAAGAACTAGGAGGAAGAAGAGGTTATGTGCCTTTTGCCTAGATGCCAAAGCAGCAATAATAAAAACAGCAAAGGCCAGACTCAGCAAGGTCTGGGATCAGGCGCTGCAAGACCTGATAGAAATCCAGGAGAAAATGTCTTGCAAACCACAACAGGTCATTCATGACCTAGAGGAAGATGATGATGTAGACAAGGAGCCACAATAACAACACCAACAGCCATAGTAGCAGCAGCAGCAGCAACAACAACAACAACAGAAACAGCTAGTAGGCCAAGAGTCTCCCAAAACAAGTGCTTCTAGAAAGGGAAAACAAGTGGAAAATAAATACCATAGTCTAGTACAAGCACTGAAGGCTACTGCTTGGAAAGTAGAACATTGGGAAAAGGAGACAAAGAAGCTAGGAGAAAGAAATAAGGTGTTGCAGGCCACACCCTCCCAGGAATATGCAAAAATATTAAGAGAAGCTTTCCAAGACAGAGACAAGGCCAAAGAGCAAGCGGAGGAATACAAACAGAAGCTTGAAAGAAGCACAAAATTTGTAAGATTCCTCCCCATCCCCTCAAGATGTCCAATTTATTCCCGTGTAATCAATCCCCTTTTCAGAATAATAAAAGATCTTGTTTCTACCTATTTTGGCCTAGAGAGAGAAAATGTTATAGAGAGAGGTAATTCAATTTTTAGATATCTTTGGATGGAAAAATATCCCTTCTTATTAAAATAAATTCGCCCAAAACAGAAGTCTAAAAAGAAATTCCTAAGGTGCATTAGAAATAAATTATAATATGCACAAAAGACCTTAGATTAAGATTCTTATGGACCAATAAGATTAATCCAAATGTAGGGAGAGGAGATAAATTGAAGAATAAAAGAAAACCCCCCCAAAAAATGAGTAAATGCTCACATAAGATGAAGAGTGGACTAAGAACCAAAGAAAACAATAAAAAAAATTAAATTTTGATACCTCAGAGTGGGGATCTCCCCTCATGAAGTAGGCACCTTTTTCTCATCATTACCCCCAATTTTAAATCAATAAAATGAGATATTTTCATCTCTCCTCTCTCCTATTTCATCTCTCCTATTTCAAAACTAGATCCAAAAAGTAAGTTGAATTGATCTTAGAAGTGAGAACATCTATTTTGGGTGTTAGGGTTTTGGTCACTAGCTTAAAGACTTCCTGACTCCTGCCATGTCAAGAGGACAGGGAAGTCATGGACCTAGAGTGCAGAGACCAGCCCTTCGTATCAATCAAATCAGGGTATGTCTCGCCAAAATCAGGGCAATCCCAGGAGGACTCCAGCTCAACCACATCTACCTCTGTTCAGAGTAATCTGAGAACTCCCTCCCAGAATTGGGGTAACCAAAGAGAAAGAGTTCCGCCCCAATCTGCAGAGCAGCCAGAGCAGTTATGATAGTAGAAGTAGTGGAAGAGGAAAGAGGTCAGATTTATGCCGCATTTGAAGACCAAGGCCAAATCATCAATTCTTTGTCATCCATGCTCCAGCTGAGTATAAGGGTAAGCCATTTAAGCTTTTGATTGATTCATGTAGTACTCATTCATTTATTTCCCTAGGATGCTTGCGTAAGCTAGTCTTAGAACAAAAATCAGGGAAGCGTATGCAAGTTGAATTGGCCAGTGGGAATATTCTTTTCACTCACCATGAGACAGATCGTATTCAATTTAATCTAGATGGGAATGTAACTGATTGCCAGTTCAGAGTCTTACCTTTGGGAGTTTTCAATGGAATCCTTGGAATGGATTGGTTCCACAAAAATCAAGCTGACATTCACTGTCACAATCGAACCATTTCCTTCCGTGACCTTCACGGGAACAAAATTCAAGGAACTGGAATTTTTGGATCCCCAGATCTGTCATTAGTAAAAGCTTCTAGGTTACTGCAAGGACTTAGAAAGAAGCAGCTCATTTATGTTGTCAAAATGAATCCGGTAGACACAAAGTTAAACGCTAAAGAACCAGAATGGTTAAGTGAGTATGATGATTTATTCCCAACAGAGCTAACTGAGATGCCTCCATTTCATGAAGTAGATCATGAGATAGAATTAACCCCCGGAGCTCAGCCAGTAGCCTAGCACATATACAAAATGCTAGTCCCTAAAGCCATTGAACTCAAGGAACAGCTTAGGCAACTGTTAGAACAAGGGTTTGTAAGACCTAGCGTGGGGGAGCACTAGTTCTCTTTCAGAAAAAGAAGGATGGAACGTTAAGACTCTGTGTGGATTACAGAGGTCTCAATCACAGGTGACAGTTAAGAATAAGTATCCTATCCCCAAAATTGATGAGCTTTTGGACAGGCTAAATGGAGCCCAAATCTTCACAAAGATAGATCTCAAATCAGGGTATTACCAGATCAGGATTAATGATCAAGATATCCCAAAGACAGCCATCAATACTCGCTATGGGTTAATTTAAGTTAAATAAAGAATGATAAAAATGAGAAATGGTCAGCCATACAAAGGAGGTTATGGCAAAATTTTCCAGAATTTTGTGGAAAAGAAAGTTTGTTTTTATGTTATTCCAAAAGAGTAATTTCCACCATTTTTGCATCTAAAAGAAATATTCTAATTGCTCCATGTACATATTCACCTATGAATATGCATGGATGTCACTGATATTAATTATTAAATTTAATTTCCGTGCATGGAAAGATGCATAATGGAATTATTTTATTATAAAAGTGTTATTCTCATTAAATTTGATTTTTATGCATAGAAAGATGCAAAAAGGAATTTTCTTTTATTACAAAAGTGTTATTCTTATTAAAATTAATTTTTATGCATAGAAAGATACATAATGGATTTTTTTAAATTATAAAAGTGTTATTCTTATTAAAATTGATTTCTATGCATAGAAAGATGCCTAAAGAAATTTTTTTATTATAAAAGTGTTATTCTTATTAAAATTGATTTCTATGCATAGAAAGATGCATAAAGGATTTTTTTTAATTAGAAAAGCGTTATTCTTATAAAAGTGGATTTTTATGCATAAATAGATCTATAAAGAAATTCTTTTTATTTTAAAAGTGTTATTCCTATTAAATTTGATTTTATGCATAAAAGGATTTTCTTTTTATAAAAGTGTTATTCCCATTGAAGTTGATTTTCATGCATAAATAGATGCATAAAGAGTTTTTATATCAAAATTAGAATTCTCTTAAATTCTATGTTTAAATCCTATGAGTATTTGATAAATGAATAATTAAATACTCTAAGAGAGAAATTTCTATTGTTTTATATTCACACGGATTGTAAAAAAAAAAATCAAAAAATCTATCGAGATCGAAATATTCAGATAAATGATTATTTTATTCCTCATTAGAATTCATAACTAATTTAGAAATCAGTTAAGTGAATATTCAAAGAAAGAAATTTAGTAAAATAGTAACTGAATTATCAAACCTTTTCGAGAAAGATAGTTCAGGAGATTGATTTCTTCAAATTAAGTCAGTGATAGTTTTTCATCTATCTAGTTTAATTAGGTGAAGGATAGTTTAGTCTCTTGACCTTGTTAGAAAATTCGTTAAGATAATCAAAAAGGTGGAATCGTCCCCATTTTTCGGGCACGAGAAATTTTCTCGATTTCGGTTTTGGAATGACCACCAGTTTAGTCTCATATCCAAACATTCGAGGCGAGGCCCCGAGAGGGAAACCCTACCCTGCACAAGAGAAAGCTCCTTTCGCTGCTAGCAATCGAGAATCTGGTGCATGGAGGGGGTAGTGGGGTCTCACAAAATTTGAAATAGACACCATCAATGAGCTGAATGCACTGGAGTTGGAAATGCAACACTACATGGAGAATGAAAATCAGCTCAGAAAAGAAAGGCCCGGAGACTGGAAAGACTACAAACTACTCTCCAGATGCAAGGAGCACAGTGAGTAGCAGAAAGGGTACAACAGACCCAAAAGATAAGGATACAGTGGAAACTAAAACTGAAGGAAGTAAAGGAAGAAATGGCCAGACTCTAACAAAAGCTCGCAAAGGTGAGGACCGAAGCGGAGCTAGCCACAGAAAGCACAAAAATGTTGGCACCCAGAGTACCTAGAAAGGAGCGCGGATAGCTACTAGTTGAGGTCTGAAAGTTGCAGGATGCGAACCAAGCCCTACACAAAGAAAATGAGCGCCTGAAAGACCAATTGGTCAATAGCTCAGCAGCTCCATGGGCCATCGGGGACAATCCATTCTTTGTTGAGGCTTCAGATTTAATGTTCTCTCTTCTGCTCTGAAGGCTAATAAAGAGCTGCCACAATATTTTCAGAATGCAGATAGAATAAAAGCCATACTTACCAGGAAACCTCTTCCTCCGGAGCACCCATGCTCTCAATTCTTGTTCTCGTAGATGCCAGAGGGAAGGGGGATACTTCCGCCTAGAATGCAACCACCTACAAGTGCCAGTGTCTGGAAGTGGGGCACTGTAAGGCTCCCCTCTTCAAAAAATAAGGGAAACACTTAAGATAGTCCACTAAGTCTTATCTTGGAGAAAATTTCCTACTCATCGATACCTTGACCATGGAGAGATTCAAGGATACGATTCGTAGGTAAGACCTAGTTCTATCCCATAGGGGGAGCATGGTCTTCTAAAAATCAAATCACCCATAGGGTAATTGATCATAATCTAGGCAACTACTAGTCTTGATTCCTAGAGACAATGCTTTTTTCCTCATCCATGCAAGGCACAGCCGCCGCTGGCCTAGTCTTCTAGAATAGAATTACCTGAGAACCTATTTATCTAATGTAGGGCTAGCCAAACCGGCTCTCTTATTTTTTTCCTTTATATCGTCGATGATCTAGAATTAGGCCTTCCAGCCTCTACATGCTGGGCAAAACCCTACGGGACCATACACTTCATCGTCGACCCCCGCTGGCGAGGACTCAAGTCGGCCTGTCGCCCTCTCAGGCTCCATCGCTCGATCCTCCTGCCCCTCAAAGGGATGTCTACGCACTAGGGTGGGCTAATTCACCGCACTAGCCTGGGCCCTCATAACTAGGCAGCAGCATCACAATCACTCGCCTCAATCGGCAAACCTCATTCTCCTAATGGTATGAGGGATACCATGGGCCAACTCCGGGCCTTACTAATGTCTCCGCCGTCCAACTACACAAGCATAAGAACGGGGTAGCATCAAGGCAGAGAGAGTTGTACCTGTACATTAATTTAACCAAGATAACAATGCATTTACTCAACTAAACCATAGGACTAGAATCCATGTTACCTTCTTAAGAAAACAATCATTTTCACAAAGATTTTAGCATTTCAACTTGAGATTGTGATAAGACATTCTTTATTAAGGCATATGTTGTTGTTTAAAAGAATACAAACTTTAACTAGTAAATCAATCAAATAGATCACTATTAACAATTAATAGAGAAGCCGGGGCCATACCTCAACTCCTAAGAATGATATATAATTGAAAAACAAAATATGTATATACCTTATAGAAATTTGTCGTTTATCGTTGCCTTTGCTCGACATATGAGAATAGAGTCCTCTAATACCTTCTCTTACGATTGAAATCATCCGATCATCCCCAAGCTTTATCTCCTCTTACTCGTAGTGTGACTTTTCTCTCTTTCGAAGGTCTATGGCAAAATAGCCTTCTCTTGCAGGGCTACGGCATACTATTCTTTCTTTTAAAGAAAAGCTATGGAGTTTTGGTCTCTTCCTCTAAAAGACCATAGCAATCTAGCTTATTTTCTAAGATATTAGATAAGAATGAAGGGATATATACATCTCAAGCTCTAGGATTACGTTGAGGCTACTTGCTGCCTTCTTACAGTTTTCCCTGTGTAGAGACCCTGATAGAATCAGCAAATTGTTTCGGCCATATCTCTCTCTTCAAAACTCAGAATATGGTCATATAGCCAGTCAAAAGAACCAGAAGCTATTTGTTCTACAAGCCAACGCGGGTAGAGTAGAAAAAAACGTCAGTATATAGCCACAAACGTGCCATCTTTAGAAACGCATTGCTTTTCCTTATTTTTAGTATGCATGGACTCTAAATATGTAAAAGTACTCTAAATATGACCTCTTATCACCTAAACTTGAAATTCTATTTTTGGAGATACTTATCTCTTAATAGAACTATTCTTGTCTTCTTATTTCTTTTAGGATTTTTGGAGCTAATATTTTTATTCTAACACTTTCCTAATGTTTCTAGCCTTATTGTCTCACTCTTCTATAAGTACACTCTCTAAGACACTCTCTTTCCTTATAGAAATCTATATTAAGAGAGACATATACATACATGACTTGGGAGGGACCTTACAGGCACTAGAGACTCGGAAGTGGAGAAGGTACAAAGCCCACCTTCAGATGATCTAGTAGAATATGAAGAAGCTGCACAAGTCAAGTGGGGGCCCATACCGATGGTGGCAGAAAATAAGATTCTAGGGCAAACCCCAATTAGACCGGTGGTTGGTAAAAGTTTTGGATCTGAAGGCATGAATGTGTACATCCTGGACCGCACTCCCCCAGAAATGTTCATATAAAACTCAAAGAAAAATTTGTCAAGGGAACTGGTTCCGGAGTAGAAGCTCAAGCACCGAGTGTGCTAGGTGTTAAGCCCAGCAACTGAGTGGCAGTAGAAGGCTAAATGATGGCAGCAGGAGGCACATTCAACCCACTCCCCACATTGTGAGAACCACCTCGGTATTGCACGTGTGAAGGTGGCGGACTGTAACCACCAAAGAGCCATTGCCAAGAACAAGAAGTCTCAGCTTAAAAGGGTGACTGATCACTACTGTGTGTGTGTGTGTGTGTGTGTGTGTGTGAGAGAGAGAGAGAGAGAGAGAGAGAGAGAGAGAGAGAGAGAGAGAGAGAGAGAGAGGGACATGGATAGAATGAATGTATGAAGGATATAGTCATTATATGCTCTCAACTGGTAGTTAATAGTCAACGTTATGAAGCTTGTTATAGAGATAGTCCTCAGGAAGTCATAGCTTTGTGTCAGGCAATTGCTCTATAATAGTCTGATTTTCATCAATGGTCTAGCTCGTGACTATTAGTACAAGGTAAAAAAATGCAAGATCAAAATGACTAAGGATACTATTCAAGAAGCTTAGGTTTTTCATAAGACTATGGTCAGTGCCAACACTTCAAAACCATTGTCTAATGAAAATAAATCCACGTTCACTATTTCAAATAGTGGACAAAAAAGAAAGTTGGTTTTCATACCAAAACCAAAAAATTCTGACAATGCCATCAAGAAGTAGAAATTTATGAGCAAGGATAATATCACATGTTTCAAATGCAAGGAAAAGGGACACATGAAGAAATTTTGTCCTTTGAATGGAGCTATATCACCTTCGGCACCTGGAAAAAAGGCGGCACCGAAGAAGTTCATACCAAAGAAATCTGTACACATTACAAAACTTCAAGGTAAATTTTTTAAAGTCAATATTACGCATCCTAAAGGAAGCCAATGTTCAAATTGTACTTTCAGTAAAGACGCTTTTGGTCCAATCAAATTATTTTGTGTTTATGGATCAATAAATGGACATTAGGTTCATATTTTGTTTGATCCCAGTAGTACTCACAATTTTACTGACAACATTGTGGTACAGAGGATAAAGTTGGAAACCACACAGAATGATCACATGTACAAGGTTTTGATTAAAACACTAATTAGCTGAGGTTTTAGTAGAGCGAGACCTCTAAATTTGGATGTTTAGAGGTACTTTTGGAGCATTTAAGAGACGGGCACAATAAATACTAACATTCCTTAAATTATGTCAGAGCTACTTTTCAGTCATTAGTCTCAATGTTATTTGAACTTTTGAAACGTCTATTGTATAAATATTCCCACCAAAACACGTCCATTTTTCCTCTCATCATCAATTGAGTGCTCTCTTTTTCTTGCTCTCTCTCTCTCTCTCTCTCTCTCTCTCTCTTTTCTTCTCTTCCATCTTTCTTGTTATACCCTTGCATAGTGGATTATACTCTAATGTCTATTGCTAACTCTTTACTCAATGCAAGAGAATGCAGATACAAACTTTCTATTAACATAGATCAGGAAAGAAATCACATTGATTTGTGGGTGGATGGAAGTATTTATCCCAATGATCCTTCAACTGGTAGACCTCCTCCATTTGTAAATGTTCATGACTTGATTAGATTTGTTGGAGATGGTTTGCTTGGTTACTGTATGAAGTTATATTCTGCATCTTCTATGTTGATGGTTTGCTTGGTTACTGTATGAAGTTATATTCTGCATCTTCTATGTGCTCACTTCAAATGCATCAAGTGAAAGAAACTTTATTAACATCTCAGAAAACTATTTTAGAGCTTTATGATAAGATTAGAGAGCTAGTAGTTGTAAACCACTCCTTGAAAGAGAAACTAGTAAACTTGAAAGAAACCCCATGAGGATTCAGAGAGAGGAAGAGAACTTTAAAGAATATAAGTGAGTTGTCGGAAAGTAGTGGGGCTAAAAAGAGGAGACTCCACCTTGCAAAGAAATGTCTCTCACATTTCAGGTATTAATATCCGTTAAAATGAGGAGAGAATCAAGCTTCTCATGGAAACCATGAACAAGGCAGACCTAGTCAGAATTCTTCAATCTCTAGAGAATACAAATTTGAGAGATCTTACTCTCAAAGAGTTGGTAAGAGACTTAAGGACCATTGTGAAACCATATGAAATAGTAGAGACTTGTGACACTGTGGGTATTAGTCGCAAAGGTTACCAAGCTCTTTCTGGATTATGGTTCCAAAATCTTAGATGCAAGAGAATAAGAGCTTTCAGTTTGCCAAGATCCCCTTCAGTTTCTACTGCTAGGACTGCTATGAATTAAAAATTTTTGAGTATTTTTGGAGAGTACATATATATTGAAGGGATAATGTCTTAAGTAGTAGAAGAAAAAGAGTACATTTGTCTATAATGCATTCAACAATATATGGGTGGATCTTAGAAAAGTACAAATTGCAATGGGGCATACGTATAAAATTAATGTAGAAGAATGTGGTGGTGTGCTAAAGTTCGTGCTCAAACTGGATGAGGCACAGATCCAAAAAGGACAAAAGATGGAAAGAGTGAGCATATCTATCATGAACATGGCAATTGAGTACATCAATGGTAGAGGAGAGGAACCAGAACATAAAATCCAGTCGGAGATGGAGCTTTGGTGGGTTGGTGCAGCTCAGATACCAATTGAAAATCATCAAACCCTCAAATGGTTGTTCTCCCACACAGGTATCCCTAATATCATTCAATCCCAAAGTACTGGAGATATGTTGATAGTTGATGGAGTTGGCAATTTCAAAGTGGAATGGCATTTGGGTGTTGACTTAAAGACTATCAAATGTATGCTTGGAATATGCAATGGGGCTAATGCAAAGTATCCTTGCATTTATTGTATGGAAGGTATGGGATCAAAAGAGTGGAGCAGTTTGCGAGCAGCAAGGAGAGTCCCAAAATGAGAGACTCTATAGATCTGAGTAAGTTCAAGAATAAAGAAGTCATTTAGGATCCCATTCTTCCTATCTCTCTTAAGAATGTTCACATATGCACTTTACACTCAAAGATAAGAGTAATTGACAAGCTTCTGAGATTGCATCTTGATTATGCATATTCTATTAAACCAACATCATTGGTAGATCAATGTATTGATAAATGTGAAGCATTGTTATCAAAAATGGGATTTCATGGGGGCCAGGTTCATTTAAGGAAAGATCCAATAGTTTCAGGGAAAACATGAGATGTCTTGGCAAATGTCTCCATGGGAGGTGTAAAAGCCAAAAGATTTTTAGGAAACCATAGTAAAAAACAAGTGAATGTTACGTGGGATTGTTGGAAAGAATTGTGTGAGATCACAAAAAATGTTGCCACTACACGCCTGCAAATCTTAGAATGGAGGTTTGGAAGCATCTTGACATCTTTTTAAATGTTCTTAGACAACAGAAGACATCAGCTACATATGCGCAAGAGTACAAAATTTCTATTACAAATCTCATTCAAATAATCAAAGAAGCATGGGGAGAAAAAGATATCACATACTATTTGGTAAGACTCCTTTGTATTCATGATACACTCAGTGGAAATGACATATGCTAAATTTTGTTTTTTTGTTATGCAGCATATCCTCCATGTACATGGGCCATATTTTGTTGAGGAGCATGGACCCCTAACAACATATAGCAACCAAGGGATGGAAAAGTCACATTACCAAGCACGTACATCATTCTTTCGGAGCACAAGACGTGGTTGAGGGGCTACAAGAAGCAATGCTCTTGTAGAGTTAATTAACTGGTTTTTCAGACGACAACTACAAAGAATGCAGAAAATGACATTTTGGAAACATAACACTGTCAAAAAAGAGAGCTGTTGTATTTATAACTTTGTACAAAAAGTTATCTATTGTAATTCAGAGTATGTACAAAAAGTCTATTCCAAAGTTTTCACATCATCATCCTTTGTCAGTGCTCCCATGGAGGAGCATAGAAATTTCCTTCTATTGTAGCCACCTAGTGTGTTTACATCGATTTTATTTGCAGCTAGAGCATACGCAGAGTATGTTAAAAAATATCCTACTCTAGAGGCAGAAAACCCAAGAAGTCAATATTAGGTAATTTGGAAAAAATCTCACATTTTGGGAATCAATTACTCCATATAGTTTTGGACATATCTTAAACATACTAACTCCAAATTTGTCAGAGATCATAGATTTAGATTCTACTCTTCAAGATCTTTCCGATGATATGTCACATGAGGGGGTTTTGACAAACTTTTGGACAAGTTCACCATGCTCCCATTTTTCAAATGGGAATGGGATTTTTCCCAAATTATCTAATATGGTATTCAAGGCCATAACCAAAAATTCTAGTAGTGGCTGTCTTCTCAAGAAACATGATTTTGTTAGCATTGGCTTGTATAGTTGAGAAGCCATACAGTCTGTAGAGAGCTTTAATACAAAGTATAAGCCAATCTGCATCCTCGGAGAACTGGCTATGCAACACATAATACATAGTGATAAAGCATGAGTTGAGTCAATGAGCTTGTCATCTGAAGTATACACATCTAGAGCAGCAAATTCATCATTATGCTCATTCTCAATATCAATGAGCCCTTTAGCAGCTTCACAACCCTCTACAATGATGGCAAGACAGTAGTTGAGAAGCCATACAGTCTGTAGAGAGCTTTAATACAAAGTATAAGTCAATCTGCATCCTCGAAGAACTG